>NC_090447.1:822448338-822753803 GCF_031143425.1 Pleurodeles waltl
TATGTGTGATCAGGTAATGGTAAGTTGCCACAGAAATCCATTGCACCCACGATTGGAACTGAGGATATTGTCCAGCTGCGCCTCTTGATGGAGAACTACGGAACATGGAGGATTCCAGAAAACAGGAAGTACAGGAGAAATCTTGGCTTGGAAAACATGCAAAGTCATCGACTGCACCCATAATCTTGGCTTAGGAATGATGATAGACCAGCCCTCCTCTTTCTGGGAAACTATAGCACAGAAAAGGCATCATGAAGGACTCCAGAAGGTAAGTAAATGGCTTCCTGAAATAAATCCACTTTTGCAAGCACCTTTTCCTTGCAAAATGTGGTTGCAGAGGTTTAGGTTTTTAGGCGAAGACGTTGCACATTCTCAGAGTCCGTAGGCACAACAAAAAGTCTATTTATTTGCAAGAGCGTTGGGCTTCTGCTTTCTTTTTTTTAAAAATCTTACATTGTTTAAAAACAAGTATTGGCCTAATCATCCTTCGTGCCACATAATGTGTGGCAATACTAGCACATAATCCTGATTACGTGCTTTCTTGAATTTCTCAAAAATACACACTTTTTTTGTTAACTGTTCTGAAACATTAAACCCTGCATACACATGTTCATAGTAATGGCAAATATTGTATTTCATAGCCCCACTGAGTGCCTAAAACATCTCTCAAGATTTCTTCCCAACATGCATTCCATTAAGGAATACACCGATCAGCAAGGCTGAAATTTGAAGAGCAACACCGATTAAGGGGCATTAATGCAAAACATTTTTTGAGGTACACCATAATGTAGGCTTCACTACGTTTCTGTGTAAACCCTATTCCATTTGTGATATACTAAGCACGCCCTGGCCTTCTAGCTCACAATATTTTGCATTTAGACAACTTCACTGCTGTCTTTCCATTATCAGGGTTTAACAATCCAAGCATGAAAAGTGTTGTTGGTTAAAAAGTAAAGTTTGGTAAAAGGTATCAAGCATGACACCGGGTTACTTGCCACCAATGCCCATAAAAGCTTGTTAAAGCTGAAATCTGTGGACATAGCAGAACAGGCGTTTAATAAACTGAATATTATTACAGCTATATTATTACAAATGTTAATGCCTTGAGGGATCCCTCAAACTGGTCACAGGAATGTAGGGGGTGCTTTTAATTCAAAATCCAAATGTGGGGTGCAACTTATGCTGTACAAAAATAAGTGCAGTACAAAAATACACAAAAAGGTACAGCAAATTTCTGTGATATCAGACCCTCGTACAAACACCGAAAGGACCCGAGATCCAACATGAAGTCTATGTATCCTTTTGAAAAATGTTTTTAATGAACATGCAATTCCAATTCACTTTTATCGAAGAAATGTTAAAAAAAGAGGTTTCAAGCTCATGAAAACTAGCATGTATTCAGCAGCCATAAAATCATCTTCAGGCACAGTTTATGGATTTTTATGTTGAGATTGTAGATTGTGGTGACTACATATTTACCAGTATCTTTTCGTCCAGGGTACTTCTGCACACAGTCACAATGCAACAATTTGGTGAACTTTTATAAATTGTGGGAGTGCAGTAGACGTATATATGAACACAGAGAGGAGCAATGCACAGCACTGCTTACTTGGGAGTTGTAGGTCCAAAGAAATCTGGAGACATCATTTTCTACCATACAACCATCTAAGGAGCAGCTAGAAAACAGGACGGGCCTAGAGCTAGCGAAAAGTGTCTCCCTCCCCAACAGGTACTGAGGAAGCATGCAAACACAATTCTTTTTTCTGTGAGGAGTGAGCTGCCAGGTGCCCTGAAAAAGAGATGGGCATGGGGGCTACTGAGCAATCCAGACTATTTAAATGTACAGCATCTTGAAATTAATATGGTGTGGCAACGGTGAAACAGCAAGACGTCACACGTCATCATGATACTTGCAGTCATCTTCTAAACAAGCAATGAAACCAAGAGAAATATGCATATATGAGAGCCGCATGAATGTTTTTTTTTTTTTATTGACGAGAGTTCTTGCGTAAATATAAAACTGCCTCTACTTAGACCTAAAACGATTAACTAGATTCAGCAACATTAAAACAGACTAACCAAAGTACGAGCGTTTAACATTTAGTAACAGCACGGAAGACACTTTAAAAAAATGGTAAGGTACCACAATCATTATGAAACGTTGACTTGTAAATTTCTCCCGATATTGTTACCAAGCTCATGCATTTATTTATGTTTATCTATGAGAAACAATTTGCTTACTTCCATTAAAACAATTAAAATGACTGTATCCAAAGTCCATTTTAACATTTTCAATCAATACTGAAATAGGCTGATAATGTTAGTGTAACACAAAAATATTATTATGTAAATAAACAACTTGATAGGGACTATATCACAGTTTAACACTCGTTCAAATAATCACCCTTGTGTATTAAAGTGCCAATTTTTTGTTTACACGACAAACAAGTGTAGGAAAATACCATCTTTCTTGGCATGTTACCACCATTTTTACCTGTATGTCAGTATGTTTTTGCCTGTCTCACTGGGATCCTGCTGGTCAGGACCCCAGTGCTCATAGTTTGTGGCATAATGTGTGTGTTGTCAGTAGTGCTTAACTGTGTCACTGAGGCTCTGCTAACCAGAACCTCAGTGCTTATGCTCTTTCTGCTTCCAAATTTGTCACTATAGGCTAGTGACTTCATATGCCAATACCCATTGGCAAACTGGACCCCCCTTATAAGTCCCTAGTATATGGTACCTAGGAACCCAGGGCACTGTGGTTTCAGGTGATCCTTATGGGCTGCAGCATTTCTTTTGCCACCCATAAGGAGCTCAGACAAACCCTTTCACAGGACTGCCACTGCAGCCTGCATGAAATAGTGCACACACTATTTCACAGCCTTTTCACTGCACTTAAGTAACTTATACGTCACCTATATGTCTAACCTTCATTTACTGAAGGCTAGGTGCAAAGTTACTAAGTGTGAGGGCACTCTTGCACTAGCAAAGATGCCCCCACGCTGTCCAGGGCCAAATCCCCAGACTTGGTGAGTGCAGGGGCGCCATTACACGCGTGCCCTACATATAGGTAAATACCTATATGTAGCTTCACAATGGTAATTACGAATATGGCCATGCAAGGTGTCTAAGATCATGGAATTGTCCCCCCCATTCCAAATCTGGTATTGGGGAGCCAATTCCATACATCCTGGGGGCTCTACCATGGACCCCCAGTACTGCCAAACCAGCTCTCTGAGGCTTGCAATGCAGCTACAGCTGCTGCCACCTCACAGACATGTTTCTGCCCTCCTGGGGTCTGGGTAGCTCAGTCCCTGGAAGGCAGAACAAAGCTTTTCCTTTGGGAGGAGGGTGTTACACCCTCTCCCATTGGAAATAGGTGTTACAGGCTAGGGAAGGGTAGCCTCCCAGAGCCTCTGTAAATGCTTTGAAGGGCACTGATGGTGCCCTCCTAGCAAAAGCCAGTGTACACCGGTTCATGCACCGCCAGTCCCTGCTCTGGCGCGAAACTAGACAAAGGAAAGGGGAGTGACCACTCCCCTGTCCATCATCACCCTAGGGGTGGTGCCCAGAGGTCCTCCAGTGTGTCCCAGACTTCAGCCATCTTGTTTTCCAAGGTGTGGGGACACTCTGGAGGCCTCTGAGTGGCCAGTGCCAGCAGGTGACATCAGAGACCCCTCCTGATAGGTGCATACCTGGTTAGGTAGCCAATCCCCCTCTCAGGGCTATTTAGGGTCTCTCCTGTGGGTTTCTGTTCAGATTCTGCTTGCAGGTTTCTATCAGGAATCCTCTGCAAATACTACTTCATCCTCTGACCTCGGATCGACCGCAGACTGTTCCAGGAACCGCTGTAACTGCAACAGAGTATCCAGAAGGGCTACTTCGACTCTGCAACTTCAGCTCCAGCCAGCAACTGCAACAGTTTCCAGTGTGCATGCTCTGGGGACTCCCTGTCTTCACCCTGCACCATAAGGACCAAAGAAATCTCCTGTGGAGCGACTGAGTCACTTCCCTGCTCCAGCAGGCACCTTCTAAGACGATGACCGGTTCTCTTGGACTCCTCTCCTGGCGACGAACGTGCTCCTTGGAACACAGGTGGTGGACCCCTTCAACACAGACTGTCCTAAGGTCCTGCTGTCCAAATTTGGAGGAGAAGAACTTGCCTTCCCTGTTGGCGACAGTACCGCTGTGCATCGCGTCATCTTCACCTCCTGAGGGCTCTGTGCACTATTTGCAAGAATCCTTCGTGCACAGCCTGGCCCAGGTCCCCAGCACTCTAACATGCGACGCTCAACTCACTGAGTTGTTCTCCAGAGGCATGGGGCCTTCTTTTGTAGTGCTGCAACAACCGTAATTTGCACGTTCTTTGTCCCGGTGTCCTGGGACCTCTGTGGGTGCTGCCTGGTCATCTCTGGGTTCCCTCCAGTGTTGGGAGCCCCCTCTGCCTCCTCAGTCCGAGTTGAGGCCCCCAGGTCCCTCCTAGGTCCAGGCCGCCATTTTGATGCAATCTGCGACACTGCTTGAACCAAGGCTTGTTGGACGAACCCAGCGCTGCAACTCGCCTGCATCCAACATCTCCACGTGGGACATTCTTTGCATCATGCAGGAATCCGCACCCATCTTCTTTGGTGCTCTTCTGCAGACTTCTTCTAACCGAAGAATCCTCTTTTGCACCCTCTTCTAGGTTGGCCGGGGCTCCTGTCCTTCCTGGAATCTTCTGCGACTTCTGGACTTGGTCTCCTCTCTTTACAGGTCTTCAGGTCCAAGAATCCATCATTTGTTGTTTGCAGTCTTGCTTGGTTCTTGCAATAACTCTAATCACGACTTGTAGTGTGTCCTAAGGAAACTTGCATTACTTTACTCCTACTTTCCTGGGCTCTGGGGTGGGGTATTTCACTCATGTTTGTGGTTTTCTTACTTTCCCAGCGATTCTCTACACACTACACTTGTCTGGGGGGAATTCGTGATTTGCATTGCACTTTCTTAGTATATGGTTTGTGTTGCCCCTAGACTTATTTCTTACTATTGCATTCTATGGTATTTTCTATTGTTTGCACTATCATATGACTAATTACTTACCTTATATTGGTGTCCAGTGTATACAATGTGTATAATACTTACCTCCAGAAGGAGTATTGCCTCTAAGATAGTTTTGGCCTTGTGTCACCAAAATAAAGTACCTTTATTTTTGGTAACACTGAGTACTGTCTTTTATTGTGTATAAGTACTGTGTAAATATAGTGATATTGCAGGAGCTTTGCATGTCTCCTAGTTCGGCCTAAGCTGCTCTGCTGCAGCTACCTCTATCAGCCTAAGCTGCTAGAACACTACTACCTTTCTCTAATAAGGGATAACTGTACCTGGTATAAGGTGTAAGCACCCAAGGTGCCCACTACAAACCAGGCCAGCCTCCTACAACAAGTCCCTTACCCTTGGTGACACCTATTTTGATAGAGGCTTTATCTAACCACAGATTCCTCATCTTGTGAATTTCCCCAGGTACCAGCCTAGATCCTTATAACTTTCATAGCATTTCCCTCACAAGTTATTAGTTTGCACTGTGCGGCTCTGCGATCGGATGTCCCGCCCCAACATAACACTGGGGACCACCTCCACGTGCTGATGTCAATTTCTTTCTGATCTCAGTCTACGCCGACGGAGTGGAGCCATTGAAATCAGAATGTGGCAGGTTGCAGACTTCCAGTCTTGAGCCTTTTTTATAGACTATACGAGTCCATATCTCAGAATGGGGGGAGGGTGTGTGGGTGAGGAAGTGGAGTTTAAAGTTTCTACTACTAAAGGCATAACAGAAGGTAAATAACTTGTAATTTTATTCTGATAGAGAATTCTAAATGCAGATTCCTATCTTTGTGAATAGATACCAAAGCAGTACATCTTCAGGTGGTGGGTCTGTGGAATGGCTCAGACCAGGAAATTCTGCAGGACAGATTGGCCAAAACACCCATCCAGCTGGACCTGGCTATCTATGAATAGTGCTCCATGAACGTGTGGTGGGATATCCACATCACAGCCTCAAAGAAATCCACAGCTGGCATGCCAAGCATCAGTGCAGTAGAAGCAGCCTTCGCACTGGTTGTTTGCACACACAAGCCTTCTGGGAGCTGCTTTTTGACTAGCCCATATATTTATGCAAAGTACAATCCATCTAAAGATGGTCCTTTTCTGCATTGCTTTTTGTTTCTAGTTCGAGTCACGTAGAAGCTAAGTGGTCTCCTTGGGTCGAGGTGATGAATCTGTTCTTCCTCCTTAGAACAATGGGGCAGTGCATAGAAAGTTGCTAAGGTTATAGATTTCCTTTGTAGAAGGGCATTGCTACCTTGAGCAGGAATGCAGCTTTTGTCTGGAGGACCAATTTATCCAGAAAGGAGGAGAGATATTGTGGAACAATGACCAATGCCTAAACTTCAATCACTCGCCTAGCCAATGTTATGGCGATGAGGAATGGTTTTGATGATAGCAGAGAAGACAGTTGTGCATTGGTTTGAAGGCAGTGCACATTAGGTGACAAAGTCCCAAATTAAGGTCCCACTGCAGTATTCCAAATGTTTTTTGTGGGAACGTGGATGATCCCCTTCTAAAACGCATCACAATGCTGACTTGAGGAAAGTTGGCTGATCCGGTAAGAAGGTCAAAAGGTAAGCAGGTAAGCTTTGGATGTTATCACAGCACACCTTCCTGGGCTAATGATAGTCAAAATAGGAGAATATCTGATAACTGCATTCAGGGGTTTGATCTGTTGAGAAGAACACCAGACAACAAACTTCTCCCAGCATCCCGAGTAAACAAACTTGGTAGATGATAAGCAGGTAAGCTTTGGATGTTATCACAGCACACCTTCCTGGGCTAATGATAGTCAAAATAGGAGAATATCTAATAACTGCATTCAGGGGTTGTATGTGTTGAGAAGAACACCAGACAACAAACTTCTCCCAGCATCCTGAGTAAACAAACTTGGTAGATGGATGCTTGGCTGCCAAGCTGAAACCAACCAGTTCGGGAGGAAGGTCCACAGCTGTCAATTGTCACCACTTAATCTTCACGCATGGAGGTGTAAGGCTCTGGAGTAAGACTCTGCCCTGATGCTGCGACATAAGGTCTTCCCGAAGAGGTAGCTGAATCAGCATGCTAATGGCCAGAAATTCTGGTTACCACACCTTTGTTGCCCAGTCCTGAGAGGGGATGACTTTTTTCTGATCTTTTTCAGCATTCTGAGCAGGTGTGGGAGAGGCAGAAAGGCATAGGGTCCCTATCCCTATGACATGAGAGGTCAGCCACTTCCAGGTGCACAGGACCTACAGGCACAGGACCCACAAACCCACTATGTCTTATTTGTTGCAATACCATATGGGGGTCCTGTTGTCCGTGCACCTGCTCCCCTTGATATTCAGGAGGAACACTTTCAGTGCCAATCAAATTGCTTGAAACCCCAACAGGCTGATGTGAAGGCGAGCTCCATCGGAGACCTGAGTCCTCTGATCTCCACCTCACCCAGATGACTTCCCCAGCCCAACAATAATGCATTGATCATGAACATTATCTCTGGGCGAAGTAGGGGAAGTGGCTGGCCACTGGTCCAATGAGGGTCATGCAGCCACACTGCAGATCTTGTGCAGTTTCTTTTGACAAAAGGATGGACTACAATAGGTCCTTTTGATATTGGGCCCACTGAGAGCTCACATCCCACTGAAGAGCCTGCATGTGCAACATGGCACGCCAACAGGTCCAGAAGCCTCATAGATGCTATCACTGAGACCCTAGTTAGAGGGCAAAATATCAGGATCCTGGAAGCGTTGGGTCCAAGGGATGGCTCGGAAGAGCACTGTATCCAGGATCCCTCCAATGAATGGAATGGAGCCACTGCAAAGGAGTAAATTGTGATTTTGGCATGTTGATGGAAAACCCAACAATGAAAACAGGTTGGCCGTCACCTGGAGGTGGTTTAATGACTGTTTGAGGCAAGCCCATCTTCAGCAGCCATTAGCTGAGCTATGGGAAGACTGGTACTTCCGGTCTCCCCAGATGGGCTACAACCATCACCACTGCCTTTGTGAAAACCTGAGGTGCACCGGGTTAGCCAAAGCAGAGTATGGTGAACTGAAAGTGCTCTTGGACTACCTGAAATTGAAGGTAATATCTGTGGGAGAGAATGACAGGGATGTGAAAATATGTGTCCAGCAAGTCCAGCATTACCACCCAGTCTTCTGGATCCAGGGCAGACAGAATTTGGGCTGGGGTGAGCATTTTGAACTTGTCTTTCTTGAGAACTTAATTCAGAGGACAAGGTCTAGTTTCAGACGAAGAAATTAACAGGAGCAACAACCTTTCCCGATTACTGATGCCAGCACCTTCTGTATTGCTTCTTTCGCCATGAGAGCTTGAACTTCTCCAAGGACAATGGACAAGTGGATTTCCTGGAAGTGTGGAGTGTGGGCGGGATGTCCGGTTTGGAAGCAATCAAGTATCCAGGAAATTAAAATACCCCCACTTCGACCAAAGCCTTAATGGCACCAAGCATGTGATGTGAGCCCGACCCTCCCTGGAACTCCTTTGTCACATCCATCCAACTATCTATTCATCATCATTTCATGCTTCATCTACCTGCTCATATCCACCATTTCAATTTTACATTCTGGAATCCATCCATTGTTTCATTCATCATTCTTTAAATTTTTCCCCTTTCCATATGTTGGAAAATGGCTCCCTGTTGCAGTCACCCACCCCTTGTTGCCTGATATTGATGCTGACTTGACTGAGAAGTGTGCTGGGACCCTGCTAACCAGGCCCCAGCACCAGTGTTCTTTCACTAAAAATGTACAATTGTTTCCACAATTGGCACATCCCTTGCACCCAGATAAGTCCCTTGTAAAAGGTACCAGTGGTACCAAGAGCCATGTGACCAGGGAAAGTCTCTAAGGGCTGCAGCATGTGTTGTGCCACCCGTAGGGACTCCTCACCTAACAAATGCACACTGCCATTGCAGATTGTGTGTGTTGGAAAGAAAAGTCGACATGGCACCCCCCTCAGGGTGCCATGCACACAAAATACTGCCTGTGGCATAGGTAAGTCACCCCTCTAGCAGGCCTTACAGCCCTAAGGCAGGGTGCACTATACCACAAGTGAGGGCATAGCTGCATGAGTAATACACCCCTACAGTGTCTAAGTCTATTCTTAGACATTGTAAGTACAGTGTGGCCATATTAAGTATATTGTCTGGGAGTTTGTCAAAAACGAACTCCACAGTTCCATAATGGCTACACTGAGTACTGGGAAGTTTGATATCAAACTTCTCAGAATAATAAACCCACACTGATGCCAGTGTTGGATTTGTTACAAAATGCACACAGAGGGCATCTTAGAAGATGCCCCCTCTAAATTACCCAATCCTTCAGGGCAGGACTGACTGGTCAGTGCCAGCCTGCCATTGAGATGCGTTTCTGACCCCCTGGGGTGAGATCCTTTGTGCTCTCTGAGGACAGAAACAAAGCCTGCACTGGGTGGAGGCGCTTCTCACCTCCCCCTGCAGGAACTGTAACACCTTGCGGTGAGCCTCAAAGGCTCATGCCTTTTGTTACAGCACCCCAGGGCATCCCAGCTAGTGGAGATGCCCGCCCCTTCGTCCACTGCCCCCACTTTTGGCAGCAAGGCTGGAGGAGATAATGAGAAAAACAAGGAGGAGTCACCCACCAGTCAGGACAGCCCCTAAGGTGTCCTGACCTGAGGTGACCCCTGCCTTTAGAAATCCTCCATCTAGAGTTTGGAGGATTCCCCCCAATAGGATTAGGGATGTGCCCCCCTCCCGTCAGGGAGGAGGCACAAAGGGGGTGTAGCCACCCTCCAGGACAGTAGCCATTGTCTACTGCCCCCCAGACCTAAAACACACCCCTAAATTTAGTATTTAGGGGTGACCCTGAACCCAGAAAATCTGATTCCTGCAACCTGAAACAAGAAGAAGGACTGCTGACCTGAAAGCCCTGCAGAGACGACGGAGACGACAACTCCTTTGGCCCCAGCCCTACCGGCCTGTCTCCTGACTCGAAGAAAACTGCAACAGCGACGCATCCAACAGGGACCAGCGACCTCTGAACCCTCAGAGGACTGCCCTGAACCAAATTACCAAGAAACACCCAGGAACAGCGGCTCTGTTCAAAACCAACAACAACTTTGCAACTTTTAAAGACGTCACTCTTCCTGCTGGAAGCGTGAGACTTCACCCTCTGCACCCGACGCCCCCAGCTCGAGCTCCAGAGAACCAACACCACAGGGAGGACTCCCAGGTGACTGCGACCTTGTGAGTAGCCCGAGACGACTGCCCTGAACCCCCAAAGCGACGCCTGCAGAGAGAATCCAGAGGTACCCCCTGACCGCGACTGCTTGTAACAAGGAACCCGACGCCTGGACCAAGCACTGCACCCGCATCCCCCAGGACCAGAAGGAACCAAGCCTCAGTGCAGGAGTGACCACCAGGCGACCCTCTGCTGAGCCAAGTCAGTGGCTGGCCCGAGAAGCCCCGCTGTGCCCTGCCTGCACCGCTAGAGGGATCCCCAGGTCCCTCCACTGATTCCTATTCAAAACCCGACGCCTGCTTTGCACACTGCACCCGGCCGCCCCTGTGCCGCTGAGGGTGTGTTTTGTGTACCTACTTGTGTCCCCCCCCCCCCCAGTGCTCTACAAAACATCCCTGGCCTGCCCTCCGAGGACGCGGGTACTTACCTGCTGGCAGACTGGAACCGGAGCACCCCTGTTCTTCAAAGGCGCCTATGTGTTTTGGGCTCCTCTTTGACCTCTGCACCTGATCGGCCCTGTGCTGCTGATGTGGTAACTTCGGGGTTGCCTTGAACCCCCAACGGTGGGCTGCCTATGCCCAGGAACTGAGACTTGTAAGTGTCTTACTTACCTGATAAACTAACCATTACTTACCTCCCCCAGGAACTGTTGATTTTTGCACTGTGTCCACTCTTAAAATAGCTTATCGCAATTTTTACTAAAACTGTGTCTGCTGTTGCTCTAATTCAAAGTTCCTAACTTACCTGTGTGGAGTACCTTGCATTTTATGTATTTACTTCAAATCTTGAACTTGTGGTTCTAAAAATAAATTAAGAAAATATTTTTCTATATAAAAACTATTGGCCTGGAGTTAAGTCTTTGAGTGTGTGTTCCTCATTTATTGCCTGTGTGTGTACAACAGATGCTTAACACTACCCTCTGATAAGCCTACTGCTCGACCACACTACCACAAAATAGAGCATTAGAATTATCTAATTTTGCCACTATCTTACCGCTAAGGGGAACCCTTGGACTCTGTGCACACTATCTCTTACTTTGAGATAGTATATACAGAGACAACTTCCTACACGATACATCTATCCATCTATTTACACATCTAGTATCTATGCATGCATCCATCCACCCATACCGCCATCAATTGAATTACCCATCAATCAATAAAGCCTTTCAGTCATCAATTGTTCCTTTTGTCCATTCATTCAGTCTCTCAGATTTCCATTTAGTGTGCCATCCTTTCACCAACCCATCCATGCATCCTTTCAGAATTCCATTTACTGTCATACTTTCCTCCACACATCCATCATTTCAGATTTCCATTTACACTGTTATCCATCTGTCCTCTCAGATTTCCATTTACTCTGCCATCCTTTCATCCACTCACCTACACACCGTTTCACCCACTCATCAACCCACCCAGTCACCTATCCTCTCACCAACATATCTTTTTACCCAATCATCCACCCATCCGTTCACACATTCATCCATCCTTTCACCCACTCATCCATCCATCCTTTCAGCCACCCATAGTTTCACCCACTCATACATCTATCCTTTCACCCACTCATCAATACTTCCAGCCACTCATCAATCCTTTCACTCTCTCATACATCCACTCTCCCTGTTCAAGCACTCTACCTTTCTTATTTCGTTTTAGTTCATTTTGTCAAGTTGTGTATAACAGGCCCATAAAAAACTCACCTCCAATGTAGATGCTACAGAGGGGGGTTCACTACACCCCTGTTTGTGAGTTGGGGAAGGAAATAGGATAGAAAGGGTTAAGGAGAATCCATTTTCCACGATCTGGAGCACCCATTGATTGGATGTGATGCCCCTTCAGTAGGAGATATGAAAGGTGATGTGACCCCCTCACTGGCCGATCATGCACCACTGAGGAAAAGTTAAAGTGGTTTTGTGGTGGCCACAGGAGGAGGGGCTAAGGTTTGGGTAGTTAATTTCACCCGGGAACCTGCGCACTGTGAGCCTGATCCCTGCCTTGACCTTGAAAAGAGTAGGAGCCATGTTGCTACTTAGGCACTGCTGCTGGGGGAGCTGTAGTGCTGGTGGAGCTAAGTACAGAGAGAGGGAATGGCCTTGCTCTCTTTAAACATCCCAAGGGCATAGTACACCTTTGTTCAAACCGCCTATAGCAGTCAGAAAGCATATCCATCAGACTGTTGGATATCTGCATAAAACCTTGAGCGAATCCAGGCATGATGCTTAAGTACCATGCTGGTGCCAACTGCCCTACCCAGACAGTTTTTAGTGTCCAGACCAGATCTTGTACGTCCAAGATCAGCTTTTGCAACGGCTGATGGATGTCGTCTGAGACCACTGGTAAAATGTCCGCCACTTTGTCCCATAATGTGTGGGAATATCTGCCCAGAAGGCATGTTGCGTTTACCAACCTGAGGCCATGACTAGCAGAGGAGATCATCCTTTTGGCAAATATCTCCATCCTTTTTGATTCCCTGTCAAGCGGGTGGTAGGGTATCAATTGGGATTCAAGATGCTTCTTGATGCCTGGACAACAAGGATCTCCAGGGTGGGATGTTGCAATAGGGCGACTGAATCCCCAGGAGCTAGTCTATGCCACCTCCACACCTGTCTACTGATTGGAGGGCAAGATGCTGGTTTTGTCCAGGTGCCCACTAGCACATCAAGTAAGGCTTCAATAAAGGGGAGTAGAGGCTCTGAAGTGGATTGCACAGTTTTAAAGGCCTCTTCTAAAAGAGTAGTTCTGACCTCCGGTATTGGCAGGATGAAGTGAAGCAACTCAGCCGCCCTCCGAATAGTTGTGGCAAAGAATGCAGACTTTTCACTAGCCATGGCAGGGTTTGATGCGAAGTGGCCAATGTCTGGGGAGGTGTCCAGACCACTGGAATTCTGGAGGTCATCAAAAGTATTGCCTTCATCATATCGATCATTGTCGCCCTCATCAAGATTGCCTAATTCGTAATGTGGGGCATAGTCTGGCTCAGGGGTGCAACTGACAATGAAGATGGATCCACCGACTGTAAACCGACTTGAGGCCCCCTCTGATCTGTTAGCCCCACTGAACCTCCAGAAGGATTTGGTGTGGCACCTAAAAGGTTGCCATGGCTGCTTACAGTTGTTGGAGATGCTATGGCACACAGTCCGTTCAGGGTGGGACCGAAGCAGGACTAGCATCGAGATCGGTTCCTCAGAGGTGGGAATGACTCTGTTGCCTAGAGGTGCTTGGCATGTCACATGACTCTGAGTGGTGGGAGGGACAGGACGAAGAAGATGCATGCTTATTTTTCTTATGCCTTTTGTAGTACCTGAGGCCCGTGACCTCAAAGATGACCAGGAATGGGGGAGTGTAGATGCCCTCAATTTCTGCTGTGATGTCGTCCCTATGACTTCAGCCATGAGTGCTTTTTCAACGTTCAGAGGTGCGGGACTGCTAGGTTAGTCTCCTGGTCTCGGTTGGGCTTTTTGTTCATTTTTGCACAGCACAGACAAAACAGTTGTGTTTTGAGCAGAGGCACCATAGACAGACATGGGTGTTAGTCATCAAACCACATGATTTTAACCCTGTTGTTTTAGTGGGTGGCATTGTTTGCATACTGAAGTAATTTGAGGGAAAAGTTTCTATCAGGAGTGGCAAGATTCAGGAATTCTGGGCCCGTGTCACAGGCACTGAAAGAAATGAATTGATGCCAGCATGCTGAGATGTCACAGATGTAGGGGATTGAAGTACTGTTCAGGGTGGGTCAGACCAAAAGCAGAGTCACACAAGGCCACCTATTGATGTGCAAAGGCACTACTATGAAACTTTCTGGATTCAAACTGGTACCTGCAAAAATTCACAAGATGAGGAATCTGCAGATAGAAGTCTCCATCAGAAAGAAATCATATTTCACTAGGGTCCCTATTTCCAATACTCTAACATGCTTTCGTCCTGTTCACCTTTTCACTTATGACTATTTAGGTATTTATCATGGGAGCAAGGCATTCATGTGAGAAAGCTTCCCTGATGTGTTGTGCATTTTCAAAACTACCATAAATTTAAGGTGACTCCTTATAACCAATCATACATTGCCCTAGTCCTTGGGTTTCGTTTCATAACCTAATGTATTCGGTGAGTTGTAGTTCTTGTTCAATTCAGCTGATTGAATTGAACAAATACCCAAAAACAATGATCTGTGACAGTAAAGTTTAGGATGTGACACAATGTGCCCTCTCCAGGTTCCATCATCATGGTGAGCAAAGTCAACCAAATATCAATACCGCTCAATCATTAAAACAAACCAAGCTGATGTCCTACAAGATAGAGCAGTTTCCAAATGTCAGTGGCTGTGTTGATGGCACACACCTTGCCATATGTCCCCATTCTGCAAATGAATACACAAACAGGAACAGAAAAATCTCACACTCACTCAATGTGCAGGTAGTGTGTGATGCCTCCTGTATCATAAGAGACCTTGTGGCCAGATTCCCTTGTGGTACAGGGTAAATTTGGCGATGGCGTCCTACTAGGTAAGAGAATGACAGAAACAATGTATACAGTGGCCAGGATGGTTTGAGTAATGTGACCTAGTGGTATACCTTCTTATGCCTTTAAGGTGACTGTGCATTTGCCTTACATCCCTGGATCCTCACACACCTGACTCCACGAACTATAAGTGAAAGTACAAAAGGGCACACAGGACAACATGCTCCATCATAGAGAGGACCTTTGGGATCCTCCAGTCCCGCTTTTGCTGCCTCCACAAGACCAGTGGGGAACTACTGTACTGATCGGATACATGCTGTGAAATAATCCCCCACATGTGCATACTGCACAATATCGCAATGAGGAAGGGTCTGCATGACATCCCAAAAGGGCCTGAGTCCAACTCTGATGATGACTTACCACCACTACAGGTGCAGCAGAGGGATGTGCAGGTCGCACAGAGATAACCAACAACTATTTCTGAAATAGGAGATTTCAAAACCACCTAAAAATTTAACATCACACATGATGGTAGTGGTTGGTGCAAAACTGAGTGACCACCTTTTATTCAGGTGGCTACAACATTATTGCGAGCAACGATCAACTGAATCCTTGTGGATGGTACATTGTTAACATAAGAACGACAAAGTAAATAAGGTGCAAAAAAGTAAATAAGGTGAAAAAAAACAAAGGCAACTCATTCCACTGAGTGTCTGCAGAGTCACTTCTTACAGCCTCTTGAGTTGGGTGCTTTGTCAGCAGCACTGTGTTGTCGGACTGACGAGTCATTGCTAGACATGTGGCAGCGTGAACACCTGGTACTGTGCATCTTGGGAACAGATATGCCACTGAGGCTAGAGCCCTCCTTGCTCTCAGGTGGGGCCAGGATGCTTGGGATGCAGAGGTTGTGGGCCTGGATATTCTCTAGTGCACTAGCCCACATGCAAAATCCTTGAAGCAGTGTGCCATGTCAATCTGGATATTGACAATCCGCCTTGCCAGCATTGATAGTGCGGCTGCCAGTCAGTTGATGGACCGGGTGAGTGTGTCAAATAGTGGCAGGCAGTGCATGTGCCTCTGACGCTGCACATGGTGCACCCTCTCCATTGCTGTTTGCTACCATTCCTGCCCTTTCTCCATGTTCTGCAGCGACTTGGACATGAGTTGCAGTTGCCTATTGACTGTCCATATTTGCTTTGTCAGCAGGTGCTGTGTGGTGATGGTTGACCTCTCCAGGAACACCACACACAGGATGTGCATCTCACATGTCATCTTACACAGCCAGTTGAGGTTTGGCTATTGCATCTTCACAGTGTCCTGGTCTCAGATGCTGTAGAGTCCCTGCTTTGCTGTCCCTAATCTCTGTCCTAAAACTCTGGCAGTGGTGAGATGGTGGATCTCCTTCCAGATGGAGCTGAGGTGATGGGATGAGGGAATGGAGGTGTTGTGACCTCAAGGACCACCTCACTCTAAGCAGCTCTGACTTGTCCAGGTTGTGATCTGTGGAAATGCATGTATATAGTTAGCATAAATATATGTTTAATGTTTGGCCACAATATTGTGACTCAACTGCCCGTGTTTGTGACATGTTTGTGTTGTAGTGATATGTTTGGTCATCAGCACTCAGTACAGCATGGTAATGATGTGTACTACAACTCTGATGATGCATTGCCTGGGTTGGCCAAGCACCTTAATGGAGTAGTTCCTGCTGTAACATATAATATGTAGATTTGCTAACATTATGTTGTGTATGGTACATAAAGGGAAGATGACTTACCCTGGCTGGTGCCTTCTGGATTGGAGGTGTCAATCTCTCCTACTGCTGCCACATTCTCTGGTTATAGGGTTCCCTCTGTGAGCCTCTCAATGGGAGTTAAAGGTGAGTATTGTGAGGGTCCCCTGCCAGTACCACATCTCTCTGCCATCCTGCTGGCCGCCTTCTCCTTTGTACAGGACCTCAGGTTAAACCACCTCTTGCGGATGGTCCTCTGGGTGACTCCTAGGGAGTTGACCTTATCAAGGGTCCCCACTTTTGTTGTCTCAGGTACTGTGAAGGAGGCCTTCCCGAAGAGGTAGTCCATGTGGGAGACACATTTTTCAGTCAGGACTTCAAGCTCCCTCTCAGAGAACTTTGCCTTTCTCTTCCTGCTCCCCGAGTCCTTGTTCCCCTCTTTAGCAGCCATGGTCTTCTTTGGAGATGATGTAATGAACTGGCAGCAGTGAAGCAGGAGCACTCTTTGCTCGCAGTATTTTCCTAGACCTCTGGCTTGTCACCACACCCTATAATAACAGACTTTCTGGTCTGACATCATTCTGCATCCAAAAAGCTCCAATGTCCTAATTTGCGTATTCCTATTAGGAAGTCGCAATTTTGTAATTTCCTAATATGCAATTTCCTATTTGTGAATGCAAATCTGTAGGAATTACTATTTGTAGAATCCGCGGTTACATGCATACTGATTTGCGATTACCAAATAGCGATTTCTACGGATTTGCAATCCCAGATTTCCTACATATGGGCCTTAATTACTTATTCCAAAACTTTACTTCCAATTTCGGACTATAGCTAGCATACAAGTTAGCTTAAATTTGTCTTTGTATTATTTACCTCTGTCTCTTCTTTCAATAACTTTATAAATTATAATTCAGATCAGTTCTTTAGAGCCAAGCAGAAAAAGTGTTAGCAGACATGCCGTCAACGTATTTGGTTATGCACATCCATTTGCGACTGACGATGAACCATCAATGGTTCCGAATGCAGTATATTCGAAAAAGTTAAAAATCTTTAACTGATTCTCAAAAAATTATAATGTTTTATAATATAATGAAAATCGTGACTGGAAAAGCACATATAACGAAGCACAAAGTGTTCATTTATGAAAATTAAACATCCATATAAAAGATGCTATAAACAAATTATGCATAAAGTACATACACTTTTGGTGGGAGGTGTTTTAACTGTCTGGTGGTAACTTTTACTGTCGCTGATTCACTTTTCACCTGAGTGGATTTGTCAACTGCTAAATGTGCAGCTCTCTGAGTTCCAACAATAGAAAGGTTTCACTGATTGGCAGTACTGCTGGCTGTAATGTATAGTCTCAATAACACTGGGTCGAAGTCTACCCTGATTTGTGAGAGATTGCCTTTTTTAATAATATAAATGTCTTTTATCTAGTCTTCAAAGAAAGGAGTATATGTTGCTTCCCTCCCTACCACATCTAGCCCATTAATATGTAGTCTCATTAAATGTACCTGCAGTGAGAGCCCCCTTTACAATGACTGGTATGGCACTAATCTGGCAATGTTTATGTTATATTAATTTGTATAGTGCACTAAGAGTGTATTGAGGAGTTTGGGAAGATGTGTAGTTTTGCCGTTCCTAAGGTGCTTATACAAAAAGCCACTTCTTCAGCTTCTTGTGGAACTCAAGATGTGAGTAGGAGGCACAGATTTGTAGGGTGAAGTTTTTACAAGTCTACGGTACAATGCAGGTTAATGAGTGACCTCCAATTTTGATTCTGTGGTTGAGGGGAATGTGTGCGAGCAAGAGTGGCGTATTCTGGTCCTATGTTGTGTAGCACTTTGGATGTGTACGTGAGAAGTTTGAATTGGCTGCACTTATGAATGGGGAACCAGTGAAGATTCCTGAAATGCGGTGTTATGTGGGTGCAGCGTGGGAGGTTGAGTATGAGTCTTGCAGCAGTGTTCTGGATGGTCTGGAGTCTGTGTAGGAGTTGTTAGGCGATTCTGACATAGAGGGTGTTGCCATAGTCCAGAACTGCTGGTAATGAGTGCTAGCGTGACGATCCTTCTGGTGTCCTGAGGCAACTATTTGAAGATTTTTTGCAGCATGTGTAGGATGTGGAAGCAGGAGGTGTCCACTGCATTGACTTGAGCCTTACTGTTGAGCTTGTTGTCTAGGATGATCCCTAGATAGCTTGAATGCTCTGTGGTTGTTGGTCCTAGCTCTGATGGCCTTATGGCAGACAAAGTCTTCTAGCACATTTGTGGAGAACATCAAATTGAATCTTCCATAATTACTGCATGTTCTTAAATCAAATTGTGTGGGGTCTGATGGCTATTGCCTGCCTGTTAACTGAAATGAGAATAGCCGCTATCGTGGCAGTAGAGTTACAGTTGAGGCCAGCATCAAACTACAGCCCCCATGATCCTTGTGCGTCACGTCATCGAGACGTGCTGCAAAACTATTATGGGTTGTTCTGGATATAAAGTGAGTGTCAGCATTTTTCTGTCCCCTCACCAAAATAAACTAGATTAGTGGCAGAAGTTACAGAGGAGAGCTAAGGACTCTACTCCCTTAATATGGAGGTCAATGCTTCTTATGTTGTTTTCTGATTCATACAACAGTTGTAGCGCTCGACAGTAAGAGTGTGTACATGTGAGAAATTGGATAGTTGGTTGACTAGGGTGTGAGCCCTGGTTAAGCAACAGCCATAATCCCTTGCAGGGTGAACCACAAATAGTCACTAATTTAACTTCTGCTTAACCTTGGGTAGCTTGGCAGAAAAAGCAGTCAGGTTAAACTTAGAACCAATGTGTAAAGTATTTATGCAGAACACAAACAGTAACAAAGTGAGAACACAACACAATAAAAATCCCAAACAATTTAGAAAATAGAGAACATTTTAATACATTTTTTGACACCAAGACTGTCAAAATCAAATTAGTAGAACCGGAGTTATGAATTTTTAGATTTTAAGTGTAAAACAGTGCTTAAAAATGAAAAGTGCCAACTGCGGGTATCTGGTCACGCTAGACTGAGACAAAGTCAAAAGTTAAGGCTGACCGCTATGGAGCGCGGTTCGGATACAATAAGTGGATTGGGCCCAGTCAACGCTTACCTTCAGACTTAGAAAATATTTGAAGAAAATGTCTCTGGGAAGGGACAAGTTCAGCGGGGCAAGGCTGCAGGAGTGTTGGAGAAGGGAGCGTCATTGTCAGATAGCCGTGGATCAAAGCCACAATGAAGATTTTTACCTTCGGATTTAGTCATTGAGATGGAAGTTTAAAATCTCCAGTGGGACAAGGCAGAAGGCTGTAGCTGAAGACAGTTCCACAAGGTCGTATACCCCTTTCGCGAAAGACTATTGAAAAGTATTTGCTGCTGCGAAGCAGAAGAAGCCTCAAAGTCAATCTGACTGGCGATGCACCTTAGGCAGATAGGCAAGCAGGTTGGTCCCGGTCTTCTTCTGGTCCTCAGAACACTTTTTGTCCTCAGTTTTGGAAATTGGCCATCTGGGCACCTTCAGCATCACAATCAAGGGTCCAGGAGTGGACGGAGACCTCTTCAGGGAGTTCAGGACTCATTCAGGCAGGGCCCGGGTGCAGGTTCACGAGGGGGGGAGCCTGTTATGTCCCTACTGCTCTGAACAGGGGCCCAGCAAAACTAGCCCTTGGAGTCATTTCTGGAAGTCCTGGGTGCGAGTGAACATGCAGGACTTAACATCAGGGCTGGCCTCTGAAGGTTCAAGGCAGGCTCCAGGCAGCAAAGCAGTCCTTCCAGGTACAGCAGAGGTCTGGCAGAGTGCACACCAGTTCACAGCAGCAGGCAGTCCTCAGAGTCCTTCCACAAGTCCAGTAGGTCTGAGAACCCTATTTTTTTATTTTTATCCCTGGTGTCTTCCTCCTAAAAATTGGGAGAAGTTTCCAGAAGGGTTCTTTGAAGTTCCAGGAGTTTTCTGCCTCTCCTGCCCTGGCTCCTAGCTGGCTGCACTGACAATACAGGGTTGTTAAGCTTCTTGTGTAGTGGCAGAGCTCAGCCTCTTCAGGTGTAAATGGGACTGTGGTCAGCTTCCCCTCCCATCCTGTCATTGAAAAGGCCATTCAGGGAGTGTTAATCCCACTATTGTGTGAATTTCTTGGGTGAATTCAGAAAGTCTCAACTATCAGTTACACCCAGTCATGTGTCCTAAGGCAGGCTTCAGGCACAGAAGGCTAAGGGCAGGAAAATGCCAACTTTCGAAAAATGGCATTTCAAATTTGTAATGATAAATTTGACCTTATTACTAAAGAGGGTTTAACATTACAAGTTCATAGGCACCAAACATGATATATCTATCACCTCTGGTTTGGGAATTACAGCTTATTAAATATAATAAGGAATCCCAAATGTTATCCTATGGGAGGGGTAGGCCCCACAGTAGTGAAAAACAAATCTGAGTTTTTCACTACCAGGAGATATATAAAACTTAAAAGTACATGTCCCACCTTTTAATTGAACAGCACTCTCCAATATGGGCTACCTAGGTCTAATGTAGGGGTGACATATGTAATAAAAGGGGAGTTTAAGGCTTGGCAAGAGGTTTTAGATGCCAAGTTGACATGACAGTGAGACACTGCCTTCAGGTTGCAATGGCAGGCCCGGGACATTGCTTTAAAGTGCTACTTAAGTGGGTGGCACAATATGCTCAAGGCCCACTGGTATCGTAGCATTTAATTTACAGGCCCTGGGCATATGGTATCTCACTCTACAAAGGACTTATATGTAAATTAATTATGCCAATCAGGTGTATGCAAATCAAACTATGTTTAGAGGAGTGAGCCTAAGCACTTTAGCACTGGTTATTGGTTAGTGGTAAAGGCCAACAAAGCAAAAATCCAGCAAAAAGTAGGATAAGGAAGACAAACATTCTGTAGAGGGGGCCACTTCCAACAGTATGCCATTCAGCGCTCACCTAGAGCATTACTAATCTCTGTACGAGAATGATATAAAGATTCCTCTGAAGGACTGGAGTTGATTCGATTACCCCATGCTGTTTTTTTTTTAACAGATGGGATAACAATACTGTTGGTGTTGGCTTCCTAACCAGTGACTCTGATTCCATATTTTTATACCATTTTACCCTGTTTGCGGCCATCAAATAATGCTTGAGTTATAGCATACCTTCTGACTTGATAACAGGTGAGCAATTAAACTTTTCGAGCACGGTTCTTGTGGTAATTTTACTCTTTTTAATTATGTTCCATTGTTTCATCTTGGCTGTTGTCAATAATTACGTCTACCATTTGGAACTCTCGCTCTAGACATTTAGAATAGTGGACTTTTACAAATTACCATTTGATGGATTTCATAAGTATATAACCATTACCTTCTACTTATCTCTCACATAGTGCCATTTTTTGGCATAGTTACTATGTGACTGTCATGAAGAATGCCCAGAAACCTCTGATGTGGTCCAGAGAAAGGCAGAAACATGTCAACCTAGTTTGGATTGGGTTGAAGGTCTCATCACTCCCCTTGTGTTTTAATCTGCCACCTGGGGACTGCGAATAAAGTTACTGGCCCAAAAGAAGGCAGATTTACATTAATTTTGTTCCACATTCACTTTCTGCTCTGCACTTACATTATACCCCATCCATACCAAGCTCTCAAATGGATATCACATGACTACATATAAAACACCTCAAAGAGACCCTTTGTTGCCACCCTTGGGTGTGAGCCAGAAGTTGTAACTCACACCACTGAATTTCTATTCTGGGTGTCAGGAGTTGCCTGGAGAAGAAGCATGCCACATTAGAGAGGGTGAGGGATTTCATCCTAAAAATAAAAAAATTCTTGAGTTATAGGATTTTTGCTTCAGTCGTTAGATTTTGACCTCAAGCAACATGAACGACTGCATCTCTATGTGTTGTATTATGAGTCTTTCTTTTAACATTTTTAAAGGCACAAAGTGCAACCATAGAACCACCCACTAGATGTCTCTGCACTCTAGGTGAAGAGCATACAACTCCAGTCCAGAGTGTTTTAAAAAATATGACAAGTTCTCCTAGGGTCATGCATTTAATGACCCAGGGGACTTCCTGTTCTTTTAATGTTGCCAGTGGGCTGCTGCACTCCCTGCAGCACCCGCCCCCAACAAAAATGTTTGGTGGTGCCCCCTGCCTCTTCTAGGGGGCACCACCAGAAACAAAATATGTACTTGAAAAAAGACCTTGGCATTATGGGCCGCTCCTTGCTAGGATCTGTGAATCATAAATGAGCACCTCTTGCCACTCATTTATAATTCATTTTTCCCCTTTTTCATGTTTTATTATTATTGTGGGTGGCCCAGTCCCACTAAGGACACTCACTGCTATTTGTTTTTATTGCAGGTCGCAGGGGAGCCACAGGGCTCTGTAGCTTTCCTGCCAACAACCAACCTGGTGCCGACAGGAGCCAGCAATTATTTTTTTAATATTGGTGAAGGGAGGGTGCGCCCCCACTCGAGCAATCGCTGGCTCTGGGGACCCCATCCCTAGTGGGAAACTACTTTTTATTGTGGCTAGGAGGTGTGCAGCCAACCTCCTCAAGCATCGAAAGGCCCCCGGGACGTCATTCCAAGGGGCAACAGTCATTAAAAGAGGGACTATGGTCCCCCTCCCATGTCAATACTGGTCCTGGGTTCCCCATTAGCCGGGGCCTAGGAAGAGTCCCCCGGTCCCATCCAAGACTCTGAACATGGATGGCAGTGGAGGGGGCCCTTGGCCCCCCTGTGGCCCGTAGGCTCTGCTCCCGCCCGGTGAGAGCAAGTTTTTTTCTCTGCTCCTGCCAGAAGCCATCTATTTTCCTACTAGTAAAATTGTGGGAGGGAAAACAATGTGTGCTCCCACCCAGTGGGATAATTTCAGCAGCTTCTGACGGGTGAGAGCATACAAGTCTTCCCTGCCTCTGCACTCACAAGCAGGAAAACAGTGTCCTGGGGTAGGCTTTCCAGGACACAAAAACTGAAACAGCCCCATGGCGATGGAGTCCCTGTGGCTTTTAGAGGCTTGGTGACGGGGCCTGCACGCTCCCTTCCCTACAATAATGAAATTGCGGAATTCCCCCCCCCCCCACCATCACCACAGTGGGCCGTGGCTCACCCCAGGTGTATTTTTTTTCGTTTAAAAAATAAATTACATAGGATTAGTGGATCCACTGCAAATGTGCTGTAAAATGTAAAAAAAAATGTTTTTAGCTCTGACGGATCACTCCAGAACTTTCCTGGAAGAAGCTGAGGTTTCAATATTTTGTGAAGATTCATCAAACTGCACCATAATCATACGCAAACCAACAAGTACATTCCTATGAAAGCACAGACCTAACTATAACTACCCAGTGGCGACTGTGACCGGGTAAAACAAAGTGTGTGTGTATATATATATATATATATATATATATATATATATATATATATATATATATATATATATATATATATGTTCATTAAAAGACCAAAGGTTACAGGTACATTACAGTTGGGTTCAGATTTTACACATAAAACCATAGAAATTCAGCAGTTACACTTATCTAAAGAAACTATAACCCCTGCCCTAAGGTATCTATAACTCAAACCCCAGCTGTGCAGTATTCTAATGAATAATTTTATTAGAAATGCTGCAGTGATATTATCAATGATATCATAGAAGATGTCATGACTGATGTAATAACTGGGTTAAATTAGCAGTGCCTGATGAGGGCGCGAGTTATAGTTACCTTAGGGCACTAGTTATAGTTTCTTGAGATAAGTATAACTGCTGAATTGGCATGGTTTTGTGCATGCAAAATCTGAACCGTAATTATAACTGCCTTGTAACCATTGTTTTTTCAGTGAAAATGTGTGTGTATATATATATATATATATATATATATATATATATGTATATATATATCTTGCAGTGGCATTATGGTTATAATTATCAGTATAAATAACACTGAAACTCACCAGGTATGGTTAAGAATGACTTGTCCCCAAATGGACCGCTCATGACCTCACTTATAAGAACTTGATAACTAGCATCAGCAATAACTTCTCAGATGACATCAGATATCACTTCATCATTGATATCATCCGTAACATCGTTGTGGATATTCTATTGCCCATTTTTTTATATTATTCAACTGTTTGCTTGCGTAATTGCTGTTATTTACTTACCTTTTGTTGTTATACATGGTTAGCCATTGTGAAGAAATGCCACCATGCCTTTGCCCAGGCCATGCGCCTAGCCCATGTATAGATACAATCTACTGATCATGGCCAGGAATATAAAATGTCCTAGGTATCGTAATGGAAAGATTTAATTCTATTAAGGACACGGAGGTGAGGAGTATGCTGATCTTTCCCCATATTTTTCCATGCAGCAGCCTTTTAAGTAACAACTACCTTTTCTAGAAAACCATTAAGGAAGGAGAAGCACATAATAACTGATCAATAAAAAGTCCATGTGTCATAGTACATCATCTCTGTTTATGCCCTCTCTTTCTTCGTGCGAGAGCTGCATCCCACAATAAAGATTCCTTCGATCATTGGCTCACTCCTGTTTAGAGGTGTTGTTCCCTAATACAGAAAAAACTAACTTGTAATATCCTTCCCACACTTATTATAAAGATCAAAGCTAGAGTTGCATGAAACATTATTGTAAGTGACCTACAATACTGCATGTAGAAAGAACACAACAGTACATTGTGATAATAACCATCAAATGTTTTCCCTACAAGAAACTTAAATATATTTGCCCTCAAGAGAAAACTCCAGAATTCCACATTGAACCAAGAAACACAAGGGAGGGAACAATCATCCTTGATACAGGTAGGAATAATCCTTGTCTCCGTGTTCTTAATAGAATTTAAACTTTCTGTTACAGTAGCTAGGAAATTTTATATTCTATGTCAGGACCGAAGGCGACGATTATGCTCATTCAGAGGTCGGGCAGCCATATCCATTAGCAGTTTAAAATACAATGTCTTAAACATGGAGTCTGATGACCAATCAGCTGTATTCATTATGTCTTGGAGACGAGCCCCTAAAGAAAAAGCTTTGGAAGCCATATCACCTCTTGCACGACATACCTCACCCACCAGGCTATGGTGGGAGAAGAAACCGCCTAGAACAGTTCACATACAGAAATCAGAAGCTGTTGTTTCCCAGCTGGGTGAACTTCTTCGGTTAATCCTTCATATGCCTTAAGACAGCGGACCACACACAATTTGGGGACATCCACGAACATTGGATAATAAACAGTCCTGGAATTACGTTTTATTCGTCTTGTGATATGAAAGGTAACCTCTTCAGGGTAAATACCCTACTGTAATATCCAGGGACATACATCCAACACCTGCCTGCAGGAGATTAAACACAGTAACATGGCAAGCTTAGCTGATAATTGTTTCCTTAAGAGATACTTATTGCTTGGTCATGACAAACAAATTGAGGGCTGAATTAGCATCCCACAGGGTGGAGCATCTAGGGGCAGAAGGCACAGACAGTCTCACTCCCCTCATCAATTTCCTTACCAATAGGTGTACCCATACCTGGAAACCTTCTATGGATAGGTGACCTGCTGATATAGCTGAGCGGAAAATATTTACTGACTTGTAAGCCATACCGTCACTAACCAGAGACGACAAAAAATTAAAGACAGGAACAACTTCTGGAGCCGAGGGAACAACGTCCCTCTGCACACACCAACACAAAAATCTGTCCCAGGCAAATCTGTATCTCTTATTGGTGCCATCCACCCAAGGCTTGCACAAAAGGCCTTGAGCTGTCTCCGAAAGTCCTCTGACTTTCCACCTAGACCTGTACTCCTCCATGCCATTAGGGATAGTTTCCCTTCCAGGACTAGATGGTGAGGATTCCCCAACGGGTCCCGCAGAATGTCTTGTCTCTGGGGTAGACGGATTGGAAAATCCCAAGAAAGTTTCATCATTACTGGAAACCATAGTTGTAAACACCAGATCGGCGTGATCACAACCAGGTTTGCCTTTTGCCGCCAGACTTGCATGGCCACTTACATCACTGTGAACGGGGGAAACCCGTACCGCTCTTCCACACTCCAGTCTTGTGGGAAGGCATCCATCACCTCCGCTTCCGGATCCAGCTGCCAACTGAAGAACCGATCCAGTTGACAGTCTGGACTAGAGGCAAAGACATCCACTGAGAACAGCCCACATTTACTCTGAGGTATTTGGAACACCTCCGGATGCAGTTGCCATGTACTGAGACCCTGAAGGTGGCGAGAATGGCAGTCAGCAAATTTATAGGCCTTCCCGGGAGATATTCAGCCGTCACCAAGCTGTTGCGCTCCAGGCAGAAGTGCCAAAACGCTTTCGCCAGCTCAGCTAGCATTTTGGATCATGGATCCCTTCAGGCGGTTGATATACCTCACTGCCGAGATGTTGTCCATCTTCAGCAGCACTGAACAACTCAGTCTGTCCAACGTCCGACTCCGGACCGCGAAGGAGCCTGTGAGTCATTCCAGGCAGTTGATGTGCAGGGACTGTTCTTGGGACAACCACTTTCCTCCTGTGAACACACTGCCACAGCTGGCCACCCTGCCAGTTTTGCTGGCATCGGATTTGATAACAATTTCCGGTCTGGAACCACAGATGGCTCTCCCATTCCAGGCTTCCATGTGGGTCACCACCGCTTTTCCTTTGATATCAGTAACATCACTGAATAAGGCGAGCCATCCCGAAGGTGACGTGCCTTTAAGTGTTGTAAAGCCCTGTAAAGAGGGCCTGGGAAAATTGCCTGATTGGAGGATGCTAACAATCCCACCAGACGGGCCAATTGCTTGAGGGTGGTGTGTGTCCTGGTCATGGTCCTCTTGAGTCTGCGACAAATTTTCGTCATCTTCTTGCAGGGAAGACTTATGCTGGAGTCCTATGAATTGATTATGAAACGCCAAAAAGTAGTTTGCTTAGTTGGGCCAATAGGAATTTCCTTTCATTTATCATGATCCCAAATGCTCCAGCAAATCCACTGTCATCTGGAGCTGCGCTGCCAGCGTACGTGGGCACTGATCCATCAGCAGAATATCGTTGCGGTAAACGATTAAGCCTATGCACGTGGTGCGGAGAAACTCCACCACCGGTTTGAGTTCCTTGGTGAAACACCAAGGGGCGGATGACAGGTTGAAGGGTAAGGTCTGAAACTCGGATACTTTTTGACCCCAAAGAAACTGCAAGAAATCTGCAGTAAGGCAGGAAATTAGGGACTATCAAATAGGCATCTTTGAGGTCTAAAGAACCAACCAATCCCCTGGATGTAAAAGGTCCCACAGAAGTTGGATCTCTTCCATCTTGAAATGAGATATACTCGCCACTCATTGAAGTCTCTGAGGTTGAGTACGGAGCACTGGTCCCATCTCTCTTTTTCAACAGGAAGATGTTGCTGACAAACCCAAACTGATGAAGAGTTGAAGGCACGATCGCCCCTTTCCTCAACAGTTCTGTTACCTCTAGACCTATGGGGGCAGCCTGACTTTTGATAAAGACCAGAGGATGGGGCTTAGAAACTTGAATGGGAGTCCTCAGGAACTCCAGTCGAAAGCCCTGGATCATTTGAAGGACCCAAGCATCAGGCATGACCTCCCATCAGTTCTCTACAAACAGAACCAATATCTCCCCCCCCACTTTTAGTTGGGAAGAAAGAAGAGTCCTTACCTTGGGCAGGTCCTTAGGCGCATCAACGTCCACCACCTCTGCCCTCAGGGGAGAGTTGGAATCGCCGGAAGGGGTAAAACGTGGCCTTTTTGTGAGGCATTAGTAACAAAGTGGCCAAAGGACCACACCCTACCACGTCCGGCTTCTGAAAAAATCTTAGGGGAAAAATCTTTTTAATAGACGCCTGCCCCTTATCCAAAGAGTTGAATGTGGCAGTGAATTTGCTGAGGGATCCCCAAACAACACCTCTTGAGCAGTAGGAGCCTCTTCTGAAACTGCCAGGCCCCCAAGTTTCGGGTCTACCTTAATTAAGAGTGCAAGCCAGATCTCTGCCGAGAGCACACAGTTTGCGTTGCCCAACAGTCTGACTGCTCTCTGGGCCCATCTAGACAGTATTTTGGGAAATATGAGGTGAAATTACTGTATGGCTTCTTTAGCATATCTAAGATTTTTGCGATCGACCCTGTAAGATCTAATAATTTGTGTTGACATGACCGACAGAAGCGATCTATACCCTTCTTGGGGTACTTAATATATTTTGTCAAGAAAGAAAACATACGCTCGTCTGTCTCGAGAGTGAGCTTCACTTTGCCCTCCAGGAACGGACGGGGGACACTGCGCCCGCAGGTGGGCCCTGACCTTTGTCCAGAGCTTGCAAAGTCTCCCCGCTACCTTCACATTTGGAGACCACATGAAAGACCTAGGATGAAGTAGGTCATCTGGATCCAGCAGGTCCGGGACAGCGGTAGGAGTGGAAGGAGGAAGGGGAGCTTTGTCTGCAGAGGGGAGCCATGGCCTGGAATTCCCCGGTCCCCATCAGAATCGCCCTGAGACTCATCATCCCCCAAGGGGCTAAGGGAAGGAGGGAGGCTGAACAAAGGGGTCAGGCACGGACGCCTGTGACTGAGCCTCTAGGAAGGCCTTTCTGAGGTGTTCAAAAGCATCTTTATCAACCTGATCTACAAGGCTCTTGGGTGCTTAGAGTGGTACCTTTTTGTGCTGCCCCTCTGCCAGCTCTCAATCTTTCTTTCTAGGGGTGCCAGGGACACAGCGTGCTGTATAAAGGCACCCACTGCCTCGTAAAACTCACCATCCAAAGGCAGAAAGGAGACAGATTCCTCCTCCATATAATTAGCTTCTGCTTTTAGTACGGCTGAATAACTCTGTGTTGCTAGGAGTCTAGCTAGTATAAAGAGTCAAGCACTCAAGACACTGGGACCACACCCTATATTGTATGCAGAGGGTAGACAGTCTGGGGTGATCCCTGCAATGCCGGAGGGCTTGACAGGTCAGCAGAAGGCCGTAACTGGCTTGGTAACCAGAACACCCAAAGCAGGTTGAGAAGGGCTTATGAGCCCAGAGTGAACACATAGGCCCTCATTACAACCCTGGCGGTCGGTGTTAAAGCGGCAGTAATACCGCCAACAGGCCGACGGTAAAAAAAAAATGGGATCACGACCACTGCGAAAACCGCCAACACAGACAGCCACTTTAACACTCAGACCGCCACAGCGGTAGCAACAAACACCGCGGTGGTCACCGCCAACAGCCAGGCGGAAGACAATGTACCACCCTCAGAATTACAACCCACCAATCCGCCAGCTTTTCTGGGGCGGTACCAATGCAATCAAAAGCACGGCGGAAACAGTACACATAAGGGGAACCACTCACCTTTCGACACTCAACGAAGAACCAGGACGCCATGGAGCCCGAGTTACAGGTCCTACCGATGCTGGTGTATCTGCTAATACACCAGGAACTCCAAAGACGCCGGCGGCGACGACCACGGTGAGTACTGCACCTAGCACACAAGGGGGGGGGGAAAGAAAAAGAGAGTGACACATGCAACACGCAACACACCCAACCCCACCCTCACACACAACACAATACACACAAACACATGCAACAACAGTACATTTACACCCCGTAACCCCTGGAAGAACGCAAGGACAAAAGGAATTGAGTGCAAATAGTGATATTTAGAAATATGCAGATAAAGTTAACGATTGTAAACAACAGCATACACAAATATTTACCATATCTACAGAAGGCGTACACTGTCCTTTGCAAATGTTTATGGCCCAGTGGGCAAAAAAACATGGGCGAAGGCAACACTTGACTCCTGCATCAAAACAGACAGAACACTGCAGGGGCATCAGGTCGAAAACACACAGGCACCTCAGGGGGAAGGGGAGGGGGGTGCCTCAGCCGGAAGATGGTACTACACCACTGCTCCTGGAGGGGGCAACATGCCCACAGCGATGTCCTGGGAAGTGCAAAGCCACAGTCTCTCAAGTGGGTGGTTTGCCCACTGCTTGGTCCTGGGGAGTGCAAAGCCACAGTCTTTCTAGTGGGTGGTTTGCCCACTGCTTGGTCCTAGGGAGTGCAAAGCCACAGTCTCTCATGTGGGTGCTTTGCCCACTGCTTGGTCCTGGGGAGTGCAAAGCCACAGTCTCTCATGTGGGTGCTTTGCCCACTGCTTGGTCCTGGGGAGTGCAAAGCCACAGTCTTTCTAGTGGGTGGTTTGCCCACTGCTTGGTCCTGGGGAGTGCAAAGCCACAGTCTCTCAAGTGGGTGCTTTGCCCACTGCTTGGTCCTGGGGAGTGCAAAGCCACAGTCTCTCAAGTGGGTGGTTTGCCCACAGCGATGACCTGGGGAGTGCAAAGCCACAGTCTCTCAAGTGGGTGGTTTGCCCACTGCTTGGTCCTGGGGAGTGCAAAGCCACAGTCTCTCAAATGGATGCCTTCTTCCACTGGTTCTAGGGAAGGCCTTGTGCCCAGTGTGCTTCATCCTGCCAAGGAAAGAGATAGTGGATGCATATCTCCACTGGTTCTGGAGGGGGCTTTGTTTCAGTGTGCTTCATCCTGCCAAGGAAAGTGATAGCGAATGTATATCTCCACTGGTTCTAGAGGGGGCCTTGTGCCCAGTGTGCTTCATCCTGCCAAGGAAAGTGATAGTGGATGCATATCTCCACTGGTTCTGGAAGGGCCTTGTGCCCAGTGATGCTGCACCTGGGGTGTGGCAGTTCCCATTCCCTCACCTGGGTGTCTGAGGTACGAGATGTGCAGGGAACAGGTAGTATGATACTCCATGGAGGCAGAGCCACACTCCATCCTGCGGCGACTAAGGCTGAAAACTGCTGGTAGTGCCGGTGGTGCCTCAAGTGGTGGGTGGAGAGTCCAGGCCGCCTCCTGCATCCCCGACGGCTGCCCACTGGGGATGCTGCTGATGACAGATGTAGTGGCACTGGCTGGGCATGTGGCGTTGCAGATGGCAGCGCCAGTGGCGGTGCTTGCGGCGGTGTCTACAGCGGAGATGCTGCTGGTGCAGGTGCTGGTAGTAGTGGAGGGAGACACCAGGCCGTCTCCTGCAGCCTCGGATGGCTGCCCACTGGGGATGATACTGCTGACTGCTGTTGTGGAAGCGGCGGTGCATGTGGCGGGGCAGATGGCGGTGCAGGTGGGGGTGCCTTCCGCGATACAGGTTGCTGGGCTGTGAGTACTTATGGTGGGCACCAGTCCCTCACCGGGAGGGTCCGAGGCCTGACGTGCCTTGCCTTGGGTTTTCTTGCCCTTCCCCACCTTGCCAGATGCTGCTGGGACCTTGGCACTGGCAGATGCAGTTTTGAAGGAGGCCTTGCTGGGTGGGTCGTGCTTTTTGGCCATGCTGCTTGCTGGCACCCTCTTCACCTTGGCAGGTGGCGGAATGGGTTGGTCCTTTGCAGGGGTCGCTGGCACACTGGCAGCCCTGACGGGTGCCCCCTTTGATCCCCTGGGACTTGCAGGTACCACCATGGACTCCGACTTGGTGGCTGAGGTGCTGGCCTGGGAACTTGACACCCTGGCCCGAGGGGAAGGATGGGGGGGAAGGTGTAGGAAAGAGGTCATAGTTTGAAAGGAAAAGTTTTCTTAGACACACTGGGACGGGGAAGATGGAGAGAGTTTGGGAGTGGAGGAAGTGGGAGTGGTTGTAGGAGGTGTCTTTCTGCTGAGTTTGGGTGAAATGTGCATGGGCTGGATGCTGTTGTGAGGTGGATGGCTGTTGGGTGGATGGGTGCTTGCGTTTGTGTACTTTGGGAGGAGGGGTCACAGACACACTGGGAGCGGACACAGGAGACGTGCATGGTTGTGGGGGTGGTGACTGCTCGTGAGGGCTGTGTTCTGATGGGCATGCTGGTGATGGAGGTAGTGGATGAGGATGTAGTGCATGCAGGTGTGAGTGGAGAAGAGACTGGGAGGGAGGTGGACGGAGAGGAGGAGGGGGACACGGTGGAGGCAGTGGATGTTGGTGTGTCTGCATGGGCATGGTGCACGTGTGAGTGCCTGTGAGATGAGGTGTGGTGCTTATGTTTGCCTGAGCCACTTTTGTGTATTGATTTGGGTGAATGCTGGTCTGAAGGTGTGCTTGGGATAGGCTAGGGTTGAGGGGACTGGGACTGAGTAGAGGAAGTTGGAGGGGGGGAGGCTAGACACAGGGACAATGGCTGCCATCAGTGCTGAGGCCAGAGCCTGAAATGCTCTCTGTTGGGCTGCCACGCCAGAATGAATGCCCTCCAGGTATGCATTTGTTTGTTGCAAATGCCTCTCGACGCCCTGGATGGCATTCAGAATGGTTGACTGCCCAACAGTGAGGGATCTCAGGAGGTCAATAGCCTCCTCACTGAGGTCAGCAGGGCTGACTGGGGGAGGGACTGAGGTGCCTAGGGTGAAGGAGATGCCCACCCTCCTGGGTGAGAGGGCACGGGAAACATGCTGAGGGGCTGCTGGGAGGGCGGTGCTGGTAGGGTGGGTGGCGGCTGTACCTACTGTTGGGGTGGGCACAGAGGTGTCCGCCACTGCCAGGGAGCTTCCATCTGAGGAGGAGTCGCTGTCACTGGTCTCCCCTCCTGTCCCCGTCGTGGTGCTCCCCTCACCCTCCGTCCCACTGGTGCCTTCACCTTCAGTGGATTCGCCCTCATGGGCCATCTGGGATGCAGCTCCCTCCGTCGCCGGTGCCTCTGCTCCTCCGCCAGATGATCCTAATGCACACAAGGACAGGGTGACAAAACAAAAAGGGGGGGGGAGGGAGAGACAGAGGATACACTTGGTCAATGCCAGGAACAACACTACCGTTGGCGTACACAACACACAGCGAGCTGCCCTATGCACTAGGCCATGCCCAACCAGTCACTAAGGTAGTCACAAGCCCCTGGGGTACAATGGCTAATGCCAGCATCTGCACACCTGACACCCACAGGACCCTGCCCAGTAGTATATGCACACTTACACCATTGGGTTTGGAGTGCTTCAGAGCCTGGACACAAGGGACCTAGCCTGCCATGTTCGCCCTGGCCTAGGGGCACCCACAGCCCACATACCCCACCCAGCTACCTCCTAAAGCGCACAAAGTCAGGAATCAGAATCTGTACTCACCCCCTTGTGGCTGCTGTGATGCCCTCAAGCACCCATCCAACTCCGGATAAGCCACCGCCAGGATGCAGAACATCAGGGGGGCCATGGTGCGACAGGCACCCCTTCCACGTTGGGAGGCCAGCCCCCGCTGGGCCTCCGCCGTTTTTTTCATCCAGCGGCGCAGGTCCTCCCATCTCTTGCAGCAGTGGGTTCTGCGCCTGTAACAGACCCCCAGGGTCCGCACCTCCTTGGCGATGGCACGCCAAATACCCTTTTTCTGGTGGGCGCTGACCTAGAGGGAAAAGACAGAAGGAAAGGAAATTACTCACCTGTCCGGACCGGCACACTCATTGCCCCCAGTTCCTACACATGCCCTGACGCATATACACTGACCACCTCTCATGCAGCACTCAGGCCAGGACGCCTCAGCCCCCACAACATGTGGCTTACATCCACACCACTCAAAGCATGCATTGCCCACACATCATGCTCTCAGTGTTCTCACCTGTTTGTCTGGAGGACCGTAGAGTGACGTGTACTGAGGTAGGACCCCATCCACCAGTTTCTCGAACTCCTCCACCGTGAAGGCAGGGGCCCTTTCCCCAGACACTGTAGCCATTGTCGCTTCCAGACTCAGGTCACAGCAGCACTTGCAGTGTATGTCCTCTCCTGCTGACGGTCAGGTAGCAAGTGAGTGAGTAGTTAGAAAATGGCAGTCACGTCCGCGGTGGTGCGTACCGTCACCGCCGGCGTACATCGCCATTGGCTCCTGGAACCCATAGGGCCCAATGATAACCAATGCGAAGTTGCGCAGCGGTCATCGACTGCCTACCGCGACGGCGCACAACGCCAGCGCACTTACCTCATTTCCACTTGTCCTTCCTCACAGGTCAGGCAGCCGCCATTTCAGGGGGACACATGGCATGGCACCTAACTGCGTCACAGCAGACGTTGGCCCATCAACTGACTGTCAACTTCACATACTGCTTCTGTGACCTAACTTCAGAAACAGTTGTGCATTCTATGTGGAAATATGACTTTCTGCTCACTGTTCTCCTCCATAGGCTACAACCGCTGAGGCAGATGATGAGATGGCGGCATCCTCCGGTGTACAGACTCCTGGTGGACCTGTCGACAATGGAGGACAGACACATCATCATCACATACAGACTTGATCATGCCACAATTCAAGAGCTGTGTGCCCAATTGGAGCCAGACCTGATGTCAGCTATCCGCCAGCCTACAGGAATGCCCCCTCTAGTGCAGGTTCTGTCAGTGCTTCATTTCCTGGCAAGTGGTTTGTTTCAAACTAGAGTGGCCATGGCATCAGGAATGTCTCGGCCAATGTTCTCCAACGTGTTTTTGACCAGAGTGTTGTCTGCCCTGCTGAAACACATGCGCAGCTACATCGTATTCCCCCAGGTGGAGGATGTGGCCACAGTGAAAGCTGACTTCTATGCCCTGGGACATATCCCCAACATCATTGGTGCCATTGATGGTACACATGAGGCATTCGTTTCCCCCCGGAGAAATGAACAGGTTTACAGGAATAGAAAAAGCTATCACTCGATGAATGTGCAGATGGTGTGTTTGGCGGACCAGTACATCTCCCATGTGAATGCCAAATATTCTGGCTCTGTGCTTGACGCCTATATCTTGAGGAATAGCAGCATCCCTTATGTGATGGGCCAACTCCAGAGGCACCGGGTGTGGCTAATAGGTGAGCCCAAGGTCCCCAACCACTATAAGTATGTGTCTGGGTATGGGGTTGTCCCTAAGGGTTAGTGTGTGTCTAACAGTTGTCCCTCAATATTTACAGGTGACTCTGGTTACCCCAACCTCTCATGGCTAAAGACCCCAGAGAGGAATCCCAGGACAAGGGCAGAGGAACGTTACAATGAGGCACATGGGCGTACAAGGAGGATTATTGAGAGAACCTTCAGCCTCCTGAAGGCCAGGTTTCGGTGCCTCCATCTGACTGGTGGATCCTTGTACCACTCACCCAAGAAGGTGTGCCAGATCATCGTGGCATGCTGTATGTTGCACAACCTGGCCCTGAGACGTCAGGTGCCTTTTCTGCAGGAGGATGAGCCTGGAGATGGTCTTGCGGCAGCGGTGGAGCCAGTGGACAGTGAGGAAGAGGAGGCAGATGAAGAAGATGTAGACAACAGAACAAACATTATACAGCAGTACTTCCAGTGACACACAGGTATGAGACTGTAACTCAACTTTACTTTTCAGTAATGTTTTGGACATTGTACATGGCAGCCTCTTACCCTCTGTCTATGGACACTGACTGTACCCTTTGGATTCTCTATTATCAGATCTGTGTACCCCATTCTGGCTCCTGCTATATGTACTGCTGCCCACCAAAGGTCATCCTGTAGTACATTTCACTGTACAAATATATTGCAATAATTTGATAATGTTGTACTAATACATTTATCGATTCATGACACTGACTCCAATATGGTATTTGTTTCAAGGGTGTTTATTTTTGTGCCAATAAGTATGGGGGTATGTGCAAGGGGCTGGGGTGATGGTGGAGGAATGTCCAGTTAGAGTCCAGTCTATTGGTATCACAGGTGCATTGTCCAAGGGGTCATAGGAAGTGGAGCAATGTCAGTTCAAGGTGGACAGGGTGACATGGTGGGACAGAAGGGTGACAATCAGGAGGGTCTTATTTCCTGGCAGGGGTCTTGGCAATGTTCTCTGTCTTCTGCCTGGGTCGCAGGGACCGGTTGCAGGGTAGTTCTCCTTCTGCAGGGGGTGGGGTGCTGGTGGCCTGTTGTTCCTGTGGCGGGCCTCCTGTCCACTAGCGCCGGCGGAGGTGGAAGGCTGTTCCTCGGTTTGGCTAGCGTCAGGCGCCCGTTGTCTTGCCCATGTCAGCCAGCACCCCTCCAATGGTGACCAGGATGGTGTATATTTTTGTTAGGTCCTCCCTGATCCCCAGGTACTGTCCCTCCTGCAGCCGCTGGATCTCCTGTAACTTGGCCAGTACCTGGCCCATGGTCTCCTGGGATAGTACGCTCCCATGATGTTTGAGAGTGCCTCGTGGAGGTTCAATTCTCTGGGCCTGTCCTCCCCCTGTCGCACAGCAGTCCTCCCAGCTTCCCTGTTGTCCTGTGCCTCTGTCCTCTGAACCGTGAGCCCACTGCCACTGACCCCAGGTCCCTGATCGCCCTGTGTTTGTGGGGTTGCCTGGGGTCCCTGTAGTGGTGGACACACTTCTAATTGACGTGTCCTGGGGACAGTGGCATGGGCCGGCTGGGTGGGTGCTGTGGTGGTGTTTCCTGAGGGGGAGGCTCAGTGGTGGTTTTGGACTGTGGCTGTGGCAGGGTAACCGACTGTCCAGAGGTCCAAGATGGGCCAGGTTGGTCATCGTGATCCAGGCGTGCAGAGCTGCTGTCGTCACTGTGGGTCTCTTCGGGGGTGGGGGGGCTGGATGTGGCTGGCACCTCCTCTCCGGTGACGTTGGGTAGGGGTCCTGTTGGGAGAAAAATACATTGTCAAGGTATCGGAGTGTGCCATCTTGTGCATGGCTGTGTTTCCCTCTATGAATGTTGAGTTCCCTGTCGTCTTGGACTTGTGTGAGTGGTGATTTTGATGGCTGGGTGAGTGTCTCTATTGGGCATGCTGGGGTGATGGGTGTCCATGCAGGTCTGTGGTGGGGGTCCATGCATTGGGGGTGCATGCAGTGCTTGGTATTGGGATGGGTGTGTTGTGTTAGTGGGGTATATGTGAGTTGGTGGAGTGATGGGGCTAGGGGCAGGAGTTTGTGATGGCATGCAGGTAGGGTGGGGGATATAATAGTAAAGATTTGACTTACCAGAGTCCAGTCATCCTGCTACTCCTGCGAGGCCCTCAGGATGCATTATTGCCATGACTTGCTCCTCCCATGTTGTTAGTTGTGGGGGAGGAGGTGGGGGTCCACCGCCAGTTCTCTGTACTGCTATTTAGTGTCTTGAGACCACGGAACGCATCTTCCCCCGTAGGTCGTTCCACCTCTTCCTGATGTAATCCCTTGTTCTTGGATACTGTCCCACTGCGTTGACCCGTTCCACGATTCTCCGCCATAGCTCCATCTTCCTTGCAATGGATGTCTGCTACACCTGTGATCCGAATAGCTGTGGCTCTGCCCGGATGATTTCCTCCACCATGACGCTTAGCTCCTCCTCTGAGAACCTGGGGTGTCTTTGGGGTACCATGGATGTGGTGTGAGTAGTATGTGTGAGGATGTGTTGTGGTGTGTGCTGTGAGTTGCGTGGATGGTGAATGGGTGTTGGTGTTCTGTGGCTCAGATTGGGTGCTTCTGGCTTGTGTCTCTCTCTGTTCGTAATTTTTTTGGGGGTCGTAAAGGGTTGTGGGTAATGTGTGTGTGTGTTTTATAGTGTTGTGGGTGAGGTGTGTGTACGTGTGTCAGGTGTGTGTATTTGGAAATGTCCAATGTGGTGTAGTTTTGTAAGTGTGTGTGTATTTTGAGCGTGGCGGTGTGTACCGCCAATGGTTTACTGCGGTTGAAAGATTGCTGCGGTGATTCGTGGGTCGTGATACTGTGGGCGTATTCGTAACGGTGTGGGTTTTACTATCGCCAGTTTATCACTGACCTTTGGTCTGGCGGACTTGTGTGGGTGTCTGTATAGTGGTGGATTTCTATGTGTGGGTCATAATACCCGTGGCGGATTACTGCTGCGGTCACGGTATGTGGGCGGCCGTCTGCACGGCGGTAAGCAGCTTTTACCACCAGGGTTGTAATGAGGGCCATAGTGTCTGTCTCAACCTCACTGAAGAAGCAAGCCCCAAAACCACACTCCACAGGCTTTGCAACAAAAAAATGTGTCTGCAGGTACACCTGCACAGTAATTCTGGCACATATGGGTTAATGTTTTTTCTATACCCGACCGGTCACCACATTTTGTACTGAGCATCTATCAGCAGTGGCGCACTGATTTACAGACCCAGATAGGGCATAGAGGCTTCCAGGCTGCAAACAGGGGCACCAGCGAATGTCCAAGGTTCTGAAATGCGAGGCGGCATCTCTGAAACTGCAGAATCGTCTTGCAAAGCTTACGGAGCCCAAGAAGCGGCTTGTTCTAGTTCGAGCGCCCTCTAGTTGCAGGCGGGCAGAATCACGCACATGCAGCCCTGTCAAAGTGTGTTAGTCACTTGAGAAGCGCTGTGAGACGCTCCTGTGGCCGCCTGAAACAAAAAGCCAGTATTAGAACGTGTGCAAGTATTAAACCATCAGTACTACCAGAAATCACTGTAAAATCACCAATAAAGCATCAAAACAGTACATTGAAGTGAGGAGAAAATAAAAGGTATTTAACTCATGACTGCTGAGCAGTGAAAAAAGAAGTGATGGACTATGTTGGATGGACTGCTTATTGATTGGTTATGATGTTTTTCTATTACCCTAGAGGCTTCCTTGGAAAGGTAGTTGTTTCTTAAAAGGCTGCTGTATTGAATAAAATGGAGAAAGAGAAGCATAGTCCTCGCCTCCGGTCCTGACAGAGTTGAATGCAGCCCTGCATCAAGGCTCTGCTTGGACATAGCCCATTGTGCTTAGCTTCTTACCCTCCACAGCAGATGTTGATTGTAAGGGCCTGGCTCTGAATGAACCTCTTTATACACATAAGCCCACAGCACCTGTGCAGTGGGGGTTAAGAATTAGGCCTTGCCAAGGCAAGCCAACCCGGTGAAGCTTTGGCTGTGAGTGGTGTGCTCTGGGCAAAGAGTCTCCTCCGACGCCAGACCATTCACCAAAAAAAACATGGCATCTTAAAAAAATTAGCAGGCCGAATACAGCTTATCAAACCCGGATCAGGCCTATGTATTTTCTCACAAATAAAGGGTTCTTATAATTTTATTTTTTGAGGGGCAGTAAATTACCGCTACCCCAAAACATGTTGCAGTGTCCAATCTTTTTGCATATTTTTTTTTTTTTTTAATTTGAATACCTTACAGTCCAAAGATCCAGTTCAAATTAACTCTGTAAGTGAACCATATTTGGTGTGAATTACATCGTTTTATTAAGCAAAAATAACAAAATCTGATGTGACCAATTCAACCAAATTACAAAAAGTACCTATTCTGACTGAAGTTGTAGATTCATACAATGTGGTGTAACTCTGCTCAGTGGAGCTAAAACAGAAAAACTTACCATTAACGCCCTCTACCTCTTTAAAATGTAGGCTCACAAGGGTCTGCACAAAACGTAACACTACAAAGTCAATCACATGGCGCAAACGCAGGGGGAGGCTAATTTAGATTATCTTGCAACGAATTATGACTGGTTTATTTGCGTGCAAAATAATATACATGTGTCCTAATAGTCACTTTTTGGAGATTTCGATAATGCGGCACCTTGTTCATTTGAAACATTGGGCGCACTGGTAACATACTCACACTAAAGGAAATAGGTTTTCAGGACATCCAGCGATGCAATGGGGTATTGGGAGTGGTTCCTGGAAAACTAACAATGTGTGGCAGCTATGCCTGTAAATGCATATCTGCAGTTCACTGGTCCTGGCGATTCTCTATTTCCCTAAACACAAAAACAAAGAGAGATAGAAAATCCTACCAGATACTGCACTATCTTCTTCTAAAGTTCATTTACCAATCCTGAAATGACATACGTTCCTGTAAATACTTTCTCAAATAATTCTTTCATGCAGTAGGCAAAGGAGAATCTACAAACCTTCCCTTGGTGGAGACTTCTCCTCTGATTGATAAATCTTGAATATCAGTGGCATGCAAGTAGGCTGGGATGGCCAGATCTGGGAAGGTTGGCAGATAACCTAAAACCCCAAATACGTTTGATACTCTTCCCTTCTTTCTGGATTATGGGCCTTTTAAACTCTAACGCTAACATACTCTCAGGCCAGTGAGTGTCAAACGTTCACTTTTTCTCTCTCATGTTTGCCTTCTTCTGCCACTCAGCATAGCCATAGGCTCCCCTAACCTCCACAGTAGGACACCATCAGCCACTTACTCTCCAAAACCACTTTCCACTATCTGCTGAGAGTAGAAAAAGTCAGACAGAATCCTTTGGGATCACGTAACCAAAGCCTTCTTCTCATGTTAGCAAGGCTTAAAAACTACTTATTTTTGTTTCCTTTGCCCCCATCAACCAAAGGAAGAGACCATCACCTCCTTTGTCACCCCACCATGCTCCCACCATCTCCCCACATGAAAGCAGATGTGACGCTTTAGGGCATGTAAAACTTCATCACCTCATTAAGCTTCCCCATGACATTTTTGCCCCAACATCCAAGCAAAACGCCAACAAAGCCAAGAAACAGAACCCGTGAAATACTTAGAAGGTTGTGTGGCTTGGTCCTACACATCCTTTATCATTATATGTCCTGACATCCCACACCTGCCTAACATTCCATCCCACGCCTGGAAGACTTGCAATTTCACCACTCTGGTTTCCCCTCACAGGAACAAGGCATCAGAAACAAGGACATTAGCATTTTTCAAGAAGGTGAGATTGAAATGGTTTGTGGTCTCTTCCAAACATGGTATGAGATATATAGAAACAAAGGCCTGATGTATTGAAGGTTTTTTGCCTGTGTCTATGGGAAAATGTGTTAGTACATATGAGTTTAGCTACTTCTTGCATCATCAATATGGATTAGAAAACAAACTATCCGTGCTGCTATTTGCCTCAATTAAAATACTATTCCATAAGCACGTTCAAAAAGGAGTTACTTGTCAGTAAAAATGGAACTACAAAGGTATTTAACAACCTTAGAATACAAAAAGAAAGCCCCATCACATCTTAGCAATTATGTAAGTTACCTAGCTGTTTATACTACCACATTAAGCCAATATCAACATCAAGGCCAAAATTTAAATTATCGGTTGGTATCTTCACACCAAGGTCCGGCCATTATGATCTCCCCCAGGAAATGGGAAATAACTGCCCAGACTCCGTTACCTGGTGCTTTACCGGGCAGTTTTTCACTCTGTCGCTGAAAAGGATACTAATATTTTCTGCCTCCTCACCGCAGGCACAAAGTTCCAATGTGAGAGCCAGTTAAGGGTGTGTGGTGTGGGAGCTGGGGAACACTGCATGGTTGTGCCTGTCTAGGGGGGAGCATGGATCTAATTTTCCTCAAACAGCTGCTGGAGGTGGGTGGGGGCATCAATGCTGCTTCTAGCAGCCTCTGCCCTGTAGCATTAGTCAGAGTCCTGGTGTCTCCAGGTTAAGCATTATCTGGTCCAGAGTGTGGGGACCCGTAAATTCCGTGCCTGGTCACATTTTAACAAGTAGGTACATGGGGAAATTATAGTAGCTGTTACATCATATAAATTATACCCAAGGTCAGCTTGCAAAACTCTACCTCCAAATACATATGTCATGTTTTATCTTTTTCTGTAGAACATTTTGCTTTAATGTTTGAAGCAGGTCTCGTCCTTTTGGGGCCTATCTTCTGCTTGTTGTCGCAGATCCGCAATAGCTTCTCACATTCCTGTGCCCTGGTCTCATAGCAAGAGAAGCATGACTGTCTTTCTTATCGCGGCTCTCATAAAGTAGGGTGCAAGTCTTTTTTCTTCGCTGTGCTCTATACTAGGGGCAGGCATGTCAAAAGTAATTTATCAGAAATCCAGAGACAGCCATGGAGGTGATGTAAGAAGTGGACAATGTCTAAGGAGGAGTAATTCACCTCATATATATGATTACAATGGGAACAATACCAGGAATCAGAAGAAGAATGAAGCCTAGCTGAACAAAGGACTGTACGGCTGAATATTGACATGAAGAATATCCAGGTAAAAGAATATTGAAGGACAAAATATCAAAAGGTAAGTGCATATATGGAAGTATAGTTTTACTATTCCTAACTCCACATCTACCTACCTCCAAGATATTTATACCGTGTAGGTACATACATGTGGAGTTAGGTATTGAAAATCTAGACTGACTTACCTGTCAATATCTTTTTCGATATTTTGTCCTCAATATTTAGTACCCTAAATGTTCTGACTTCGATATTTAGTATGCACACCAAAGAAATATGTAATTAAAGAATTAATGTAATTTAAGAGAAGTACATTTGCTAGTAAATGACACAGGAATTGACACAGAGGATTTGTGACAGAGGAATTGGAATCTATTTTAAAACCTTAACTTCTGCAGAAAGAGGATTCGCCATGTAATATTGCTGTAAATGTCTGTGTTTAAAAACATATTTGTGGATTTGTTTATTTGAAACTCCTGGCCACACAGTGCAATCAAGACAACGATGAGCAACATTTTTTACAGTGTGATGACATATGCTGCGTATTTAAGTATTGCGGCAAATAGTTCTTGTTTTTGCAAGGCAGAGCACTACATGTTTCTCGTGTATATTTAAACAGTCAGTATGCTTTGGTGTGTACTAAATCTTTCCCAAAGCAAGAAAGCGCTTTCTTAAAAAACAGCTGTGTGCAGTTGAGCGCAGGGGGAACCCAAGAGACATGATTGGAATAGCTACACATTATTTTTGAAGTTAGAATGGACTAATAAATACCTACAAGAAGCTGTGGAACTTACACAAACCCCTTAAAGGTACAGAATTAATTAGGTTCTGCTGAGTACATAGCAGATTGGGCCGAACACCTGGGATATGGACTTGTGGGCAGGTTGGCTGGAACACCGAAGAGATGGAGTTGGAGCTGAAGCCTAACCTGGAGTAAAGGGCAGGCAATCGGCCTATCTAACGCAGAGACGGGGTGGGGGGGGGGGTCTTGCTGAACATGGGAGGTGTGCAATTATCAGAAGGGCAGACATGTGGTGATGAAAACAGAAGTCTCTGACCTGCCTGCAATATAAATCCTGACAGCCTCTAATGCAGTGCGCTGTACCCAACATCCTGTAAACAGCTTACCTTCAAGATAGGATGAGTTGAGGTACACTGCATAACCACTGCCTGGATTTCTGGGGTTCATTAAGATTTTTTTTTTTGTTGAAAAAAACTAATTTCTTTACCGGTGTGCCATTATTCAGGAAAAACACATGCAGGTAACAATGACTGAAAAGATGCGACATCGGGCACATGAATAAGTAACTTGCCAGCTACTTCTTGTGCGGGGTTTGCGCTATAACCAACAAAGGCAAAAGGAGAATTGGCAACCTATGAAACTCGCTGCATAAGGGCATTGCTCAAGAGACTTGCTGCTGGAGACAAGAGGAACAGTCATGCAAGACAATAAAATAGATCAACATTGGGAATGAAAAATTGACGATGATGCAAACAGTGAGAGTCACAGGACCCACCAACCGAAACTTCTGAAACAGGGCTACTACAAGTAATACAGAACTCAATGCCACAATTGAGACTAAGGTACACAGAATTTCTATGGATGTCCACCTTCTTAAGATTGGTCTGAGAAAAGTAGCAGAAAGAGCACAAGAAAAAGAAGAGACAGTAGAGCACTTAAAACTGGTTGCGTAGGAGCTGCACAAAATGAAAACACCGTTAGAGCATGTTAATAGGCTAGGAGACCAGGCGGGGGGCATGGAAAGAAGATCCAGCCAGAATGAAAAACCTAAGATTTCTAGAATTTCTGGAACACACAGAGGTCCCTTCTGCAAGCTTTTCCTGGATCAACAGATCCTGGACACCCTGAAACCAAAGGATCTGTTTGCATTCCTGTCTGTTGAAAGAGCACACAGAGCTTTGACATTGCAGCCAGGGACCCTACCTAGAGCCCTCATTGTAAGACTGTTCAATTATCATAACAAGGCAATACCGCAGTACCTCAGAAAGTCAGACTCTTCTCAATTTGAAGACCATCTGATAATGATTTTTCTGTATTACACACCGACTGTGCAAAGACTTCACAAATCATTCAAAGCTGTGATGCAAAAAAAAAAAATGCTGAATATAAACTAGATACTCATGTATCTGGCTAAGCTCAAAGTCATCCAGGAAGGAAAATTATATTTTTCACTCAGCTGGTAATAAGAGATAGAGTAAGGCTGTCGACGAATTGGGTGGGACCTTTAACCACCTAACAAGGGAACTCAGAGAGGGATGAGAGTAACCATGAATACCAAGGACTCAAATGACCCTGAACCTTTGCAATGGTCTCACAGGATGCGGGTCAGATGGAACATTAGAAGAAAAAGACACATAATTTATAGAGCCTACTGCAGCCACCAGTGCTATTGAGGATGAAGATGATCAGAGGCATACACTCCTTCCTACGTACACGAAATCAGAACCTAAGGGTGACTCTTGCAACGTTTAAAAACTACTGAAAACATGGTTTTTCTCTTCACATTTCCCGGAACTCTTGGGGATTTCTTTTTTATCTCTGATTGGCATTGGGTGTTTTACACTACAGCTTTGGCACCTGCAGGTATGGTGCGCTCTATAAATTCCTAACATAACATAACAAGGGTGAGGTGTGCTCCACAATGCTAATCTGAAAGTGCAGGCCCAAAAATGGGCTGTGTTAAAGACAAAGCAATATGCATTACATGTACAGCTTCTGTGTTTGTGTGGAGGTGGTGGCAGGTGTCATACTACTATTTGGTAGACACATTTTGAAAAACTGAGTCTTTTATAGTCTAATGGAGAAGTGAAGTATAATAATCCATAGGAACAACGCATACAACATATCGATCTGGCAGGGGTGCACGTATCCGCGGACTGGCTGAGGTCCAACCTGCAATTAGTGGAGTCAGACCAAGCAGGGCTATGGAGAAATCCCCTCCCTTCCAACTCCCTTTCCCAAGGTTTCAGCAGTTTGGGCACACACAAAAAAATAACATCACCTATACACAAGAAGTTTATAAGTCTAACACAGTTTAACACTGCTCACTTAGGGTCTGATTTAGAGTTTGGTGGAGGGGCTACTCTGTTACAAACCCGAAGGATATCCTGTCCGCCATTCCATAGGCTATAATGGAATTGTCATATGCCAGACGGAATATCAGTCACGTTTGTGACAGAGTAACCCCCTCCACCAAACTCTAAATCAGGCCCAAAGTTATGGTTACAATGGGAAGAATGAAGATCATTTCTTGGCTGGCATGTTGTTGACTATGGCCCAAAATGGTTGCCCAGTGTGAGCAAGGATGATTACACAGTAATTGGGGGTTTGCATTGAGAGGAACGGGACAAAGGCAGGCACTGTTGGGAGTGACATGTCAATATAGGTTCAGGGAGTTAGCATGCACCAGGAAGCATCAAAGAGGTCTATAGAAATAAATGGAGGAGGGATTCCAGTTGGGAGTTACTGCACATAAGATGGGAGACAGGACCTCAATAACTACCCCAAAAAGCACAGAATATTTTCCTGATTGAAGCGACACAAGATTAGCATTGGTCTGCTACAGAAAGTGCATCTATCTATATAATAATGTGAAAGAGGGAAAGTTCCGTAAAAAGCTCACTGATACCTCAATGTTATGGGAGGGTGAAAAAAACTGCACATTTGAAGGGCTGCTGTGTAGATGCCCACCAAAAACTAAAACTAAACTAGGCATGCTGAAGCGCCATGGGAAGTAATAGACAGAATATGATTAACAGATGCTTAGAAACTTCAGCTACCAATGGCTCAACATTACTCCTTCTAGGCAGCAACACATGAAACCTTTGGAAGACTAAACTGCATTCTGATTCAACGGGGTTGGGGGGGGAGGAATCGATACAAATATAAAGGCACACTTGGCTAGTATCTCTCTGATCATTTGCCACTGCAAATAAACTGCATGGGGGATTTGCCGCCCACGGATATTGATGCGGCAGCAGGAACTGGAAGCACTACAGTACAGTGCTTTTATGGGTAGCATGGGAGACACAAACACACATTTCGAAACAACAAGGTACTTACCCTCGGTAACGACTTATCTGGTAGAGACATATTGTAGTTTCAGATTCCTTACCTTAGAATTTCCCCAGGCGTCAGACTGGATCTGGGAATTTTTCTTCGAGTAGTACCCTTGTGCGCCGTCAGGTGGAGTCGGTCGACTTCGTGTCCGTCGTTGGAGTCGTGGTCGCCGTGATGACGTCAGCCTATTATATAAGCACTGCCTTGGCGTAGTGACGTCAGTTTCTTTTCACTACTTTCCACGCCAAAGCGCGGAACCATGGAGAACACTGAAAATGGTGCACCAAATCTAAGGCCCTGAAAGGGTAATCCCTGTCTCTAGAAATCAGTTCGCAAGCGGGAGGATGAGTGGGTCGGTAAGGAATCTGCAGCTAAAATATGTCTCTACTAGATAAATCATTACCGAAGGTAAGTAACTTGTCTATCTGATAGAGACTTCTAGTTGCAGATTCCTTACCTCAGAATAGATACCCAAGCAATACCATCCTCGGTGGTGGGCTGCGAACCAAGATCCTACTAGAAAGTCCTGCAGGGCCGAACTACCAAAGTAGCAGTCTCTGTGGGCCTGACTGTCCAGGCAGTAATGCTTTGTAAACGTGTGCAGAGATGCCCACGTTGCTGCCTGACAGATATCCAGGACAGTAACTCTGTGTGCTAATGCTGTGGTACCAGCAGTTGCTCTGGTGGAGTGAGCGTGCAAGCCCTCAGGGGGTTGCTTCTTAGCCAAAGCATAGCACATTTTGAAGCAAAGAAGCACCCATCGTGAGATAGTATGCTTCTGCACCGCCTTTCCTTTCTTCGCACCCACATATCCAACCGAGTTGATCGTCCACCCGGAAATCTTTGGTATGACTGAGGTAGAACACCAACACTCTTTTTGGATTCAGACGGTGGAGTCTCTCCTCTTCATGAGAAGGATGTGGGGGCGTGTAAAAAGTAGGCAAAGTGATGGATTGACCTACATGAAAGGGTGTGACCACTTTGGGAAGGAAGGAGGCCCTTATACGGAGCACCACCTTGTCAGGGAGAACAGACAAATATGGGAGTTTAGAAGAAAGGGCCTGAAGCTCACTCACCCTGTGAGCAGAGGTGATGGCAACAAGAAATGCAGTTTTAAGAGTAAGAATCCGCAAAGGACAGTTGTGTAACTGCTCAAAGGGGGCATACATCAGATAAATAAGAACAAGATTAAGGTTCAACTGAGACAAGATAAATGGAGTGCGAGAAGACAAATGGGTAGGACCCTAAAGGAATGTACCCACAAGAGAAGACTTAAAAAGAGAAGGTGGTTAGGCAACCTGAGGGAGGCTGAGATAGCCGACAAGTAAACTTTAAGGGTGCCCAATGCAGAGCCCTGCTGGGTTAAAGATAGGATGAAGAGAAGAAACTCAAAGAGAGGAGCAGAGAGGGGATCAAGAGACTTGTTTGAACACCATGCCACAAATTTATGCCAACGACAGGCGTATACCGTTTTGGTGGAGGGACGCCTAGCTGCCAAGATAACCTCACAGACTTCAGGGGGAAGGTCAAAAGCCGTCAACTGCCGCCACTCTATCTCCACGCATGAAGGTGAAGACTAGACAGGTTCGGGTGGAGAACCCTCCCCTGTTGCTGCGACAGAAGATCCTCCCGAAGAGGCAGTCTGACTGGAGGATCGGTGGCCATGCTCAATAGCTCTGGATACCATACTTTCCGTGCCCAGTCTGAAGCCACAAGGATTACTTGGGCCCAGTTGTTCTTGATCTTCTTCAGAACTCTGGACAGAAGCAGTATTGGAGGGAAGCTGTAAAGGAGGCCCGAGTACCACTTGAGACGTAAAGCGTCGCTGAGCGAGTGCCACCTTGGAAACTCCAACATGCAAAACAGCCGACATTGCGAGTTCTCAGTAGAGGCAAACAGATCTAACCAAGGTTCTCCCCATTTGTGAAAGAGACCTTGTGTCACCTCCGGATGGAGACGCCATTCATGATCGACTACGCATCAACTAATGAGTTTGTCTGCTCTGGAGTTCAGAGAGCCCGACAGGTGTTGAACTACAAGGGATATGCCCTAATGTGCCAGCCACGTCCAGAGGCACAGAGCCTCTTGACAAAAGGCCCAGGACCCTACTCCACCCTGTTTGTTGCAGTACCACATGACGGTAATGTTGTCTGTGAACACCTGCACTACTTTCCCCCTGAAAAAGAAGGAAGGAATGCTTTCAATGCAAGCCTGATCGCCTGGAGCTCCAGAAGGTTGATGTGGAGCCCAGACTTCGCCGGAGACCAGAGGCCTCTGATCTCCGCCTCTCCCATGTGGCCACACCATTCCCTGAGTGACACGTCTGTCACTACTCTCAGATCTGGTTCGGGAAGGGAGAGGGATCTGCCACTGACCCAATCCTGATTTGAAAACCAGCATTGCAGATTTTTTGCAGTCCCTCTGAGATCTGGACGATGTCGGAGAGATTCCCCTGATGCTGTGCCCACTGGAACTTTAAGTCCCACTGCACAGCCCGCATATGCCATCTGGCATGTGTCACTAGCAGGATGCAGGAGACCATGAGGCCCAGCAGTCTCAGAGTCGTTCTCACCGAAATCCAGGATAGAGGCTGAAACTTTGGAATCATAGCCTGAATGTCCTGGACTCGCTTTTCGGTAGGATAGGCCCGAAACTGCACTGTGTCCAAAACAGCCCAGATGAAAGGGAGCATATTAGAGGGATGTTTACAGTGAACCCCAGCGTGTGCAGGAGGTTCGCCATAGTCTGAAAGCGGGAGACTATTTTTTTGGCGTGTCCGCTTTCAATAGTCAGTCGTCGAGGTAGGGGAAGACTCAAACCCCTAACCTGCGCTTATAAGCTGCAACCACCTCCATCACTTTTGTGAACACCCGAGGGGCGTTGGTAAGGGCGAAAGGGAGCACAGTAAATTGAAAGTGCTTGTGACCTTTCAGGAATCGTAGGTAACATTTGTGGGCAGGCAATACGGGAACATGGAAATAAGTGTCCTGCAAGTCCAACACAACCATCCAGTCTCCTGGGTCCAAGGCAGACAAGATCTGAGGCAGAGTCAGCATTTTGAACTTCTCCTTCTTGAGGAAGAGATTGAGCGCCCGAAAGTCTAGGAGAGGACGTAAGCCCTTGTCCTTTTGGGGCACCAGAAAGTAGCAGGAATAAAAAACACAACTTACTTCTGGTGCAGGGACCCTCTCTTTGACCCCCTTGGCCAAGAGAGCTGTGACGTTCTCACGGAGAAGGGCCAGATGATTCTCCGGTAAGTGGGCTGTAAGATGGAGGCATGGCCGGTGGGGTAGACTCGAAGGGAAGGGAGTAGCCCCTTCGGAAGATCTGCTAAACCGACCTGTCCATCATGATGGTCTCCCAGTGGGCCAGATGATGGCGAATCCTGCCACTAACTGGTACATCGAGAGGGGTACCATCTAAGAAGGTTTGGAGGCTGCAGCAGGGGCGGGGTGGACTGGGCAGACCTCTGGTTCCCTGTCCCATAAGCCCATGGGATTCACTGGCCACACAGGGGCTGAGAAGCGTGAGTGGCACAGTGGCTGGAAAAGGGACGGACAGGGAGCCCCTTCTATGGCCACGAAAGGGGCAAAAGGCGGACTGTTTGGGTTGAGGGGCAACCGAAAGGCCAAGACACCAAGCCGTAGCCCGAGACTCCTTAAACCTCTCAAGAGCAGAGTCTGCCTTATCTCCAAAGAGACGGGTGCCATCAAAGAGCATGTCCACGAGGGTCTGTTGGACATCCTCTGAAAAACAATTGGCATCGGGAGCGTCGACAACCTAACCGGCACTGGGGAAGGTCGCGAAGGTACAACCGGCATCGGCATGGAACCCGAAGGACCTCCATCCAACCCCCCAGGCCCCAAAGGCACCGCAGAGGGGTCGAACTGCCCAAATATGAGGCGCATGGCCTCATAAAACTCCATGAGTTGGGCAGGGGTCTCCCCGGCTCCAGGAAACTCGGGGAGGTGCAGCATGAACCCGGAAGTAGGCTCCACAGACGGAGGCCTGGAGCGTCAATGCTCCTCCTGCGTGGCATCGGCCGAGCGACACGGGGAAGTCGAAAAATGCCTGGCCTTCTTCGACCTCTTCTTTTTCTTACATGAATGACCTGAAGATTGATGACGAGTGGTGACTCTGCGAACGGAGTGCCAGGCCGCCATGAACTTTAGGGACCGCTCCCTCAAAGGCTTCGGGTGCATGGCTAGGCATTCGGAGCACAACTCCGGGTCATGGTCACACTACAGACACTACAAACAGACCCGAAGCAGATCCGTAACCGACATCATACGGTGACAGGCCTCGCAAGGCTTGAACCTGGTCTTCGGGGACATCCTAGATGCATAGAAACTCGACAAAAGGGTAGAATTCGGTCAAAAAATGACCAGCGTAGGTCTTCAGATCAGTGCATGGCACAGAAAGAAAATCACTTCTGTCACTACGCCGAAGCGGCACCTATATACGACCCCAATGCCATCATGGTGACCACAACGCCAATTACGGACGTGGAGTCGACCGACACCACCTGACGGCGCACAAGGGTACTGCTCGAAGAAAAATATCCAGATCCAGTAGGACGCCTGGGGAAATTCTAATGTAAGGAATCTGCAACTAGAAGTATCTATCCGATATATAACTGTTACTGAAAAGCAAGTCATGCAACAGAGTGGAAGGCAATGAATGTGGAGTTAAAGGGAGAACTCGAGGGCAAAACTTTCTGGCAGTGGGCCCCCATTTAGAACAACTACTGGCAAAACAAAAGGCTACGCTGTCTTGCATAGAAAAGGAAATAGTGACCAAATACAGAAAAGACAAAAACAGTTACAGACCAACTAGGAATTGAAAAATATATAGGATGCATTTGACCGGTTCATCAACACAGCATGCTAACAGAAACTTTACCAAGAAGGTGACATGATAGGCAGAACATTAGCTTGGCTCTTAAAGAGGGAACAGCCTTACTTTACTTGGGCTCAAAGGTTAAGAGGGCAATATGGTAGTTTAATAAGTAGGAATAAGTAGCACCTTGAAGGCCGACTTGATGATGAATGTACTTCTAAAGCACAAAAGCTACACAAAAATGGATGTTATGGCACTGCAGCTGATGGAAGCTGAACAGATATTAAAAAAATAACTAGGTTTTCAAGACCTCATGAAATGTACGGTAATTTGATTCTTACCTAAGATGAGTGGGTAACGCATTCCAGTATATAGGTGCTACTTAAGAGAAAGCTTTCCCTCCCATGCCAGAACGAGGGATATGAGGAGAGAATCTGACATAGTTATATAGACAGCTGAAACACAAACACAATGAATCAATTTGGTGTCTATAAAGTAGATGTTGAGCTACTTTGAGAATGCAAGGACGAGTAAAATATGTCAGAAGATGAGAGACCAATACGGATTAGTGGCAGTAATTAAGGGTGTTACTAAACTGAATGCTTGGGGAAGCAGTGGCTTTACTGCAGACATGCATCACTTGATCCAAACACATACTTGGAAAAAAAACTGCTAGTGGTATCTCTGGAGGATCAAAGTTCTGGGGTGATGTCTCCTACCATAAGAGAAGATGTCATCACAATGATTCCAAAAGCAGAAATAGCTCTGATAGCACGTCTTTCCACCTGCTACCCGTCATTAATGTTGATATCATTATCCTAAGTAGAGCATTTGTGAAAAGATTGAGAGTACTGGAAACATTACTGTACCCTAATCATTGTTGTTTCATAGCTTAGAGAAGAGCCACACATTAATCTAATGTTACTCATGCATGTCCTGCATTCACTGGCACCTGCGAAGGAGCATTGTATCTTAATGGTGTTAGACAATAAGAACAATTTTGTTACAATTGAATGGGAATACATGCAGTGGGTATACAAAATGAGGGCGTTTGGATTTGGGGCTTGATTTTCTGAGTTGGACAAGACTGCTTTATACACAACCAATGAAGAGAGTCAGGACAAGAAAGTTGGTGTTGGAAAGCTAGAAGACAGAAAGCAATGTTCCCTCTAACTATTTTTCTCTGTGTGCAGTGGCAGCTTGTTTGTGTACACACATATCTCAAAAGTGTGCGTGATTGAGAGCTGTGATGAGCCACTGTTGAGTGATCATAAGCAGCGTGCTATTATGGCTGATGGAAGTTGAAGCACTAAAAGGCCACACAAAAGGCAAAGGGATGCTATACACTGTTAAATGACCATAGGAACATCATTTAATTGCAATTATGATACAGATTAACACAGAAGCACCCTAGTGTTCAATAACTGGGAGGATGTCTGGGTGAGTTAAATGATTGCCATTGACATAAATGATGATCAGCAGTGCTTGAGACTAGCTAGGCTGATTTTTTGCCTGATTATAGAGCTCAGTGGATGGGTTACTGTGTCACAAACATAAAGGCGATCCTGTCTGTCGTATTACAAATGCATCATAACCTATGGGACTTGTAATATGGTGGATGGGATATCGTTAGGAGTTGGTGTTAAATTCCAATCCGCCAGTGGAGTTGGCAGAATTTTGCCCACACCATGATACACTTGTAACACAGAGTTCCGGCCAAATTCTGCGAACCGTTTTTTTCTTGCGCGCAGCTTTCCTACAGTAAGTTGGCAAGTGAGGATTGGCGTCCCCTAGTGAGATTTTCAGGCACCAGGAGGGCAACCAGCTAAATCTTCTCACTGCAAATGGTCACAGCAGTCACATTCATTCGCGTGAGAAGGCTGCCACATGAGTAGAAAATCTACTTGAGTGAAACCAAAATCAACTCGAGCAGCAATGCTCACTGGCCCGCCACGTTGTGCCTTTCGCACACCAAAAAAAAAAAATCCACCGAGCAGTGTGATCTGCCAATTTACACCCGTTCGAAAAACTCCACAGAATCTTGCGGACTTTTCATGTAACTTTGTGGAATTCCTGTCAGTGCAACTCTGAGTTCTGACCACCTCTAGACATCTGTCACATTACTGATGGAGTGACTTCTCCACCAAACTCTAAATCAAGCCTCTAATCTTTTGTTTGCATTTCTAATAAATAGTAGGAATGTGGTATTTAGCACTATATCAAAAGCAACTTATCACTGTGAAGCTATACTCAAATTAAACAGCATGGTATAAGAAAGTGTAAGTACTGGAAGAGAAGTCTTGACGTACTGTTAAACCTGATCTTACTACCGTGTACAACTGACCCTACTGATCAAGTTAAAGTGGGAACTTCATAGTGTTTGCAACAGGTCATTGATTTTAAGTTTTCTTTTTCATTTCAAAATCAGAAGAGAGAATCCCTGCACTTTGGCAAATCAAGTAGCTAGAGAACCTCACAACAACTCCTAGAAATATAATGTCCAAAGACACCACAAACAGCGCTAATATTGGTCTGCAAAATAGGCTAGCAGTGGTTAAACTCCAGCATCAGGAAAAATGAATAAGGCATGTAGGTGCTAATATGAGGTTCACGCATGTCGATGTATGCATGGAGTACATTTTAGGGCTGACCCTGGGCCAGCTTTAGCCACCTCGTAAGCCTCATGTTAAAACAATCTTAAATATTCTGAACATATATGAACCCATATATGAACATATATGAACTTTGGGTTCATATATGTTCAGAATATTTAAGAGGTGTCCCTCATGGCTGGATACTTTCTGCTCTTTTATTCAAAATCTACATGCACCATTTGAACAAACTGTTGAAGAGAGTGGGAACGAAAATGCATATGTACACAGAAGACACACAATTGATTTTTGGTATTGTGAAGTACCAATCTAATACTCCTTTCCTAGCCCAGAGTCTGCTTCAGGTATAATCATGATTGTCACAGAACTGCCTGAAATTAAATCCAGTGAATACTGAGTTGCCAATTATTCCTGAGGGCACTGGTGTCTTGGATTATCTGACCTGGCCTTCATTAATGGACCCCTGCCCTCCTTCTGCACAACAATCTATTATTTGCGAACTTAACTGGGTGCCATCTTACATTCTGCCCTCATGTTTCCAAGATCTCAAGCATCTGTTTTTTTCCATTTGGAATCTACATAAAATACTCTGCCAGTCATACATAATATATGTCGTGTTCCTCTGATCAATGGATATGTTTAATCTGCATTATGGCAATACAAGTCTTATCAGCCTGTGACAAATCACTGAAACAATGCGGCTACCAATTCGATTCGCAAAGTTCCAAAATACCAACATATTTCCTTTTTCTTAAAACAATTACATAGCATTTCTATCCATTAAATAGTTGTTTTCAAGTCCATAGTTCACAAAGCTGTTTTTAACAATTCCCACATTGTATTGCATGTGAATTATATTAGGACTGGCTCCCCCTTAGTTGAAGGTCAAATAATATGTTTATTCTCACAATCTCTAGAACTAGAACTGCCACCTTCTGCAACATCGCCTTCTCAATTGCAGATAGTAGGAAGAATACCTCTCTACCCTTATCGATTAATTCGAAATCGTCCCTTTTTAAACTTGAAAACATACTTATTCTTAAATTAGCTCTGTCGCTATGGTTAGGTTAACACAGTACCAAGAAACTTCGGTGTACTGGTGCTGTATAAGTAGCCTTTAAATAGCATTACATACTTTGATTTTGAGTCGTACTTTTTAATCAGTTGGTCTGATCGGCTCGCATTCATTTTACTTTCAACCACCGCAGAATTCAGCAAAGGGCAATGGGTCAGCCCATTGCAGCCTCTGGCTCTCTTGCAATGTGACTGCTCATTTTGTCTGTTCACATCTACTTCAAAAGAATGGTGTTTTACTGACAAGGATGGTGCACCGATATAGTTTCATTTGCCAGTATTATTTATTTTCCAATCATTATCTTGTTTTTTTTTTAATCCTTGAGTGTTTATAATAGGTTTTCGTGTTGCTGCAATTCAAACCCAACAATCCCTTTCTTTGTGCAAATAAGAATCACATTTCCCCATTATGCCATTAACAACTAAAATGGGTCTCTATACCCATACTATGTACACCTGCCTGCTAGGAAATGCTGCTACTGCTCAATTAAAATTGTATGCAATTATTATTTTCTAAATTTTACAATTTGTATTGCAATAAAATGGCTGCAACGTTAGGGTGGTGTCTCGTCCGTTTATTTTTGCAGCACATTCAATTGCATTTGTGTGTCATGTATTTTTTTTAATAAAATTGACCATTGCAACTGCTTGACAAGGCCAGAACTATTAGACTTTTGGGTTTTCTTGTCTTTTTAATACAATGTACTTATTGTTCCCTGACTAAATCAGCGTTTCCGCTAGGTGTTGCGCTGTTTAACAAAACGGCACAAGTTAATGAAATGGCATAAAAGGTGCAAATTAAAGGAAAACGTGTCAACATTTTTAAATCTATAAAATGTAAAATGTCTCCATTTAGAAATCATGTCTGAGTTTACCATGTACTTATACTGTATTGGGCATATCAAGTAAACATCATTGTAGTGGTATATTGTTTTTAATAACAAATGCATTAAACATAGGAAGACAGTACACCAGCTGAAAATGGAAGGGGAAACTATCAGTGAAGAACAGCACAGATCAACAATGGCATATCAGAAACATCAAAGGCCCAAAGATAGAGAGTTTTGAGAGAAACAACAAAAGCGCACAGGGCCCATGAAAGTTATTTTGTTGAAAACAAAATGTGTCTTTTTGAGCAATTTGTGTAACAGAATCTGCACAGGCCTTACTGTCCCAGAAAGAGGGTGGGCTAGGCTCACTTATAGGAAAATTAAATGTTGCCAAGCAGGGTTCACTACCAGCTTCACAAAGGCACGCTATTGAAACATTTGTTTATTTTTGGTGAAGCCTGATAAGGGGTGTCAGACAACTGCAAACAAGAAGAGAACTGTCCCAGTAGTGTTTAACGCAGTGTAAGAGTGCCTTGGTTTAGCGGAATTCATGACCCGTTTCCGGGTGATAACTGCTTTGTGTTCCCCTTTAACTTTTAAATGCGCGCTGTCAGACTTTTTGTTCGTGACAGGGAGGCAGCATGTGCCCAAGTACATACGTGCGCACCTAAGATGAAACATAGATGGAGATTAGAACAAGACAGAACTATCAGCGGGTGCTCCTTCTATCTGAACATGCAGTAAAACTACTGAGGTGAAGATTCAGGAGGAGGATGCAAGAATGGGTCATCACTGTGGGATGAACCACGCACATTGGGGTCTATTCACAAACTGCATTTTCTAGAATGTGTAGCAGTACTACAACAATACTACTAAGGTACTGCAAAATACTATTCATTAACCTAGTTGCAAAGGTCGCTGTCTCTGCGTCTCCTCTCTTTTCTGGGCAGAGATCTCCGCCTGACTGCAGAGATCTGCACATATGTAGGTATACTTATTAGAAATAAATGTGGGAGGAATAGGAAGGAGTGACAGGGAAATATTTATTACTGAAGGGAAGGTGTTTTGGTAGGAGTAAGGATGGGTTAAGAAAGGGATAGGGAGGAGTTACGGTAGGGCCATGCGCCAGCCCACAAATAGTAAGCCAATTGTTATGCACATACTGCATTCTACTACAACCACAATTTACAAAAAGAAATGTAGTATATGTACTCCAGCTAAAGGCAGGAGTAGATCCAGCACATGGCGACTCATTGGTACTGCAGCATCCTAGCTTAGTGAATAATGGATAAAGGGTCTTAAAATAACACCCCAAAAGGATCCAATGTTAGATTAAAATATAAATATATGTATATTCAATGTTAACAATATCTATAAAACATAACTTACATTGTATTTTTGAAATATTTTAAAAACATTTAAAAAATATATATTAAAAATTATTACATTTCGGTTAATTTATTCCACATATCACTTTTAATGTTAATACATACCTTAAAATATGTTTTTCTTAATGTAAAGTTCAAAAAATAATTTTAGCTTAATTTAGTATATGCTAAATATTTACATTTTTAATTGAAAATGTAGTTATTAAAGATGTTCCACTGTTATATTGTCCTGAAATTGATATAAATATATACAATTAACGATAATATTAGGCATATAAATATATGCATATACTTTCTACAAAGTTTCATATACTTTTACACATTTTACTATATTTTACCATATGTAGATCTACGCTAATTCAGCGAAACGCTCAAATATGGTTGTAAAGCCAACATTAGTAGTGGTAGTATATGACATTTTTAGTGACTCCATCCCCTATTTCAGGGGTGGGGACATGAAGGTTTACACTTCAGAGTACCTTTAATGGTGAATAACCAAAAATAGTAAATTTACTCAAAGTATAAAAGGAAATACACTTGTATTAATTTAGGCACGTAGATTTACCTTTGCGAATAGGACCCATGGTCCATCAAACGTACAAAAGGTGATGGGAGGAATGCTTTCAATTTGTCTAACCACTGGCTATCGCTTGAGTCGTGTTCCAACCCCTTGTTCTTCTGTCATCATGCCACCCCAGTTTGGACTCAGCCATGTGCAAGTCAGTCTTGACCATACTCCAATAGGAAAAGTCCAGCTCAAGCTGCCCGACTAGGTCTTCCCTGAACTGGAATACAAGCAACCCAAGACCAGTTTTGCCCTGATTGTGGCACTTCAGTTGGGTGTAGCTTTGTTCCAGTGGCACAGTGACCACGGGACTGACGTCTGGGCTACATCATGCCACGAAAGGTGGTACATCAAACACACACACACACAAGGTGATGGGAGGAACGTTTTTAATTCGTCTATCCACTGCCAAAAGCTTGGGTAGGAATACAACCCATTGGTTTTTTGCCCACCAACTCACCTTAGTTTGGACCCAGCCATATGCAAGTCAGTTTTGACCCTGCTCCAGTAGAAACAGTCTAGCCCAGGTTGCTGTGCCAAGTTCTCTGTCAACAGGAACACAAGCAACCCAAGACCGGTTTCACCCTGATAGTGGCTCTTCAGTCTGGTGTAGCTTAGTTGCTATGGCACAGTGAGCGTGGGCCCCATAGGGTCTACGCATTTGGAGACATGCTAATATGTTTGAAACCTCACTTTGATGAATTATCTGGGCTCCAAATCAATTGAGGGGAAACAAGATGTTGTCGGGGATCTAGGTAAGCTAGAAAATGAACAGGTGAAGATGCTATGGAAGACAGATAGATTTTGATACCTCAGTATATAAGTGGCCCACACAGCAGACAAGCAGTATTACATACCATGTGTGCAGTATTTCTGGAAGGGTTGAAAAACTCATTAGAGTCCCGGAATATTTTTCAGCCTTTCATTATGTGACTGAGTTTCAACCTGTGTGTTACTGGGAAGCAGACATGTTGCTAGTATCTCTAGCATAGGCTGTGAAGCATAGCAGACTAAAACTTAAAAAATTAAAGCTGTGCTGTGAAAAAGGGTGTCTAGGACTGTCTGATGTTGAGGCATATTACATAACATCCTAGCTTCAACACACAGTTAGATGATTGGGTGGCAAATACTACTGTGAAACTAGGTTGCTGGAAGGGACAAATGAGAGGACCGGATTGCTGGAATTACTCATGATAGAAGGTTATGCACCAGTAAATTATCTTTACATAACCAGACATTTAAGAAGGGTTTAGGAGAGGTCTGCGAGAAAGGCGACTAGAAGACCCCTATTTTCAGCAGAGATGGACCTCTGGAGCTTGCAAATATTTGTGTGAAATGGTTTTGCAACAGCGGGAAGGGAGGAGTGAAAGTGCAGGAAAGCTGTACCTTAAAGATAGGTCAATCATGTATACAGAAGCACAAGGAAAATGTTGGGAGGCCAAAAACAAATTCTACAATATGCTTAACTAATGCAAAGAGACCTGTAGATGACAGAAATGTTGGCAATCCTGCTTAGGTTGACACAGAGAGGAAGGCTGGTGTTTAACCTGTATGAGGCCATAAGCATGAATAAAGGTGGGAGAGCCTTGGCAGTTAAGGAACAGTTAAATGAGGATTGTCCGGGGCCCATTACACAGAAGGACTGAGAAATGGCCTGCTTAGGAGAAAATCTGAAGGAACACTAGATTGCTGTTTAATTATCTTCACAGGACATACCTACCTCCTCTAAAGTTAGGCTGAATTTACCCAACAAGAACCACAATATGTCTGAGGTGCTTCTTCCTTCATATGGCTTATTCTTGCCCTTTGATTGAACCATTGTGGACCACAGTACAGACCAGATGGCATGCTATTACGAGAGGAATACCCACACTTACAGTTAAAAAAACACCTACTTGGAATTGTTCCTAAACCACAGAAAAGAACAGTGAAACATCTGTTTGCTGCACTTGGTACAATTCTTGCAGTTTCCCAGACCCAGGATATCTGTAGTCTCTGTGAGATGGGAAGACAGCAATATGTGAATCTGTTGAACTGGCACAGAAAGATGCTTACACTGTGACAGGAAAAATCTAATATAGACCGGGGAAAACCAGGCACTAGTATTTCTGATATAGTAAGATATACACCGTGGGGCATAGAAAGCGAAGAAATTGAATTCATGGGCACTCAGAGGAAATATATTGACTCTAGGATATGTCTATTCTTATACTGAGACAACAAATGGTGAGGAAATACATGCAGATGCTGAAGTCGAGGGACTAGTCCCATGGTGATGACAGGCATTCCATCAAAGCACATGGATATAACTCCGTTCTTTATCCAATTGTGTACCTGTTGCTGTGATTTGATGATCTTTGGCCAGAACTAAACAGTGTATGTATGGACTTTAGTCATGTCATGGTTTTCACATGGGGATGGTAGTCACTCATGTTAATAGGAATACCATGTTGGGTGGTCACCATCTCTAAAGAAGACAGGTAGTGTGCTGGTGAGCAACTCACAAAAATGATGTGGACCAGCTACTAGGGGAGTACGATGAGAATTTCCTGTGCGGGAAACACACTTTATGAGTCAGAAATGAGGAAATGACGAGCAGAGTAGCATAGTGCTATCACACCACTAACTCTTTACCTTACACATTTCTTGAGAATAATGATATTGGGCCAAATGTACAGAACATTTTTCTAATCGCAAATGGGCTGATTCTCAGAATCGGCCTGTTTGCAACTAGAAAAACTTTTTTGGGGATGTACGAAGCCCAAATTGTGATTCGGTAACTTGTTAACGAATCGCAATTTGGGTTTCACGATTCAGTATTAGGAAGAGGCGTGTTCAGGGCGTCCCCTCCAAATACCAATTCTGAATGGTATGTATGGTTGTTTTGTGACCGTGAATGTGGTTGTAAAATGATCGCAGATAACACAAGTTTCAAATTGATGTTAACCCATTCACAAACAGGAAGGGGTCCCCAAGCGACCCTTTACCCTTTGTGAATGGTAGTGAAAATATTTTTCAGAGCAGGCAGTGGCCCCACGGACCACTGCCTACTCTGAAAAAATTAAAAGAAAATTTTTCATTTTTCTTTTTTGAAATGCATTGCGTTTTCCTTTCTGGAAAACGAGCTGCATTTAGAAATAACTGCTTTATTTAAAAAGCAGTCACAGACATCATGGTCTGCTGTCCCAAGCAGGCCACCATCCTTGTGAGCGTGGCCATTCCCAATAGGGTCATAAATTGCGACCTACCTCATGAATATTGATGAGGTAGGTCATTTGTGACCACATTGGGAATCGCAAACAGTGTACTTAACACTGTTGTACATTTAATTGCAATTTGCGATTCCCAAACGGATCGCAAATTGCGAGTCGCAAAGTAAAAGGTCGTCCATCTGGCCCATTATCTTTTACTCTGAGTAGTTTCCTGACAGGGTCCTACTTTAAAATACATGCTGATAAACTGCACTCTCATAATCTTACAGAATGGAGACCAGTATCTGCGGCAAAATGGGTTGGAGTGTTCTTTCAGCATTTGATTTGTGTCCATCGTGCAGGAACACGTGTTTTGGGGTGGGAAGATGCACATGCTGGTTGTCCATGTATCGTTCTACCATACATGGTTTTACCCTCATTAAAATCTAGTGGTCATTTATCCTCTCAGGGAGCAAATATAGTCGGCAGACACAGAGACAGCCACCTCATCAAATGAGAAAGAAGACAGAGGTGAAGGCGAAGGACTATGAGTAATGTGACTACTGGACAGTAATCAAAACATTACTTCAGTTTGTCACTCTACTTTTCAAGACTCCATTCGGACTCTTATTTTGGAGTTGTTTTGATCGCTCTTATAGTGTGCAAAAGGAATGTTCAGTTTCTGGAGTCAGGATAATTTAGTACCGAATTCTAAATAGCGGATAACATTTACCTTACTATAATTGAACCATTACTCCGTTAGGGCTGAAGGTCATGCATTTTATCAACTCACAATTTATTCCTCTGGTGTGTTGCCCATTATTGTTTTGTTGTAGCCTGAAGTAGGAGCAAATATGCATCAGTACTAAATTAAAAATATTTGGCATAAAGGGTTAAACAAAGATTGGGTACCTCCCCACGAAATAAAATGGATTTACAAATCAAATAATGACAGGTCTGGACCACCATTATAAAAAAAAAAAATTGTACTTCACACAATATCTTTCTAAATACAGGTAATGTCACCTTGATACTCACTTTCCCGTTGGTACCAGCGTACTGCATGAAGGTGAACTCCACAATAGTGAAACATAAACTCATGTCCTGAGCGGATAGTATTTCCTTGGAGTAAGTCCATAAGGTTCCGTCCATCAATGACTCTAATTTAACAGGAAGAATATGCATCACTGAATTTAATTGCATTCAAAATATACAATTTATATTCTTCAACTACTGTACACCGGAACATTTTATAAACCTTACTTTATAAAAATAGTGTATTTTACTTGAGGAATGTGATATAAATGTCCAGGTATGCCTTTAACTGTTGGGTGGGTGACATGCTAAACATCATACAGGGGAAACAGCAATTACAACAAGGTCGAAACTGTGTATGCAAATACCACCCATGCTTTACAATGCATGCGTCTATACAACGCATTCCTTTACCAAGCAGGATTTTACAACAAATATGTCTTTACCACGAATGCCTTTACAACAAATTTCATTTTCAATGTCCGGGAAAATCTGCGGATCCAGTATATATATAAGTCTACATAAACTCTCTGGGTGGTAATAGGGGAGTTGGCTGCAAGGTTTGGTCACAGGCCAGGCCTGTAGCCAACCAATGCCATGCACGGCCAAAGGCCGGGCGAAGCATGGGGCTGGGTGGTTATAGGGGGTTGGCCGCAGGCCCTGGTTGCAGGCCAGGCCTTGCAGCCAGCGCCCATCGTGCACGACCAAAGGCCGAGCGTGGCGAAGGTTAAATTAACGTATAGTAGTTAAAAAGACAATCGAAATTCACGGAAAAAAAACAAAGGTTAAAGGGACGCTATATTTAGAAATAGAATTTTTACAAACATAGAAATTCTGTTAAAAAACCTAAAGGTTACAGGGAAGTTATGGTTAGGCTCACATTTTAACACGCAAAACCATAGAAATGTAGCTGTTATATTTAGAGTTGTCTCAAGTAACTATAACTTGTGCCTTAGGGTAACTATAACTCGCGACCTCGCCATGCAAAGCTAATTGCCCCACACATTACAGCACTGTGGCCAACACCCTATAACCAGCCAACCCTGCGTCAGCCTCAGCCTGCTGCTGTGCGTGACGGACGCTGGCTGCAGGGCCAGTCCCTGCGGCCAATGCACCTAACCACCCAATCCCCCATGCTGTGCACGGCCTATAGCTGTGTGTGGCAGGAATTGGCTGCAGGGCCTGTCTCTCTGGGTGTCAGAATAAGTTGGAGAGGGTGTCTCTGGGTGTTAGAGTGTCTGTCTGGGTTTGAGAGGGTCTAAGTAGATTTGAGCGTGTCTGGGTGTAAGAGTAGGTGTAAGAGGGTCTCTCTGGTTGTGTCAGTGAGTGTTTCTGTGAGTGAGTGCCTATGTGGGGTTGTGAGTATATGTATGAGAGTCTGAGTGGGCCTGTGAGTGGGTGCGTGAATGTCCGAGTGTGTCTCTGAGAGGGTGTATGAGTGGACTTATGAGTGGGTGTGTGAGTCTGAGTGGGTCTATGAGTGTCTGAGTGGATCTGTGAGTGGGTGCATGAGTCGGAGTGGGTCTGTGAGCAGGTGCGTGAGTCTCTGAGTGGGTCTGTGAGTGGGTGCATGAGTCTTTGAGTGGGACTCTGAGTGGGTCTTTGAGTGGGTGAGTGAGTGTCTGAGTGCGTCTGTGAGTGGATGTGGGAGTATCTGTGTGGATGTGTCAGTAGTTGTGTGAGTGACTTTACCCTTTTATCCCACAAGAGTACACAGCTTTGCATTAAATATCTGCTCAAGTGGAGTTCATGCTACCGCCTTGGTTAAATATCTAGTTTGTGTTTTACACTACAGCTGAATATTGGAGCACAAGGAAATGTCACAAGTGTTCCTTTTTTTAATGTGATTGTTCCTCGTGCATCTTTCTCCAGAACTCTGTGATAATGTGACTCCTCCTATAAAGAGTCCAACGGGACTACAAAGACGTAAATCTCCACCAAACCACAATAGTTTCCTTTATCTATATGAAGTCAGCGATTCTTTGTTTTGTGAAGATGTCCTCATATTCCTCGGTATCAAGAACGTGCCCTCAAAACTGGCAGGAAACGCACTGTGGGGTCCTTTGGGAAGCGGTCCATCATCCTGGCAAAAGGGGAGAAGACCTATGCATACTACTAATGTAGATGGTGTGGGGCCAAGCCTGCGCAGCTTCAAAGTGATCTGCACATTTGCATACTTGTAGCAATTTAAAGGGAGAACTATGGCAATGGGGCCACGTAGCCCTCCTCCCCTGGCCAATTGTGGCCACAGGGACCCCATTCCGCTGGGCCTGGCCTTAATATACATTTTCCTATGGGAGGGGGCCATGTTGCCTCCCTCCCCGGGCCATCTCAGCCCAAGGGACCCCTTCCCCTGGAGCCCAGCCATATGTCCTCGGTACCTTGCAGGGCACCCAGTGTGTAATAGGACCGTGGAGGGAGCCTCAAGGACCCTGCGGTCCCCGCCAGCTCACCACCTCCTGCCAGAGCCGACATTGCGGTCACAAACAGGGAGCTGCTAAACATGCAGCTCTCGGTCTGTGAGAGCAATTGTTTTCCCTGTTTCCCTGCCCACGTGTCTGTGGACAGGACAACAGGGGAAACCTCTGCTTCCAGTAACAAGAGCTGTTTGACAGTTCTTGCTGGCTGGAACCGGAATGTTTCCTCTGACTTGGCGGGAGCTGTCAAAGCTCTCGCCATGTCACAGCCAACAGCTATGTCCTGGGGGTGTGCACCAAGGGGCATAGCAGGAGCTACCACTCGGGGATGATGGACCCCAGGGCCATTATTTGCTCCTCAGGGGAGTCGCTTGGCCCCCCTCCAACATTTGAAATTTACCACAGGGAGGTGGTGGTCCCCAGAGCCCGGGGTCCACAATTCACCCCCTTCTTGATCTTTTTTCAACCCTGGGGAAATGGTGATCTCCGGAGCTGTGGGGGGGGAGGGCTGCGTGGCCCCCCTTAATGTGAAATAAATTTCCCTGAATGTTAATTTAATCTTTAGCTTCCTTCATATTTGTCTGTGATTGCCCCAGGGAGTTCCAGGGAGCTCCCTGCGGCTAATACAAGCCCTAGGAGGGGGTGTCGATTGCACCCCGTCCTTCTTAAAGCCCCCAGTGGACCTGGGACCTGGCCAACCTGGGGGCAATCTAAAAAATAAAAAAAAAAGGGCAGGAGACAGATTTTTTTTTGTCAGGGAAAATCCGTAGTTTTTTCATCAAAAATGTTACTGCCAATATTACTTTGATATTATCAATGATGTTATGAAAGATGGCATGAGTGCCATAATTTGTAGGGTAATTAGTAGTGCATGGCGAGGGCGTGAGTTATAGTTACCTGAGGGCACAAGTTATAGTTACTTGAGGTAACTAACTATAACTGGTTATTTTTTATGGTTTTGTACGTGCAAGATGTGAGCCTAACTATAATGACCCTCTAACCTTTGTTTTTTTCCAGTGAATTTCCTTATTTTTTTTTAACGTATAGTAATTTCAATTACTATACTATATGTCAATCCAACCAACGCCAGCCATGCACAGCGGTGGTTGGACACAGAGCCTGGCCTCCAGCCACGTCCAGAGGCCAGCCCCTTATAATCACCCAACCTTGTATAATGCACAGCCTTCACCCATTTGCAGGAGAGGTTCCCCGAAAGACCTGGCCTGCAGCCAGACCCTGCAGCCAACCCCCTAACCACCCAAACCGGTGCTGTGCACAGCCCATTGGCTGTGCGCGGCGGGAGTTGGCCAAGGCTTCTCTGGGTGTGAGAATACGGGTGAGAGGGTGTATCTGGGAGTGAGAGTGTCTATCAGATTGTCTAAGCGTGAGAGTGCATACATCAGTGATTTAGTGGGTGCGTCAGTGTGTGCACGGGTCTGTGAGTGGGTGCATGAGTGTGGCAGTGGGTCTATGAATGGGTGCGTGAGTGTGTGTGGGCCTGCAAGTGGATGCATGAGTGTGAGTGGGTGCATAAGTGTCTGAGTGACTGTGTGAGTGGGAGAATTGGAAAGAGAGAGAGAAAGAAAGTAAGAGGGAAAGAAAACAAGTTTTTTAATATCTCATACTTTGAATGAGGTATTTGTGTTTGATTTAAAAGAAAAAAAATATTTATTATTTTAAAAGAAATATAATATATATTTTTTTATTTAAAAAAAAAAAAAAAAAAAGGAGGGAAATGAGGGCAGCTGGACTCAAACCCCCGAAGCTCAGTGTGAAGGTCTGCGACCTTCGTACTGAGCTATGGAGGGTTTTAAAAACATTTTTTTTAGCCCTTTATGGGCTTTCCAGGACCACAAGGGAGCGGGCTCCCATGCGGTCCCTATTTCTTTATTTATTTGTATATTTAAAAAAAAGTATATATATATATATATATATTTTTTAATAAAAAGCCCTTATGGGCTCCCCGACACTGCGGGGGAGGCCTTAAGCCTTCCCCCGCAGTGCCATTGCTTCAGCAAGCATAGAGGTGATTTGACAACGGCTCTGTGCTTGCTGAAACATTTAATCTCTGCCCCCTGCAGGGGACATAGATAAAAGCTTCAAATTTTGACAGCGATATATATCTATATACTCACCACTTAAACTTTTACCACGCAAATGCCTTTACCAAGCATGCCTTTACAATGAACTTTTTGTAAAGGCATGCATGATAAAGGCATATGCATAATAAAAGTTTTCGATGTAAAGGCATGTGTGGTAAAGATGCATGCCCTGTAATGACAGCATAGTAAAAGCATGCGTGGTACTGGTATGCGTGGTTCCATTATACAACCATCACACAGCATTCAAGTGTCAATTTAACATAAGTTAAGGATGGGCATAATACGTACTTAGGGATAAAGTGAAACAAAATGGCACAAAAAATAAAAATAAAATATCAATGAATACACATCACACCTCCCCGATGCATGGATGTTTCCCACATTACCTATGCAAAAAAGTCCTGGTCGGGAGAGCAGTGAACATGGCGGCCGGCTGATGCGGGCCGCGGAGGAGCTCTGAGCCTGCCTGGAGGCACGCATGCTGATCGCGCTCCGCCCTGAGCCCAGGTTCCTCGCGGGCGGTGGCCACAGTGGAGGCAAGAACCAACAGTGAAACGGCGCCCTTGTGGCCCTCGATTTGGACGCAGGCCATCCAGGAATTACAACGTGGAAGATGCATTATGACCAAAGTTCACCTCCGGGAGAACAAGGGAAGTGTCAGCACAAGCTGCACTCCCGTTTTTTGGACCACGAGGACGCCGAACAAGGGTGATAGAACTACACGGAAGATTTTGTCCCTGCATTTGACTGCTACAGAGGAAAGAGGTATTGGGACTGTGCTGGGGGGCACCAATATTTTATGAACCCCCGCAACTATCTTTCTCCCGGTATGGAGTGGATCCCTCTATTAACTTTAGGATGCAGAGCACAAAAGGGGTGAGCATAGGTAGAAGGAGAGGGGGAGGTGGAGGTGGGAAGAGAGGTGATTTGTGCTACTCCCTGAGAAGTAGCAAGAAAAATTCAAACATAAAAAGACGTTTAGTACCTCAGGTTATACCCCCGCCCCCTGTAAGGAGCTGGAGAACTAGTGAGTCGGTGGTGGTCGAGGAGCAACCAGCAGGGAAGAGCAGCAGTTCCAGTCAACTAGGAGGGGCCCGACTGAATCCTAGACATTCAGTTTCAGATTCTAGAAGGACAAAAATTATCCCCTCTCTTAGGACATATTTTAAGGTTCTCCCGGGCATGCAGGAGAAAGAGAAGGGGATGGAGGAAGCAGGCCCGGGGACCCCGGATGAGAGCCCAGAAGGAGCGGTGGAGAACAGCCTGGTTTTGCAGACAGAACTCTCACCTAATAGGTTCCAGTTGCTAGAATCTCATAACCTACACCAGAGAAGCGAGAGTGGCAGGGTCTCAAATCAAGAGGTGGGTCTTAGATGTCTGTTGAGGGCCCTATTATGTGGCAGGATGGGATGCCAACAGAGAGGCAAGGTGAGGAGCAGGTTCAGCATCATGACGAGGTAGTTCCCACTCAGTGCCAGTCCCCAAGGGACGAACCTCTTTTCAATTCCATTGCAGAGATGATACTGGACTTAGCAGGGGAAGTAAGAGGAGGTTTTGAGACCTCAAATATTAATCAAAGAGAGATTAGAGGTTTATGTGAAACTCTTGGGAAAAAAATGGACGATTTAGCCGAGCGGACGAGTGCTCTGGAATTCAAGGTTTCCGATTTGAGGAGAGTAACTGAAGAAAGTAGGGAGGCGATTCATCAGGTGAAACTGGGGGAAGAAAGTCTGCAAGTGAAGCTTAAAACAATGGAGAACAGAATGAGGAGAAATAATTTGAGACTTTTGAGAGTCCTGGAGGAACTGGTAAAAGGGGATCTGAAGGCCTTGGTAGTCCGTTTCATTAAGCAGGGTACCCAGACTGAAGAGGAGGAGGAAGTCTTATTAAAAGATATTCAGCGTGTGCATAGAGACCCCTTTAGGAAAACAACTAATAGGGATAAACCTAGAAAGATTCTGGTATGCTTCCACACATATGCCATTAAAGAATGGATTTTAACTATGGCATTGAAGAATAAGACTGTAACTGCAGAGGGTATCGATTTTGAGATTAGATCAGACTTATCTACTGTGACTTTGAATAGACAATGGGAGCTAGGGAAAATAATTGACGTTCTGAAGCGATTAGGGGCTACAGCCCAGTTGAAATTCCCTGCAGCTCTGAAGGGGATGGCAAATAATAAAATGTATGTATTTAGAGACATTCGAGAGGTAGTCTGTCTGATTAAGACATTGGATAAGGACTATCAGCCTTTGGGATAAGGAGTGCGTGTATGTATTTATTTATTTTTTCTTAAGGTTATCTCCAGGCCGGCAGGTGCCTTCCCACGGCGAGGAGCTGTGTGAGGAGAAAGGGTGGGTTCTCTCAGGGAAAGGGTGGTGGGTTTAGAGGGAGATGTGAGCGGGGGGAGGTCGGAGAAGGGCACAGGGTGGGGAGCATGTGGGAAAAACAAAAAATAATTGTCCTGATTCAGTTAGGAAATGGTCGTTTTTTTCTAGGGCTAGGGTGAGAGTGTGTGTGAAGAGAGGAAATAGGGATGAAGGATGAAGAACTAAGGCTTCTTTCTTGGAACGTAAATGGTTTGAGAGTAAGGGCAAGACAACAGAGGTTATTGCAATACTGCAGGGACTCCCAAGCTACGGTGATAATGTTACAAGAAACGCATCTGTCCAGTGATGAGTGTAGTAAGTTGTTTAAGCCGCATAGTTGGATTCAGCACATTCTATGCTCCTCCCAGACGGGAGGTAGCAAGGGGGTGGCCCTAATAATTAAGAACCATCCAGAGATCCCTTTCCAGGGATGATAGTGGACAGGGCTGGGAGATGGGTAATAGGGAGGGTGCCGGCTTTTAATCAGTCCTTAGGATACTATGGGCCAAATAGGGATGATGTCCTGCCTCTGCGAGAATTATATTATCACCTATTCCAGTATACAGATCCAGACGGAGATTTTAATATTATGCTGGACTATGCCCTCGATCAGTCCAAGTCAAGCAGGGCAAAAATGAACGAGAAAATGAGATCTCAGGTAATTAACATGATGTCCCTTTTTGGGTTACATGATATCTGGAGAGAGAGGATGGGAGCTAGGCGGGGTTATACTTTTAATAACAAGAAGTATAAACATCAATCCAGGATTCACTATGTGTTAGTGGATGGGAGAGTGAGGGAGTGCTTTGAAGAGGTTCTGCATGTTGGTGTGCATTTGTCTGACCACTCAGCATTGAGGGTGTGCTTCAAGCTCGGCAGGAGTGTCAGGCAGTTTAGGTGGATGTTAGATAGGACTCTCCTCTTAGATGAAGCTATTGTAGGAGAGTTGAAGAAGGACACGGAAGAGTATTTGAGGTTAAATGAAGGTTCAGCAGCACCAGAGGTGGTTTGGGATGCCTCTAAGGCGTTTCTGCCAGGCAGACTGATGAGAGCAGCCTCCTTCACAAGGAGAGTATATAGAAATAAGATTACGGGTTTGGAAGAGCTTACACAGATAGCAGAGGAACAGTTATTAGGCAAAGATGGTCCGGTGTAAGAAAAGGAAAAATTAGTTAAGGTACTCCAAGAATACTGCAATGAACTTGTAGCTGAATTAGACTGAAGAGTCAAAGAGAGGTGTGAGGCTAACAAGAAGATCTTCTTTGAATATGGGGATAATTGCGGAAAAATACTAGTGTGGCAAACAAAAGTTAAGCAGACGAGGAACAAAGAGGTGGAGAATCAGGGGGGGAATGGAGGAGCTTCCCGTACAGGGAATAAAAAAACAGAGGAGACGCTCTGGGAGAACATTCGGGATCTTTATGGGGAAAGGTTAAAGGTACCTCCTGGGCGGGTCCAAGCCTGGTTGCAGGGTGTAGATCTCTTGTCCCTGGGTAATAGGGATGAGGATAAAGGAAACTTGAATGAAGGAATTAGGCGGGATGAAGTGGAAAGCGTGATTGCCTCTGGAAAATCCAGGAAGGTGCCTGGCCCGGATGGATTACCTCTGGAAGTGTACAAAGGTTTAGGAGATAGTATAATCGATGTTTTGGTAGGGTTGTGTGATAGTATCTTTAAGGAGGGGGCACGGTTTCCTCCTTCTTGGAGGGAGGCAAGGATTACTTTAATCGCTAAGCCAGGGAAAGACCCTACAAGGTGTGAATCATATAGGCCCATCTCCCTGCTTAATAGCGATTATAAAAATTTTTGCAAAAGTCCTGGCAAATAGATTTGGTAAGCTCGCCGGTAAATTGATTCATGCAGATCAAATGGGGTTTATGAAGGGGAGATATATGCATGAGTTAACACATGGTTTGATAGGCACAATAGACTTAGAGAGTACATGTAGGCTTCCTTTTGCGGTCGTGATGATCAATGCCGCCAAGGCATTTGACATGGTTAATTGGTCCTTCCTTGTTACGCTTTGTGAACATTTTAATTTGGGGAGTAGGTTTATAAGGACATTACGGATGATATATAATGACCCGGTGGCAAGGGTTTTAGTTAACGGCTCCCTAACCAGCCCTGTTAGGATTGAGAGAGGAACAAGACAGGGGTGTCCGCTATCCCCCTTGTTATTCACTTTATATATCGAGCCCCTGGCTAATATCATTAGGCGCAGCTCTTCGATACTCCCCTTCCAGCATGGGAGCTGGTATAAGAAAGTCGCTTTATATGCAGATCATTTGTTAGTTTATACGAGCAATTTAAGTCCATCCCTACCTGTATTGGAAGAATTGATAATGGAATTTGGGGGAATGGCGGGATATATGGTTAATAAAGATAAAATAGAGGTCATGGTCAGGAACATGCCCGAGATTACTGCTCTGGGGAATATCAGGATAAGTAGAGAGGTGAAGTATTTGGGCATTTTGATTACAGAAGACCTGGGGGTGACCGCAGAAAGAAACTTTGTGAGAGTTACGAGTGAGGCATGCAAGCAAATGAAGAAGTGGATTAATCTCCCTCTTACGATTTTAGGTAGGGTCAACTTGGTTAAGATGATGCTCTTGCCGAGGGTGCTGTTTATTTTCAATGCACTACCGTTGAGATTTAATAAAGAATGGATACATAAATTTCAAGGCAAGATTAGCAGCTTTATTTGGGGCAACAAAAGTGCTCGTATAGCATGGAGAAAGTTGAGGCGGAGGAAAGAGAAAGGGGGTTTAGCACTGCCAGATGTACAGTTGTATGCGTGGGCAACTTTTATAAAGAATATGAGGAAGGCTTGCAGTAGCGCTCCCTCCTCTGATTTTGGGTCACTTTTCAAGGTAATGATGAAGGTGGCAAAGGTTCCAGAGGAGGGCTTTGTGTGCAAATTTGGAGACCCTAAATTTTTAAAGAGAGTGAGGCTCAGAGTATTAGCCGACTCAGCAAAAATCTGGTATGAAATAAGGAGAGATACTAACCTGCCATATTATAGTAAATGGGCACCCATTTGGAATTCTCCAGGGTGACCTGAATGGACAAAGGATATTTTGGCTGTTCTGTTTCGGGAGTCTGGGCTGTTGCAATGGGGGCAGTTATATACATAAGAAGGTCTGACCCCTTATAGCAAACTTTTAAGGGGTACAACAGGAAATGTATCTAAATTTAAATATTGGCAAATGAGGACCTGCGTGATGCAAGTCAAAGGAGTAGTGGGCAGCACAAATCCAGTGGAGGAGTTATTACAGGAAGAGGAAATTGGCACAAAAGAACTATCAAGATGGTATTGGACCCTCTAGGAAACGTTGGATCGTGACTTTGTGCTGCCAGAAGATACTTGGAAAGATCATCTCCCAGGAGTAGAGATTTCAGAGTTGTGGCAAGTATCTGTAGCTTTGTTGTATTCTGCAGTCAAACCGGCTTGTTTAAGAAGGAACCATTTATTTACAATCCACAGGGTTTTTTGGACCCCGCAGAAGCTGTCAAGACCGGAGTTGGGCAATAAGATATGTTGGCGCAAGTGTTGGGCCGAGTCGGTAGGGGACCTGCAAATGTTTGTCAACTGTCCCTGTCTCCAACGCTTCTGGTCTGAGGTGTGTGAAAGTATTTACCAGATTTTGCTCATGGATTGCAAGGTAAGCCCTTCCTTGGTCATTTCTGGTTGTTCTCAAGGAGATAACAGGATTAAAAAAAGACTGTGCTAAGCTGTTGTTTTATAAGATTTTGTTGGCCAGAAGAGAGATATGCAGGAAGTGGATCAGCCCGCTGCCCCAAACTTTGGAAGACTGGAAAGGCTTGTTATTCTATAATTTAGTATGTGACGCTAGAGAAGGGGGAACTAGTAAAGGATCGGGATTTTGGGAGGCATTAATTAACTGGTTTGCAAAGTAGTAACTTGCAGTTGGTCTTATGATTACACTCTTAGCGATCCAAGAAGTGGTATATTTACTATTTCGGAGGGTTACCCAGCCCGAAGATGGACTTCTCCCAGGTCAGGACATTCTCGCGATAAACTAGATAAGGTATTAGGAGGCGGTCCTGACTAGGGAATTAAGGGAATGAGGACAAAAAAATACTTTTTATTTTTTTTTAAAGTCCTAGCAGCTGATATAGGCTTATTTTTGGAATGCATGCATAAGCAACAAGCAAACGGCAAGGACAAGGCTTACTACAGAAACAAAAAAGACCACCATATTCATTTAGAGCCACATAAATTTATAAAAAACAAACTGCAATCCAAAAATCCTTGAACAACCTGATCAGTTTGAGAAGCTAAAAAATGTAGGCATGCGTTTGTGCTGTTTCCAGATGGTTCAGAATCCCGAGTATGAATCCCAGCTCAGGATTACACACCATAGGCTGCACTTTTCTGCTCAATTTCAAAATGTCTCAAAAGCTGTATATATATATATTTTTTAACAAGCGGTCCATATAACTTGGATATGTAATTTGAATCATCCTATCATTTTTGAAAATGTTCATTGTGTCTTCCTCCACTTCTCCCAACCACTCCTATTCATTTCCCATTCTAGCCTAATCTAACAAGTTTTTGACTCGCAATACTTAAAATCTACTTCAAAATTGCAGGGTGGAAACCGAAAATTGTACACTATTTCACAATATGGGATTAAAGATTCAACAGGCTCAGAAAGCAGACTTACTCCTCAAACTGCAGAATCCTTACTACTTCAGACAGCAGCCATAAACCTTTGGCTGCATTGACTTCACAGGCCCGGGCAGAGTAATGTAGATAGAGGTGAATTTTAAAAAGGCAAGCGAGGAAGGAAGAACATGGGACCTCACTAAGGACAAGTCAAAAATCAGAGATGTGAGGGCTAAGCTGAGATCTTTGGCTAAGGAGGATCTGATCCAAGGCAGTGCCATCCCCCCTGCTCCGACCTTCCGAAGGCAGCCAAGCTTGTTTTATGATCAACTATGTTAACGGTTTGCTATAAGTCAGTGAGCATCAGGGCTGAGACATCAGCTGCATAGAATATCACCCAATATGTCGTGAATTACAGATGTCCTGCTTAATCTCCTCTGCAGGGTCTGAAGCACGCAGGCTTGCAATCCAAATCTAGTAGCTCTCCAGGTGAAATTGAGCAGAAGGCTTTATAAAGGATTGATATGTGACTTTTGCTGGGGTTTTTCAAACTCATAGAGTTTCTAAAGAAGAGTAGCGACCACTGCTCTCTTCATTTCCAGAAGAGCCACTCCAGTGATAAGAGATACTTCAATGATTTTTAGATACTCGATGGCAAAGGCAGAAGTGTAGTGTGTCAAAATGTTTAATGGACAGAGATTTAAAGGTGAAAGTCAAACGTTTTACTGGACTAGGCATAAATTTAAAGGGTGATCAAGACATAATATTATTCCACCTGATCAGGTGCTTTTCTCAGCTTAGGGAAATACATTTTGCAGAATGGGAGGGAGCTGAAAAGGGTTAGGGTCACAGCAATGTACTCAGTCGCTGCGACCCTGTGCTTCATAGTCTGAAATTTGCAATTGTAGAAGAAGAGTATTTCTTCACAAAAGTTGCTGCATGGGAACCACTTACACAGAGCGAACATCAAAAGCTATCTGTAGGCAGTGTACCATAAACCGAGGTCATACTCTGGGTTAACAGGCTTTAGAGAAGTCTAAAATTGGTTACAAAGTACTTCTATGATCTGAGGAATAATAGTCATAGTAATTAAAAAAGTGTCCCCTCGCACCAAGCAAATGTTTCCATATTCTTTTATGTATTTTAATTATATTTCTTACATAGCGCTACTTAAAGCAGGAGTGCGCTTTACATTCAAAGAAATGAGTCATGGCCTCCAAAAAAACGCATACGGTAAGAATCAGAGGTTTAAACAAGTACTCATATGTGGTATAAAGGAGGACGGGCGGTACAGGAAGGAAGCGCGGGTAGAACTGAGTCTTTAAGGGAGTAGAGTAAATGAGAGCATCTGAGGTAAAATAGGGGATGTTGTCGTTCATTCATAAGTGGGTTGGCAAAAGAGGGAGATGAACACTGAGGTAGGTGCACAATATATAATAGGCGTCAGTTTTTTTTTCCAGAAAGGGATGGTGCCATAACATCATTAAAAGAAGTACGTGTCCTCATCTCAGAAAGTATTCATCACCTCAATATCAGTTTCTCATTTTCCGTAATCGTATTTGCTCTCAAACAAAAACGTGTCCTTTTCTGAAAACAAATCTAGAGGTTACGGAGTGGGACACGAGGATTTCTACCACAGACAGGAATTTAACAGTACTACAGGCTTTACCCACCTTAACTTTTGTACGGAAAAGAGGACAACGTGAGAGATGCCACAATGAACTATGTACATTCTTAGTGTGTGTTTTACATTGCATAGCTGCTTTGCACTCTTGAGCACTTCAACATATAGGGCCAGATGTAGCAAAGGTTTTTACCCATTCTGTGTCTATGGGAAAAAGTGTTCGTACATTTGGCCCATAATATCTTAAAGTAACACTTTCCATTTCTGCTTTTAATTTTCTATGTTAAAGAACAAAAAAGGGTTTAAGCCTGATTCTAAGTCGATTAGGATTGACCAGAAATGTCACTATTGAGCATAATATGTTTTAGAACCATTTCTTAAACTAAGTATTCCTGTGTCCCGCACTTAGCGCCTGATATCTATGTTAATGAATAGCAATAAAAAATCTCTTAATGCAGAAACAGAAGATAAATCCTACACAAAGGTTAACACCCTGGGGCTCCCCTCACTGAATGTACAGTGACCCCTTCGAGGGTATAAAAATAGCAGTTGTTTGTAATTAATCAGAAAGTAGAAACTAGATTACTTGAACTAGCCAACGACAGTAAATTTTCAGTTTGTGATTATAGGCCCTATCACGGATTGCAAAGGTTGTGTTAATCTAGGTGACCCAAATTCACAGTAGTTTATGGTTACCTGTTGGTCATTTCAGGACACCCAGTTTCGGTTTGGCTCGTCATCAATAATTCTGGTTGATTAACTGTATTCACAAGTGTGTTTTCGGCAGAATCGCACATTGGTTCTTTGCAGGTCAGCAGCAGAAATGTATGTTTTCCATGCATGTGTTTAGTGTAGTTCATGGTTATACTTGGGTACTCGCTCCCCGTAGTTAAACTGACATCGACTCATGTGCTGCTTGGCGTCCGATAACGATCGTGACCAGTTGATGTCCCTGTGTCTATTTGAATACTGGTTACTCGCAATGATCTTGACTGGGGCCTTCTTGGACAGCCCGTGTCCCCGTCCTTGCATGTCATCACTGATACCTGAGTGCATATCTTCGGTGATTATTGTTGATTTTCGTGCGTAAGCATCGCACTTCATCACTATTGTTGACCGTCACTTACCTTCATGTTTGAGGCCGTTTCACATGGTGTCACTATTATAAGCTCATGCATGGTTTAGGAACTTCTGTGATTATATGAATACTACATAACTAAAGCAAGCCATTTATCTCCCTTCTATGTCCTCCCCTTTTCTTTTCTCTTTCGTTTTTCTTTTTTTCCCCTTTTTTAGTTTTTCATTCAGGGTAGGCATCTGGTTACTTTGGCGGTAACTGTCTTTCCCCAGGCACAATTGATGTCCTAATGATGATCCTCCATTAGGTTAAGGGATCAAAATGTCGTCCACTGATGTACTCTGACTCTCTTTTCTGTATTTCTTTCATTTGAGTCGTTAAGTGTATGTGTACTTAACAACTGTGACTTCATTACTGTATATAATTCTATGTCACCCAATGAACGACTGAGTGTTAATCGAATCTTGTTGTGCCAGACTGAATTTTTGTATTACTACATTTCTCTTGATGCCTAGTTTTCCCACTAATTGTTGTCTTAAGGTCAATAAATGCAGAATACTTTGCATTTGAAAATTCAACATAGTCTCCACTGTGTATCTATGGTGTACTGTACTGAAGAATTTTTCCACTTGGGGGACCATTGTTCCTTCTAAAAAAAAGAAAAATTAAGAACAAAGTAATTAGGAATCCCCCGAATACAAGTTTTGAGTGTATGGCTAAAGGTATTATCCAAATACAAATGAAAACATGTTTACAAACCCAGAACCAACAGCCTTAAAGGAGTGTACAATCCCAGCAGTATTGGACACATTAAATATTTGTCTCAAGAGTTCACCAAAGTGTCCCAGAAAGTTTGTGTTTAAAAGGGACTGTATTTGCCCAGATGACCTTGCTACTTGAAGCGCGTAGATCTCACCTGCAGATGTCAGCGGTACATTTTTCTCTGATGAGCTTGTCCTGATGTCTGCTACTCGTCTGTTGTGTAGGGGGAAAAAGGAAGTAACCGCAGGGGGAGACCAAAACTACACAGGCAATTCCGGCTCACATTTCACCGCAGCTCTTGCTGTTTAAAAGTACATAACTTCCATAAGAGTACATGGAATGCTGGTCGAATTAAGGCGGCAGGAACTTCCTTCAGAGAACATGATGAAATCGCTGCTGAAGCGTTACATTCTCCATGCAAGGAAAGCTGTTTACAAACCATCGAATGGCTCACAGAAGTCTTGCTGCCACTCAGAAAGACCTCTTTCATGCCACTGAAACATCTGTATGAAAAGAGTAGCTCCCACACCTCATGAATGTAACTATCTCCCAGTCTTTCATATCTTCCTGCAGGAATGTGTTTCAAGTAGGATGTTAATTGAAGCGTTGAAATAGGCAGATTGGTAATCCCAAGAATTATCCATACTGCTGATGGTACTTCTGCCACAGTAAAAGGCAACTTTTTAATTTTTTTTATGTTCAGCAAGATATATGTCACTTATTTCTTAGCCATTATTTGTTGTTGTCGCATCAAATTAAATGCGGCAAACAGGTCCTTGGCCCTGACGTAATGCATTGAACACGACCATTTTTCAATGTCTGTATTGTCCATGCTTATGGCATAATGGACCTCATTTGACTCCGTTCATGGTGTAACGATGACATGTCAGTTTGCATAATGTCATTTGCAGAGGAAATTATGTTGTTAACAGTGTAAATACGGTCAGACAAGGCGTTAATCCTATTAACTACAACAGCTAATGCTTTCGGTAGGATTTCCTGATCTATCTGCATTAACCGGGCTGCAGCTTCTTGTTGTGAAAGTTACCAAATCTTCTTGTAAATTGCATATAAGAAGCACTTTATACTTCTGGGGCCTAACAGAAAATCTTATAAGTCTGTGTTATTAGACAGGAGACTGAGGTGTTCTTTTACAGCACCTAGTGAGGAACTTTTTAACAATTGCTAGCATAATTTTCCTGCACTGTATGTTGTCACAATACTCAAATGTTCTGGTGACAAATAGCAAGGGTCCGGGCTTTAAGCTCTAAAACCACCTGTGTAGTTTACAAAACGTGCATGACAACAATTTGTGTCCACTGGCCACAATAAACACCCCCAAGGACTTGAAAGTGATGTGTTAAATGTTCCATTTTGGACCCACGTATCAAGCTGATCTTTAGTTACATTAATGTATTTTTGCCATTTGTAAAAGTTTGTCAAACCTACCCAACTTGTCTGCTGCACTGCATCATTTAAAAATATCATTTGTATAGGCATCAGGCATCCTCTAAACAAATCTTCCCTTCCCTGTATTTGCCAATGTTTAGTTCCCTAAACAATCTAAGTCAATCGACTTCATACAATATTCATAGACTTCTATAGCCAACTGGGAAACAAAGAAATCAGAATAAATACATTTTGTATCAGTCAACAATACATTATGCATTTCCATGATGGGCAATTTAAAATACTATGACGCAGCATCTTTTACATTGTGCCCAGAAAAATATGTAAACTTATCCATATATGTTTTAGAACTCCCCATTGGTGGGGTAGGACAATGTTCCCATTGTGTGTAATTAAACATAGTATTTTGGGTACTCGTTCTATGAATGAAATGATGTTATGTGATGTTAAAACTGCTTATATAGCGCCTAAACTGCCCAGGGGCCTTGTAGCGCTTATACTGCAATGCAGAATCATCACTGTTCATAACCGCATAGGAAATCACGCTATAAATAACCAGGTTTTTAGGGCCTTCCTAAAGGGGATCTTTTGAGAACTTAATCTAATATTAAGAGGAAAACTATTCCAGAGTATAGCACCTTGATATGAGAACAACCTTCCTCCCCATCTTGCTTTCTTCACTGTTGGAACTGTGACTAACATAGCTGAGGAGGATCTAAGAGTTCTGCCTGGTGTGTAGAAAGAGGCCAGTGTTTTGAGCATTTCAGGGCCTTGATTGTATAAAGCTCTATGAATATGGCACAATGCCTTGAATTTAATCCTTTTGGCTACTGGGAGCCAATGTAAGGAGGAGATTCCAGTCTGTATGGATTGTTGCTTGGGTGTTTTTAAAGGCACTTGTGCAGCTGCATTTTGCACCCTCTGTAGTCTTTGTATTACGTATCTTGGTGATCGTACAAACAGAGCATTGCCATAATCAAGGCGCAATCCTATTAATGCCTGAATAATCAATTGTCTGGCTAGAAAAGGCAGGACTGCCAAAACCTTCCTCAAAGTCCTAAGCAGGGCAAAGGAAGTTCCAGCTACTCTGTTGGCGTGTTGCGACATTGATAGTTGGGGGTCCAACCATACCCCAAGACTTTTTATAAGGTGTTTAGGGGGTGGGAGAGTGGCCACTCCTGTTGTAATAATTGGATTAGCTAATTAATTTTTTGTTTGCCCAAAGAACATAACCTTAGTTTTTCCATCATTGAACTTCAATTTATTTCCTGACATCCATACAGCAACTGCTTTTAGGCAGGGACCTAATGCTGTCCCCAAATCCGGTTGTGTGTTGGAGAGGGAGACAATACGTTGAGTATCATCTGCATATGATACTAAGTTCAGACCAAATGACTGAACAATCTCCGCTAATGGCAGCATATGGATATTAAAAAGCAGAGGGCTCAGGGCAGAACCCTGTGGGACTCCACAGCTGCTTATGATACGCTTGGATGTACAAGATCTGTCCAATACCTGGAAGGATCTTCCATGAGTAAAAGATAGGATCCAATCTAAGGCTACTCCAGAGATTCCAATCCCCCGCATTCTATCTTTAAGAATGTTAAGGCCAACGGTATTGAATGCTGCACTCAGATCCAGGAGGATGATGGCTGTTTCAATTCCTTTATCCATCCTCTTTTTGCTTCCTCAGCAATAGCGATCAGTGCGGTCTCTGTCTCATGCAATGGCCTAAAACTCATCTGAGTGGGATGTAAGATCTTTCTCTCTTCCAGAAGAGTCGAGAGCGGAGTATGTACATGCTTCTCTGCTAGTTTAGCCATTTTAGGTAGCAGTGAAATCAGGCGGTAGTTATTCAATAGCTTTAAATCCAGATTAGGTTTTTTTAAGAGAGGTTTAACAATGGCCTGTTTCCATAGGTCTGGCACTACTCCAGAAGATAGTGAAACATTAATAGGACCTGTAATTACCGGACCTAACACTGGTACTCCCATGAAGAGAATCTGAGGAGGAGCAGGGTCCAAAGGAGAGCCTGATTTAATGGATCCCAGTAATTTTGTTACTCTATCCGTACTAATAGGAGTAAAGTTCGTTAGAATAATCTCTTCCCTACCCTCCTGATCCATAGCGGAGTAGTCTTCATTTGGAGTATTAGAAAAGGATACATAAATATCTTGAATCTTTTCATGAAAAAAAATTGTAAGATCATCAACATGTTGCTGCGGGGAGTCCATAATTTCTGACTCCTCAGAGGGGTGGGTAAGATCTTTTAAAGCCTGAAAGATCTCCTTTGGAGAGTTGGCTGCTGCTTCAATTCTTGAAGAGTAATATTTAGCCTGTGCATTTTTGATTTCAGTATGATAGACTCGAATCAAATTCTTATATTCCTTTTTCATGGAGTCATCTTGATTTTGCCTCCATTTCCTCTCTTGCTTCCTACATTCTCTTTTCTTCTCAAGTAAGCTTGAGGTGAACCACGGGGAAGACTTCTTTAGTGGCCGCTTTCTAGAATCAGAGAAGGGTATGATTTCATCCAGGCTATCACTAATCCATTAATTAAAAGAATGTGTCAAGTCTGTTATATTATTTATATTTTCTGATCTTTTTTTTTTGCAGTGAGTCAATAAACTCAGGGGCATTTAGTTTGTGCCATTTCCTTTTGCGTGGGGGGGGGGGGTCCTGGCACTTATAATCTTATGCCGAGGAATGGTTAATTCTAGTTTTAGCAAGCATGTCCATAATAATTATAAAAGAGCATATCACCATAATTTTCTTTTGTCTGGTAAATATCTTCACTTTCAAATACAGTAAAGTACTCTAATTCAGATAAAACAGAACTAGCGGTTTTTACATCCCAGGATCATCAGAACAATCCCAGGTATTATTACATCATTTAAAGATAATCTGAAAACATATGGTGTTTGCAAAACGTCCACCAGACTGAATAAATCAAAAGATACTTTATCCCAAACAATCCCATTAGAGACTGGAATGGCTGAAATGTTCACTAGGGGCAAGCCCGACAGACCTTTTGTGAAGAAAATTGTGGGTTTAGCACCATTTCAACTGCAGAGCGTTCAGGAAGGTAATGACTGTATCAATCACAAAAAGACAATGACAAACCTAATCCAAAGAAGAAAGGCAAGTACAGTTAATAAAAGCCACAGATAATTCCATGGATGAACAAAATAGTTACCCTTAAGCCACATTATCAGCTTACGTGTTCTTGACGGTAGTGTTGCAGAAGTAGGGGATGAGTAAAAGGAGGAATCATCTTGATCGGCAAACTATCCAGAAGCAGTTAGTGCAAAATTTGGAGCCGTGTTAGATGTTGGAGAACTGACAGAAGTCTCCCTCGGTGGTTCATAATAGACAATTCCATCCGTTTGAGTTGCATTTGTGCAGTAGTCTTAATTATTTCTCTTGTTTGTTGTTGTAGATGACAATGGCGGTACTAATGAGTGATCATTTTCCACCTTCCCCAAGCTCAAGGAAGTATCAGCATTGCTGCTGGAAACCTGTAGAGGAACTTCCTGGTCTGTAGTGAGAGCGAGTCGGGAACTACCCAGGAGTCCACCTCGTCTGATGTGGAGGATCTGCCATATGGTGTAGCTTGACATTATCAATGCAGACATAGCTATTTTCTTTTGATCCAGGCAGTGGTGGTAGAATGACAGTTCTGGTACTGTGTATTCCCTGAACTTGAACCAGTGCATGATATGACGGACCAAACTCCTTTTTCACAGCAATATTTTCTCGTACTAGATCCCCAACTTTTGGAATCCAGCCAGTAGATGTTACTGGTGCATCCCTTAGTCCCAAGGAGGCAGCACAGGCAGGTGTGTTTTTGTCTCAGAACTGTTGTAATTCCCTCAAGAAAGTTGTAAGACCTGGCATCCTTGCAGTGGTCTACCCTGTCTTTTTTGCCTCTGCTTCCCATGTTTTGACTGTGGGCTTGACCCTGTTTTTGCTGTTTTTGGTACTTTGGGCGCTTCACCACTGCTGACCAATAATAAAGTGCAAGTGCTCTCTGTGTAAATTGTATGTTTCATTTGATTTTCCATGGGGTGGGGGTGGCTTGGCTGTCCTGCAAATGGCTGCCACCTTGTGAGGCTCTGCAGGGAAGGATCCTACATTTGCCATTTCTCCTGCCAGGACTGGCTGCCCGGCTCTGCCTGAGGTGGCTCCCCCAAACTGGGAGGCTGCTGGATGCAGCGGGGGCCAGAGGTGATACAGACTCGCTGGTAGGAGCGGCAGTAGGCGCACAGAGAGCAGAGGCGGCGCTGGGCCTGGCACTCACCTCGCTGGTATCGCAGGGGAGCGGCCCTGGTTTGAGGCGCTCCCATGGGTGGTGGTGCTGCGTGGTGCCTTGTGGTGCCTCCTCCCTCCCCCTCCTCCTGTTGATTGGTGGCTCTGCGGCTTTCTCACTGTGCCATGTGAGCCTTGGGATGAGGATGTCTCGCAGGGCCTACTCGGCGGGTTGGTCACCCTGCGGGCCCCACGAATGCTTGTGGTGCAGTGCCGGCAGCCTGGGAGGGTGGGCAGGGCTGAGTCGTAGCTCCGTTGCGCAGCTGCAACTAGTTTCCTCTGGGGGGGTGCGTCGGTGCCCTGAAGACGCGCCAGGGCTTTGACGATAGGGGGTCGCAGTTGAACGGCGGCCCCCTGGCTTCTGGGGCAGGGTCTGGTGGCTCTGTTTGGCACCTCTGCTGTTGGCTTCCTGCCGGCGACCCCTCAGTGGTGCTGGTCGGGCACTGCGGCTTGAAACTTCTGCAGTGGTGACTGCTGTGGGGGCCAGCGGATGCCACCTATTGTTGGAGTGGACTGGGGCTGCCGGCCGGGGCCCATTTACTACTGGAAAGGTGTGCTGGCTCTGCCTGGAGGCTGCTGATGCGGGTGGCTATCCACCCTCGGCCGCGCTAGGAGGTTGGCGGAGTCCCTATCCTCTCTCTGGCCCGAGAACCTGCCCGCATTGGAGAGTTGAATGGCGTGCATTTGGGAGGAATGGCAAGTCCTGTCTACGATGGGGAAGGCGGATCAGAGGCAGACCACACTTTGAGGGCAAAAAGAAAAGCAGCCAGGCTGGCAGGTCGTCAGACGACCTACCCCAGGAGGAGGACACGCAATCGCACTCCGTGAAAGCTATGTTTGTGGACCTCAAGCACAGCTTGGCTAGCATAGATGGGAAACTAGACCATCTGACTGAGCAAATGGACCGTCTGAAGGAGAGGGTGGATGGTCATGCCACCCGTCTCTAACATGTGGAGTTTCGCACACCGGATTTAGAAGATAGCCGCCGCAGTGATGGAGAGAAGCTACTGCAAATGAACACGTGCTAGAGCTTATCCGCAATAAGAACGAGGATCTCGAGGCCGGTCCCGCCGCAATAACATTCACATTTTGGGTCTGCCGGACACAACAGCAATAGGAAGGATGGAAGATTATGTGGAAACTATGCTAACAACACTTTTCCCTGGCGAGCTCTCTCAGGTGCTGGTGGTGGAGCGGGCTCACCGGTCGCTTGGCCCGCGGTCCCTGTCGGGGACACCAGCACTACCAATCATAATGCGTTTATTGAACTACCGGGACAGGCACACAATACTTTGGCTGGCCCGGGAGCGTCGACCAGTGATATATGATTACAACGAGCTCAGCATTTTTCAGAACTATACCCCCGGGGTGCAGACAGCCCGGTCAAGCGCACCTTGAGTCAGACGGACGGCAAGTTCTCCCTCATTTACCCTGCCAAGTTGTGTGTATTACATAAGGGCAAGCTGCACTTCTTTACAGACCCGAAACAGGCAACCAAATACGCCAAGACTATTCCTAAAGAAGCGCCTCTGGCTTGTGCACAGACGGATGGGGCAGGTGATGATGCCCCTATTGACAGTGACAATGACTATAATCTGTTTCGTTGTGGGGGCCGTAGTGGCCCCTATTGGATAAGGTTTGACTTGGGCTTGCTCTGACATGGCCGGTGTTGGACTATGGATGGTATCCTGATGCTCCTGCCCATCCACCCCAATCTGGGTGGTTCACAGATGGCCTCGCTGATGCCCTGCTGGATGAGTCCAATTAAGACATTTGTTGCTCTACTGTGGGTTATGAGTTTGGGTGTGGCTGGGTTTACTGGGCTGGCCCGATTGGGGGGCCAGCGTGGGTGGGGCCATGCAATGGTTGTTGTTGGGGTTGTTGGTGCTGTCCCCCCCCCCCACTCTTCCCTTCACAGCTGTTGCTTTATGTATGGAGGCTGGGGACGCTATGCGATTTGACCGACTGTTGGGTTGGCGAATACAAATATGACTGCTGTTTGCTGACTCACTTGGAATGTCAGGGGGCTGAATGATGGACGCAGGATGAGATTGCTGTCGGCCTATATGGAGCGCCATGCGATTGATATGTATATGCTGCAGGAGACTCACCTGGTTGAGGGACTGAGAGCAAGGGTGAATGCTGGCTAGAATGGCGAGAGTCATATGGCGGTGAAATCGGGCTGTGTGCGGGGTGTGGCGATCTTGATCAGGAAGGGACTGCCATGGCGCACAAGCAGGGTGCTTGTGGACCCGCGGGTCGCTATGTCATGCTGAAGGGCACTTTGTACGATAGGCCATTCCGCCTGATGTCCATTTACGGCTCCAATGTTGATGACCCTGAATTCTTTGGGGAAATCTGGCAATTAGTTGGTTTGCTGGGCCCTGGTCCTCTACTATGGGGTGGTGATTTCAATGTGGTCTTGGAGGAGATAGGCAGGGCACGTGTGTTAATTACACGCATGACAGCTGGTCCAGAATCGACAGACGGCTGGGCACCAGAGATACTGAGCTCTGGACGAAGTCAATTGAACATATGCCTCGCACTTTATCTGATCATTCGCCGGTTCTGCTGGAGCGGCATGTGCCCGGGGGCTCCAGCTGCAAGTTTTCGTGGCAGTTGTCTTGTGGGGCGCTGAGAGATTGGGCCTTCCGGGAAGAGATCCACACTGCTATTGTGGACTACTTCGATGTTAATCAGGACTCGGTGTTCTCGGCGGGCACTTTATGGGAATCCTTTAAGGTCCTAATCTGTGGAATCTGTCTTGCTAAGCAACACGGACTACTAAGGGCGCTTAGACGGGAGTTTGTGGACCTGGAGGCGCGACTTGCTGACTTGGAAAGGCGTTTGGCTTCTGACTGGCCTGATGGCCTTTTGGCTGAAATCAGGGGGGCGCTGACTCGGTATGAGGAGGCGGTGCCTCGCGAGGTGTGCTTCCTGGGTAAAGAGGCAAAAGCGAGGAGATATGGTGAGGTCGAGAGGGCTGGAAGGACACTAGCTGCTATGCTTCGCAAGCCGTGGACCAGGGAACTACATAGTGGAAATGACTTATTCGGCGGGGATACTCCGGACAGGTACGGAGGAGGTTAAGCGTGTCTTGTCTGACTTTTACTCGGACCTGTATGCTGAGCGGCCGGGAATGAGTGATTTAGATGCTGCTAATTATTTTGAGGAGATTAGCCTGCTTTGGCTTGAGAACTCACAGAGACAATATCTAGATGCCCCTTTCCTGGTGGAGGATGTGGTTCAGGCTATACGTAGCTTACCGAGTGATAAGGCCCTGGGACTGGACGGCTTGACGCCTGCATTCTATAAGGAATATGCAGATATCCTAGAACCGCACCTCCTTGAGGTTTATGCTGAAGCGCTCGAGAGCAGTACCTTTCCGGCTTCGCTGCAGGAGGCTCTCATCGTGACGATTTCAAAGCCCGGGAACGACCCCAGTAGTTGCGACTCTTATCGGACACTTTTGCAGCCCCTGCTCCCATCCTTGGTACTGCCAGACCAGTCTGGCTTTGTGCCAGGACGTTCGACATTGTACCTTTTTCGAGATCTCCCAGAAAATTGGGCCTGAGGATTGCGCGGCAGCGGTCTTTCTAGATGCCGCAAAGGCGTTTGACTCGCTGGCTTGGTCATACATGTTCGCCTTACTGGCTAGAGTGGGGCTTACCCCCCGGTTCATCCAACTTATCTGCTCGCTGTACTCGAAGCCGACTGCAAGATTGAGAATTAACTGGATGCTGTCGGATTCTTTTCTGATTGCTAGGGGCACTTGCCAGGGCTGCCCCCTCTCGCCGCTGCTCTTTGCGGTAGCGATGGAACCCCTTGCGGCGTGACTGAGGCAGCACCATAATCATAGGGGGTTTGCATTCCAGCAGCGCCGCATTCTAATTTCTATGTACGCGGGCGATGTTGCATTAAATGTCTGTGATCCGCAGTTGCACCTTGACATTTTGTTGGATTAAATAGACCAATTCGGCCAGATCTCTGGGATCACGATTAACTGGTCAAAGTTGGTGGTCCTGCCTTTATCTGATGCTGCCTTGTAGTGCCGCTCTAGCTACCCTTTCTGTTGGGCGGACGGGCCGGTGCGTTATCTGGGTATTTGGCTGAGTCGAAAGGTGAAGAAGCTATGGTCAGCCAATTATGGTGCAGCAGTTGCATGGTTGGAGGATAAGGTGGCGGTCTGGTGCTTGCTGCTGCTCTCGCTGACTGGACATATTGCAATAGCAAAGATGGTGGTTCTGTCTAAATTCTTGTATTTCTTTGTTAACTTACCTCTTGTTCTCACAACTGGTTTCCTGAAATGGCTTAGATCCTCGCTCATGGCCCTCACGTGGGCGGGAGGGCAACCCAGAATTTCACGGGAGACTCTGACTTTCCCGTTCGAGCAGGGCGGCCTCGTGGCCCTGGATCTTGAACTTTATTACTACTGTGCGCAGGCCCACTTTGTGCACTTTTGGTTGCATCCCATACGTTTTTTGCTGCATCTGGCTCCTGAGCATGACTCAGAATGGCCAGATAGATTGGCTGGGGTGGTTGGGGGACCGCCGAGGCCCCGTCTGCGAGGTGTGGACACTGTGGTGTGCTGGGCGCAGGCCTGGGCGAGCTTGCTGCGGCGAGCTGGGGTGCGTGAGGTATTTGCGCCTTCAATGCCAGAGCGGGATGTGGCGGGCCTTCCTCCGTCAGAGGATGGGCAACTATATGAACGCCTCCAGGAGTTAAATATGACCACTTAGAGGTCTTGGATTACAGAGGGGATGTTCGTTTGCTTGGAGAGCGCACTGGGAGCCTTCTGCAACACCACGCTCTATCGATTATTCTTTTTCAGGATCCAGGCCTTGTTGCTGGAATGGTACTCCTGCTTTCCCAAGGAGCCCGCAATGTCCCGAGCGCTGGAAATGGTATACACTGTGCCGTCCGCCCGACAACTCATTACGAGTCTGTATGTTTGTATACAGACTACGGAGCCTCTTGCTGAGTCCAAACCTAAAGCGCACTGGGAGGCAGATCTGGGCGTGCCCATTCCAGAGAAGAAGTGGCTATATTGCTGCACGCAGATGCGGGAGCTCTCCCATAATTACAGGTTGCGCCTCATACACTTTAACTTCCTACATCGTCTGTATTACACGCCTAGTAGATTGAAGAAAATGGGCCTGAGGGCGGATGCTAGATGTGAACGTTGTTTTGCCCCAGAGGCGGACTTCCTGCATTTGGCGTGGGACTGTGGGGCGCTGTGAGGTTACTGGTCCAAGGTACTGCATGCGCTTGAAGAGATGACTGAGCTTGTGTTTCCGCGCACCCCGAGGTTGCACTCCTGGGATATGTTGAGGAGATCCCCTCTGCATCCAGACGGTTGGTGGGACTGCTGCTGCTGTTGGCTAAGCATAGAGTGGCGCTGTGCTGGGGAAGGAAATGGATACCCCGATGTGACGAATGGCTGAAAGACGCTGCGTACTGCCAGGAACAGCTGGTGATTTACTAGGAATTGATGCCAGAGGGGTATGCTTACTGAACATTTTATGTGAATGGCACTTCACCCTGTTTGATGGTTCTTGTTTCATGAATGCAAAAATAAATAAATATAAAAATAAAAAATAAAAAATATTTTCCATGATTGGCACATTTGATTTACTAGTAAGTTGCTAATAAAGTGCACTACAGGTGCCCAGGGCCTGTAAGCCAAATGCTACTAGTGGGCCTAAAGCATAGGTTGTGCCACCCACATGCGTAGCCTTGTAAACATGTCTCAGAACTGCCACTGCAGTGTCTGTGTGCAGTCTTGCACTGCCCATTCGACCTGGCAAGTGTACCCAATTGAGTTCTGAGCATGTTCTAGTGGTTACTTATAGGAAAAGAACACAAAATATTTAGTATAAAGAGTTTCTGTCAGTGGTAAATACTTCAGGTGTGTTTGCTGATATTAAGCCTAAGAATGTGTGAAGTTTCTTCTTACTGCATTTCAGTGATCCAAAAGTAGCCAGATATCTTGGCATAATTGAAGAGGAGTTTTACTCTTTTACATTGGAGTCGGGGAAAATTAAGATTTGTCTAGATACCATGTGTGATATGTTACCTTAATAGCTCCATTGACGTTAGGCAAATTACTTGCTAAATTTGCATTAAAGTTATTGGAAAGGGCAAAATCGTTCAACAATAATAAGTCTGGCTGAAAAATTTAGACAACTTCTTTCTTTGGTATCTGCAGCAAACATGTGTTCTATTCTTGTCTCACTGTATACAATGCTTGGATATGCTTGATTTCTGAAGAACTTACCTTTTTATAATATTGTGCTAAAATCACAGTTTTTGTGCCAACCTGCAATGGTTTCCCTTACATTTCTCCCTGGGATGGGCATAGTTCAGGTGGCAGAGCTATGTTCCTAGCACTGCAAAAGCCTCATGCAGCCTCCTGCATTATGAGACGGGACCATTCAAAGCGGGACGGAGGCTCTGAGACTCCTCTTTCTGCACTGCTTGCTGTCTCCACATGAGGGTGCAGAAAGTTCTCCAAGGCAGTACTCTTTCTGTGTTGTGGTCAGAATGGCAATTAAAAAAACATGTATTCAAACGAACAGTATGTAGAGGAGGAAACCTATCACACTGAGTGAGCTGGCACTGGACTTACTGGTGTAGAATTGCATCCAGAAAACTCTCAAGACAACAATGTGAAGGAAGGGCTGTACATTCATATGGACAGGTGGGGAGATACCACCTCAGATCTTCAGGCCCTAGGCCCTCCGTCACGGGCAAAGTAACAGACAAAAACTCAAAGGAACAATTGCTACAGTCAAGAGCAAGTTATCCAGGAACACCAAGAGGGGTAGCAACAGTTACTGGAGAGCATGACAAACAAACGGCTGGATCAGCTAGGCTATTCATAAAAATTCTGGCAACAATCAAGCCCTTTATGAGGCAGCAAATGGACCACAGGTTCTCTCCTGTTAGGCACAGAGATTTCTAGGCCTCCACCAGAACACTTAACTATGCAATTTCAACAAAGTTGCACTGCTTAATTCTGCATAAGGTGGCTCTCAAGTAAAGAGGAGTTCGCCTCTTTAGGGGGAGAGGCCTTGCACCCAGGGCTGCCAGTTTGACAATAATTTTATCAAGAAGCTAGGATGATTTTGCAAATGTTCACAGCAATAGAAAAAGTGAAAGCTTCACTGAAAGGGGTTTTCATACACAAGGTTTTTGAAGGGACCAGATGGTACAGGGATGCTTGTTTAGTTGAGGACAGTTTGAAAATCTCCAGAATTTCCAAGTATCTCCCTATCCAGGTTTAGATTCAACCATGGCCACTTCCATTGGAGCTGAAACACGCTCTGGGTAATCTTTGTCCTTTCTTCCCAAGTAAGCACTGGGCAAGAGTCTTGTTATGTTTGGTGAAGTGGAAAGAGTTTTGTGGAATCCTAGTGCAGTCTGTATGACTGCATTCTGTTCAGCCTTAGAGGAAATGGCCCTTATACATTTAGAGTTCCACGATGTAAAAAGGAAAGATGCAATTCAGTATTTTTTACATCTAAGTGACTTCCTGGGCAGTATCTTCTTATTGGGGAAGAAATAATGGTCTCCAACTAGCAATCAAGAGAATGCAATCATTTGAAAATAGACAGGCATATCAAATTTTGGGCCTTCCACATGTAAAAGATTGAGTTGGAGAGCAATTAGTTTGTCAGCGCAGACCTATGGTTGGGTATCTCTCAATACTGTGTGTACCCAACAGAAGGTCTTTGAAGTTTCTTTGGAATCGATGAGTGTGGGAGTTCAATGTGCTTCCATTCAGCCTGTCATTGAAACCCCCTAGTTTTTTTTTGTTTTTTTTAGAGCTGCTGCAAAAGGTGCTTGCACGGCTGTGGGTTTAGGGGAAAGGCTGATTACTTATTAAGATGACAAGTTTTTAGTGCCCTAGAATAGTAAATTCTGCTATCAGAAGTCAAAATGGTCATTTTCCTGATAAGAGTATTCTGGTTTCCTAATAAACCATGAGAAGTCAGACTTGGTGCCCAAAAGACAAATGCTGTCTCTGGGATTTCTGATCAACTGTTTCATGTATATCTGAAGCCAATCTAATCTCACTAAAGAAGCTGAGTAGAATACTGGCAGTGGAGAAAGTACAACTAAGATCATATGTCTGGACTGTGTTATAATCGTATTTCAGACCTGCTACATCACCAAAACTTACAAAGACTCCACATTCTGCATTGGCCAAAGAGTATTACTCTAAGAAGGCCAGGTCAGATATTCAGTGGTGGCGGAACAACAAGGACATTTGAAACATCAGGGAGATCTTTAGGCTACCACCAGACATACTCAAGAGAGCTGGACATCAGCAGGTAGGACTGGGGTGCTAATGGCAACAAACTGTCGACCAGAAAGTGGGGCAGAGATCAGTTTCTTTTGCATATCACTTGTTTCATGCTCCTGGCGGAGTCACTGCGCTTCATTGGTTTGGTACTCTGTCCTTCTCAGTCAAGTCTGGCAATCAACTGGGGGAACCGGATCCAGGATGCAAATAAAGATGGATTTTGCAATTCCTGTCCGGTACTTCATTAGAATGATCAATGTGGTGGCTGATTAGAATTCCCTCCAGGATTCCAGCGAATGAAGGCTGCACATGAGGATCCTTGCAGTGCCAGGTGAAAGATGGAATTCCCCAGAATAGGCTTGTTTGCTTCTAGGCTGAATGCCAAGTTAGCAGTATTTTATAATTTGGATACTGGACCTAAACCCTACAATTGTGGATGCATTTCTATTGGTGTGGCTCTTGGAATTTAACTACGCCTATCCTCATCCATTATAATTACACAAGTTTAGATCAGGAAGTAATCTATCAATCTCATTCTAGTAACTATGATTTGGTGGTCACAGAATTGGTTTTGAACACCTCAAGAATTGCTCCGGGGTTTCCTCTCCTCCTTTGTCTATTGACGGATCTAATAGTGGGTTTGGGGCAGTATCCTCTCCCCCACCATCCAAGTCTTTTTAGTGCATATAATAAAGGAAGCACCTACTCAAACAAAGAAAACAAAGTAAGCATCAATAAATGAGCACACAGTGAAGAACAATCGTGTTTACTTTCCAAGCCCTTAATACTAGGGCTGCACACCCACAAATATGCAAACGCAGGAGCTGTGCAAAGGGGTGCAAATTCATTTGATTACGGTTAGCTTGTCCAGGATTGGGCAATATGGATATGATGCTACATATTAGTGTGTGTGCAAACATCATTTCGCACACTTTGCTCCCATGCTTGTAGCAGGTTTTCTTGCTGCTATTCCCGGGCGAAAAACTCCTGTGTCAGAGAAAATGTGCACTGAATCATAATCTCATTTCGACCCCTGTGATGCAGCCCTATCTTTGCACTGGTAATTAAGTGGAGTTTTTACTGTGGTTTGGGGTGCTTAATTGTTTTTTTTATATTTTCCATTAACATTTTACGTCATCATTCGTAACAAGCTTCAGAATAAATGTTCAAATAACCAAATGGCTTGCTCGTCCAGCATTCATATTGGACACTTCAGTGGTAACTTGGATAATTATCTTAATGGTACATGTAAATTCCTTTAGAGTTACAATAAACCTGAGATTGGTCAGAAGGTCATTCTCCACACACTAATTGAGGTTGTTGAAGAGCCTTATTCGCCACAGCCCAAAAAGCATCAGGAAACCAACGGTCACTATTCAAAATCCCCAGCAAACCCTGGGGAAACTTGTGTAACCCTTCTAGCTTTAATGGACTTGATGGGGTCAATTTTTTAATGCTACTTGAGCATCGTGGGTTAGCGCCCAATCGTGTACATACAGCCCATTTCCCATTGAATTGGCCACTAAACATGCAGATATGCAATTTTACTGAAAAATCTATATTGCACACAAATAACAATGTGTGGAAATCAGTTTTCAGTGAATACAAATAATTTGTACATCACCTAGTAAAATGTCTTGATTTGTTTTGATTTTATTATAATATTTAATTCCGTCCCATTTCAGAATTACAAGGGCATCATTTTTTGCCTTCTTAACTGCTGGATGTGTACAGTTTGTTTTTAGGTATTTACATTTTGTTGATAGTTACAAAAAATGACATCCTATAGCCTTTTCTTTCATAATGCCTGTGCCACAGCAAGACTCACATAATTCACTTTCCTTTTCTTTCTCTGACTGCAAGGTGAGAGGAATTCGTAAACACCAACCCCTATGTTGAAAAAATACGCATCAATTACATTTGACCTCTGTTTTTAAAGCGCAGCCAATGTGATAATATAAATACAAAATTTAAAGGCATCTTTATTTTTTCTTCAACTTTGTCAACCCACCAAAAATCGGCTTGCGAGTTATCCTCCAGAGTATTGTTGGGTTGCAGTGGTGATTCAGAAGAGAAGAAGGGGGCCTCGAACAGCATGCAGCCACCCCCAGTTTCAGTGAAATTGGTCTAGCAGTGCAGCAGGAACAGTCGGGCCCTGCACTCTAAGTCCAGTGCCACATGAACCCTAGTCACAGGGGCCAAAGGCAAAGCGTTCTCTCAATTCTGTCTCCCACATAATGGATATGTGGATGTAATAGTCAAGTCAATCTACTTCGTGTTCCCGGCAGGAGATCCACTCTTTGAGATCTGTGCCAGTCCCCAAGGAGTGCAAGGGCAGGGGATAATAGTGCTTAGTTCACACTGCCAGGTTCCCAAGAAGAGAAGCAAAGCGCCTTCTAGCTACTGTCAGGCAACTCTCATGCCAGCACTCAAGTGGATTCCTCGTGCTGTCAGCAGGGCTGCAGGCAGGGCATGCTCACGAGCAATCCTCCCAGCATCCCGTCGTTCAGCAGTACCCACATTGTCTGGCGAGCCCCTCTCGAAGCTCCCACACATACACAAGCATTCCCCAAATTTAAGAACCTGGCCAAGGGGGCCGTCAATGTGCTTCAAAGCATCACAAGCAGGGAACTGAGACCTCACTACCTGTAAAAGTAGCCCCATGTCGTAGGCACCATAGTGATGAGGCTCACCCGATCTCTCACAAGGTTGCGGGATGGGACCTGGAATACAGGGGCCACAACGCCCGCTCAATCAGGATTCCCTGCAGTCAACTGGCAGCCCCACAAGAGTGATTTCAGAGGAGCTGCTGCAGGTCTAGAGAGGACCGCAGGGTCTTCTGGCCACCACCAGCGGGCACCAGCACCACTCAGTAGGCCACTGCCCTTGGTTTCAGCACTCACAGGCACTTTGTTGCAATTTGCAGAAGTCAGGGCACCCATCCCGGTGCCACATTCTACTGCAAATGGGGAGTGAAAACGCCACTGCCTCCTTAAAGAGCAGGGCTATGTCTTTGGCGGCAAGTCCGCAGGGGGCTCTAGGCCTTCCGCCAAGTCAGTGAACTGGGACTAAGGCATTGGGAGCCATCAGGCCACCCAAGTACGGAGTCATTCCTCAGCCAGCGACCCATCAAGGATCCACCATGGAGGGCACTGTGGTTTCAAAGGGGTCCAGCCAGAATCCACAGCATCCATGGCACACTCCACCCACATGGTGCACCACCACACGGTCAGCTGTGCCCAGGCTCAGCCTCCAAAACCAAGTCAAATTCAGAAAAGATGAGGTATGTGGCCACCAGGTGAATACTTCTGCCACAAATCTGTCCATACCGGAAGTCAGTGTGGCCAGATGGGGCAGAAATTATGGATTACAAGAGCTCCCCACCATGAGTTTACAAATTACTCAGCCTCCATTTTGGCAAATCAGGCTACACCCCAGCATTGGGTGCTTGATAATACCCTATCCACACAAGGTTCCCCAAAAAAGGAATATCTGTCTACTGAAAGACATTGTAGGAAGTTGGCTCTGTATGTACTATTTCAAAGTAAGAAATAGCATGCACAGAGTCCAAGGGTTCCCCTTAGAGGTAAGATAGTGGCAAAAAGAGATAATTCTAATGCTCTATTTTGTGGTAGTGTGGTCGAGCAGTAGGCTTATCAGAGGATAGTGTTAAGCATTTGTTGTAGACACACAGGCAATAAATGAGGAACACACACTCAAAGACAATTCCAGGCCAATAGGTTTTTATGTAGAAAAATATATTTTCTTAGTTTATTTTAAGAACCACAGGTTCAAGACTTACAATCAATACTTCAAATGAAAGGTACTTCACTTAGGTACCATAGGAACTTTGAATAAGCAAAATATCATGTACAATTTTGGCAAAAATGGCAATAAGCTATTTTAAAACTAGACACAGTGCAAATTTCAACAGTTCCTTGGGGAGGTAAGTATTTGTTAATTTTGCAGGTAAGTAAACCACCTACAGAGTTCAAAGCTGGGTCCAAGGTAGACCACCGTTGGGGGTTCAGGGCCACCCCAAAGTTACCACACCGGCCGCTCAGGGCCGGTCAGGTGCAGAGGTCAAAGTGGTGCCCAAAACACATAGGCTTCAATGGAGAAGGGGGTGCCCCGGTTCCAGTCTGCCAGCAGGTAAGTACCCGTGACTTTGGAGAGCAGACCAGGGGGGTTTTGTAGGGCACCGGGGGGACACAAGTCAGCACAAAAAGTACACCCTCAGCGGCACGGGGACGGCCGGGTGCAGAGTGCAAACAGGCGTCGGGTTTGCAATAGGTTTCAATGGGAAACCCAGGGGTCTCTTCAGTGAAGCAGGCAGGCAAGGGGGGGCTCCTCGGGGTAGCCACCACCTGGGCAAGGGAGAGTGCCACCTGGGGGTCGCTTCTGCAATGGAGGTCTGATCCTTCAGGTCCTGGGGGCTGCGGGTGCAGTGTCTTTACCAGGCGTCGGGTTCTTGGAAGCAGGCAGTCGCGGTCAGGGGGAGCCTCTGGATTCCCTCTGCAGGCGTCGCTGGGGGGGCTCAGGGGGGTCAACTCTGGTTACTCACAGGGTCGCATTCCTCCCTGTAATGTTGTTTCTCCGCAGGTCGAGCCGGGGGTGTCGGGTGCAGAGTAGAAAGTCTCACGCTTCCGGCGGGAAAAACACAGAGTCCTTTTAAAGTTGTTTCTTTGTTGCAAGTTTTGGTTTCTTTGGAACAGGGCCGCTGCCCTCAAGAGTTCTTGGTCCTTTTAGATGCAGGGTAGTCCTCTGAGGCTTCAGAGGTCGCTGGACCCTGGGGAGCGCGTCACTGTTGCAGTTTCTCTCGAAGTGGGGAGACAGGCTGGTAGGGCTGGGGCCAAAGCAGTTGGTGTCTCCGTCTTCTCTGCAGGGCTTCAGGTCAGCAGTCCTTCTTCGTCTTAGGTTGCAGGAATCTAGTTTCCTAGGTTCTGGGGAGCCCCTAAATACTAAATTTAGGGGGGTGTTTAGGTCTGGGAGGGCAGTAGCCAATGGCTACTGTCCTTGAGGGTGGCTACACCCTCTTTGTGCCTCCTCCCTGGGTGGAGGGGGGCACATCCCTATTCCTATTGGGGGAATCCTCCAAAATCAAGATGGAGGATTTCTAAAGGAAGGGGTCACCTCAGCTCAGGACACCTTAGGGGCTGTCCTGACTGGTGGGTGACTCCTTGTTTTTCTCATTATCTCTCCTGGACTTGCCTTCAAAAGTGGGGAATCTGTCCAGGGGGCGGGCATCTCCACTAGCTGGAGTGCCCTGGGGCATTGTAACACGAAGCCTGAGCCTTTGAGGCTCACTGCTAGGTGTTACAGTTCCTGCAGGGGGGAGGTGTGAAGCACCTCCACCCAGAGCAGGCTTTGTTTCTGTCCTCAGAGAGCACAAAGGCTCTCACCACATGGGGTCAGAGCGCGTCTCTCAGCAGCAGGCTGGCACAGACCAGTCAGTCCTGCACTGAACAACTGGGTAAAATACAGGGGGCATCTCTAAGATGCCCTCTGTGTGCATTTTTTAATAAATCCAACACTGGCATCAGTGTGAGTTTATTATTCTGAGAAGTTTGATATCAAACTTCCCAGTATTCAGTGTAGCCATTATGGAGCTGTGTAGTTTGTTTTTGACAGACTCCCAGACCATATACTCTTATGGGTACCCTGCACTTACAATGTCTAAGGTTTTGCTTAGACACTGTAGGGGCATAGTGCTCATGCACCTATGCCCTCACCTGTGGTATAGTGCACCCTGCCTTAGGGCTGTAAGGCCTGCTAGAGGGGTGACTTACCTATGCCACAAGCAGTGTGAGGTTGGCATGGCATCCTGAGTGGAGTGCCATGTCAACTTAGTCATTTTCTCCCCACCAGCACACACAAGCTGGCAAGCAGTGTGTCTGTGCTGAGTGAGGGGTCCCTAGGGTGGCATAAGACATGCTGCAGCCCTTAGAGACCTTCCCTGGCATCAGGGCTGTTGGTACCAGGGGTACCAGTTACAAGGGACTTACCTGGGTGCCAAGGTTGTGCCAATTTTGGAGACAATGGTACATTTTATGTGAAAAAACACTGGTGCTGGGGCCTGGTTAGCAGGGTCCCAGCACACTTCTCAGTCAAGTCAGCATCAGTATCAGGCAAAAAGTGGGGGGTAATTGCAACAGGGAGCCATTTCCTTACAGACATCCTCTGGGAGGACATTAATATTCACCCTGAAATGATATATGAGAGGAAATCACAATCTTCATGCAAACATCCTTATTTGAGGAATACAGAGGCTCCCCTTCCAACGCTGCTTCTCCAATACTGATGTGAAGTGATGCACACTTTCACTCTCTTATTGATGAAGAATGGTCTCAATAATTCCCTGGGACTTAGGTATCCTGGACTCAGAGATAGGAAGGATAAATAGTGTTAGAAAGGGGCACTGGTCCTCTTTTAAATGGTACATCTTCTGCATATTTTCCTGCTTGGCCACGACTGCAAGACCATCAGTTGCCATTAGACTTTGATCTTGGAGGTTGCATAAAATTCTGTTTGAAAATAGTGAGTTTTCTGTCATGTGAGGCTGTTGCAACAAGATTAGTTTGCAACAAGGTGCAAAGAAGTTTTAGAAAACAAATCTAACACAGCCTCTCCCAGGTTATCTGCTGACAGCACTTTGGTCTAATGCTGAAGGAGTGTTCTGTGGCCAGTTCAGATAAAGAGACAGAATCTGAGGGTAAGAATCAGATTCTGAAAGTGATTTTTCCATAGGTGTAATTCCATCAGATGATGATATCTATTCAAGTGAGTCTGAAGACCATGCCAAAGCAACACAGCAAGGTAGTAATGATGTTCCTTCACAAGCATAATCTGTGCCATTCATAGACCATGATCTCAAACCACAATCCATAATGCATACAGGTGCTTTGCATGGCAAGAGGATTCACTTGGCAACCACCTGATAGATTCAAGCCAGTAATCCCGCCTTTTACTGAAGTTTCTGAATGTAAGGTCAAAACTGCAAATCTTTTGTCCATTAACTACTTTTAGTGGATGATGTCCTCCTTGAGGAACTTTTGCAGCAAATTAATCTGTGTGCCAAATAGCTGTTAAGAGAGCATAAAGGCATTCTGGTGCCTCATTGTCAGGCACACATGTGGACCCCCACCTCACTTAAACAGTTGAACATTTATAGGGGGAATTCCATTGTTCATGGGAATATTGTGCAAGCCATCAGAGCAGCCTTTTTTGTCTTCTGCCTCAATTTAGGCAACACGCAGATTCCTATCTGTCATAAGCAGAGATCGATTTTTGATTATGCAACACATGCAGAATTACAATAATGTTGCAGCGTTTCCACTGTACCATCCAGAACATGACAGGCTGCTCCAAACTCGATCTGTTGTGCAACATGTATTTCCAAAGCTTGCTGTGATTAATACTTCAGGGCAGAATGCAGCAGTGGACAAGTAATTAATCTTCTACAAAGAGCAGCTGCTGTTTAGGTAGCATATACCTAGTAAGAATGTTCTCAATGGAATCAAGATTTATATGTTGTGTAAGAGTTTCACTCCAGTATAAATACTGCTGCTGGCCCTCCCGCATTATGACCTTGCATGAAGACACTGTGCAATCTTGCTTACTCTTTGATAAAGATTTTAATCGTTATGTACACAATCTCTGTACAAGAATATAGCTGCACAACCATCTGTACAATGGCAGTACTGTGGCATATCCAACAATTTTAAGCAACCACATTGGATTACCGCAGGAACACATCTGCCAAAAGCACTAAAAGGACCCATGCAGTGTCTTGCGTTGCAATGTACTGCTAGCTATGAAGTTCTGTGACAGGCAGTTAAGTACAAGTCCTCATTACAATTCATGATGAGAGCATTTTTCTGTCATAGTTTCAGTCATTTGAAAGTGCATACACCCAACTGTCACTTGATTCTAGCAAAAACATGGCTGGAGTGAATAAAACTGACTGGTTGCTTCAACCATACAATGTAAAACATGCACATAATACAGGAAGTCGGCTGTCCAACTCATTTGTTTGGAAGTGTAAAATACATATAGTGTCTATCATCAGACTTCAGCTGAAAGACTTTATGTTGGCCATTAACATCTTTCTCACTGCTGTAGAAGCAGCAGCCTCCGCTCTATCTATTTTGGAGGGTGCTTCAAAGCAGAAGAGTTCACTCGTGGCTTACTGCATTCCTGAAACAGAGGAAAGTCATCAATATTGAAAATGTAGAGTTTTATCAGAACATGGCTGGTGCGTGATCTAGGGCCCGCCTCAGCTACGTTACCTGTGTGCTCATTGTTACCATTGTGTGCCAAACCATCTTGTGGGAAAGCTCACAAGGCCGCCTGCAAAGCTAACTTGTTTGTTTTCTTATTAAACTGTGCTATTACCCCATGACATATTTTATGGTATTATATGGCATGTCTTGAATATTAAACAAATGTTTGTTCCTCCATATTGCTGTTTGCTAGCGTTGTGCTGCTTCATTGTAGTAGTCTGAAAGAGACTACAATTCCCAGCAGGCTGTACAGCCGCCATCTTGGGCGTGGCACCTAGCATAAAACTGGCCCCACCCAGCAAAGGATTCTCACTATTGCTTTGGGGCTCCCTGGTGGCAGTCCGGTTTGCTCTCATCTTGGTGAAGACATTCCTAAGGGTCTTTTCCTCAACCCAGTCAGGCAGCTGTCATTGCAGCTTTTGTGCGGAGTCTCTCCTGTTATCAGCTGCAGTCATCTCACTCATTAATCTTCTGTGAGCCTCTAGGAGAGTGTGTTTCCAGAGAAGGCCCTGCTCTGAAGGTAAGATTATTCTTTCTAAGAAAGTGCATCTGGATTCATGTAGCTTTCCAGTTATTTGAGTTTTGTGTCCTGAAGTCTGTGTTAATTAATTACAGGGTCACTCTGAGTTCAGTATCTTCCAGGCAGAATGTTTTCATACAATTAAAAGTGCACTGAACTATTTTGAAAATATTGTTTAGCCTGCAACTAACTCTGAAGTCAAGAGTTTTATAAACATGATAAATAGGATTACAAATTGAAGAGTTTTATTGCTGACTTATGATTTTCATGATGCAAGCATAGCGCAAGTGGGTGAATGTTGTGGCATATAAATTACATTAAAGAAGTTATCATTAGACAACCAATTGCATGTTTATTAGGGAAAGGCTCGACAAAACCCACTGCTGAAAGTCCTGGTGTCTTCATTTTCTCAATCATCTAGCCATACTGTAACTCAAAATTCAAAGTAATCTGAAACCCTTACACCAGACTGCAGTTCAAGTCTGTGCAGAATTGTTAACGTGCTTTGTATTTTCTTCCTGTGACCTTTTTGTTTTCTCAGATCTCCTTCCCTGCTGATCCAATCCCACAACCTTCCCCTCATCAGATCACTCCAAAAATCTGCGCTATAAGAGCATTCAGATTTGGAGGTATCTGGAGGTGGGCCCCGTTGAGCTTCATACAGACCCCGTGGAAATGTAGCCCTGACAAGTTTGCAGTCTGCAAAGAAGGGGGAGACTTTGTATTATTGCCCCCAGTGCCCCTCTAAGGCAGGCCTGTGCATTCTGACTTCCTTCATTTCACCCAAGCCTTTTTTGGCAGTCATTTGGCTGGTCAGCTGTCAAGTTCATCCCTAGGGGAGCTCCTGAAAAGCATAGTGAGCATGTTATGTCAGCAAGAAAGACAAGCCATTCTGAGTCTGTTGAGGCTGCCAAGTGAAGGTGTAAGTAAAGATTGGCCTACCAACCTCAACAATTGCAGTCCGTTCTGGCATAAGGACAAAAGCATAAAGAGATTGTCAGAGCTTGACCTAGGCTTTTAGACAGAGCAGCTCATGTGCAGGTAGAAAGTAGTTGATCAGGGTTGGAGTGGCCCACAAAACACTACACTCAAGTCTACTCAAATAGACCATACCACAAACACCACACCCCTCCATCATACATAAAGATCCACCTGTAATTATTTCACACTGATGACAGTTGTGTGCTATACATGTACCAGACAATTCTACAAATGGATTTCCCCAGGGCTAGTTTGGAAGATCGAATGATAAAGCATGCCACAGAGGGTCTATCTTGCTATAGAACATATCATTTAGTCAAGGCAAGTACTGCTGCACCCCAAGGGGATTGGCTGCAGTATTAAAGGTCCCTGGCTGGACAGCACACATGTAAATATACCAATCAGGAGGTGTTTCTGAAAACTACACACCAAAGGAAATCCAGTGTGGTGTGACTTGTGTGCATCATCGCACATTTTCGTATCCACAATGCCCTTCAAATGTCAAAGTATGGGAGTACAGAATTCACTATCTACACATAGGACAAAAAATACTAATGAATATGCACCCAATTTCAAAAGTCTTAACATCCAGAATTCCCACACTAAACTACAGAAAATTAGAGCTGAGAACTGTGTGTACCTATCCTGCGGCAATGTTCCTCCTGCAAGATGTACCACTGTAGGATAAACATCCATAAGACTTGTAGGTTCATCAATCACCGTATTAGCAGGTAGCACATCCGGCCACGTAAATATTCCTGGTACACGGATACCACCTTCCCAGCCAGCCATGCCTTTCCCACCTATGAATGATAAACAAAAAATCTGTTAGAGTACTGTACTCACTGGTTGATAATATGCAAACTGTGAACGTTTAAAGCAAAACAATTATATGATACAAAGATAATTAATAAATCACATGCTATATACAAATGATGCTGTTATGGCTCACTCTCAAAGCAGCTTGAGTATCTGGTGTGAAAATGAAAAACACAGCTAAGAACATTTCCTGGAGAAATTTAGAGTTCACACATCAATCAAATAAGGCTCAGTTTGGGAACTGTTTTGTAAATTTCAACTGAATTGATCTGGCAATGAAGGGCTTCACCATACAGTTGGCACATGAGTATGGGTGGGTGAAAAATTCCGCTCCACTGGCGGAATTCAGGGATTTCAGTAAATTTAAATGCCCCATGAAAGTAAAATTCACCAGGTGGCATCCAGGACTAGCATCACTCAAACCTATCCACTCTGGTCAGTTCACTGGGTGGTGGGGGGGGGTGCAAGTTCCCAGGCTGCTTAGCCTTCACTCTACTGTGAGGGAAGTTCCTTAGGTAGGAACTTCATTAAAGGCAGACTGTTGGACTTAGCCCTCTCTGCAAGATCTTCCTCAAACATTTTGCCTTCACCCTCCTGTTTTCAGAACCTGTTTTTTGTAGGCTTTTATGACTCTGCACACTTTACCACCTCAAACCACTGCTAAAGTGTTTGTGTGCTCTCCTTTTAACACAAAAAAATTGGCTTATACCCAATTGGCACATTTAATTTACTTATAAGCCCATACTAAAGAGATTCTACATGTACCTTTGGCCTGTAAATTAAAATGCTACTATTAGGCCTACAGCACTGATTGCACCACCACTTAACTAATGTCTCAAGCTTGCCATTTCAGCCTGTGTGCGCAGTTTTCAAACTGCCAAGTTGGCCTGGCAAAATATACCTTTTGCCAGGCCCAAGCCTTCCTTATTAATACATGTAAGTCATCTAAGGTATATGACCTTAACAGCCCAGGGGGCAGGGTGCAGTGTATTTAAAAAGTGAGACATGTACTTTTAAGTTTTACATGTCTTGTTTGTACATTTTTCACTACTGCAAGACCTACCTCTCCCATAGTATAACAGTTGGTTACTGTGTTATGTTTAATAAGTGATATCTTCCAATTGGGAGCAGGTAGAAATTTCGAGTTTGGTGCAATTAAGAGCCTCCATTAATGGTAAAGTCAGATTCTAAAGAACAATTCTGAAATGCCACTTTTAGAAAGTTTGAATTTTTTCTTTCCAACCATTTGGTGTATTCTGCCTGTATCCTGGGCACATGACTAGGTGTAGTGTGCAGTTAAGTCTTAGTGCATTGCTCTCAGACACTGAGAAAAGGGGAAGCTGAGTGTTGGCAGGATGGTCCATACTGAGTTAATGAAGTGGAGGAGTTATCACCTACCAGACTTACACATCATAAAGGCTCTGTCTCAGCACTTTCACAAAGGGGTTTAACACTAGCCTATTGTGACCTCAGACAATTTGGGGGCAGGGCAGGGAGTCAGTGAATTCTAAGCACCTCTGGGGGAGCGGAAACTTCTGAAGCCTCTCCTATTTCAAAGTCAACACCAGGTATTAATATTAGCTTTCAGACCCCCAGTGCTCTCCTAGGAAGAAAGACAGCCCAGATGTGAAGTCTGCCTTGCTGACTTGCTTCATTGCCCAAGGACTGCTCTGCTGCCCAAGGACTGCTATTCCTGCACCAGGATTCTTCTGCTGTGAGCTGCTCTGCTGAAACCAGCCTGCCTGTGTATCCCAGGGCTCTAAGATCACCAACAGTCAGCTGACCTCCATTTCTCAAGCCACAGGGACACTACAGGCTTTGCTGCACCCTGCATCTTTGATGCAGGACTTCATCGCTTCGACAGCTCTGCAAGCTTGATCCAGGGCACGGTATCTCAACAGTGACAACTAGCCCAACATGCAGCAGTGCTCCACAGCTCAATGCAGCTACAATGCAGGAGAATGGGTTACTTTGGTGACTCCACCAGCCCGACGCATCTCAATGGTGTGCAGCGCACCTCGACGGGAGCCCTTGCAGGTCCCAGCAGCTTCACCAGCACTGATCCAGCATGTCACACCCCAACACCAACATATCGCTACACAAGTCTTTGCATGCCCCAGCGGCTTCCTCAACGACAACACATGACCATGCATCACAAGCTCCTGTTGACGATCACTGACTTTCATGCGTGATGCATCTTGGAACAGGACCTCCCACTGTAAGCGCTATGTCAACAGTCGTCGACGCCGACCAGTGCAATTCTACACAAGGACTTCTCATCGCTCTGAAACCAGGAGTTAACTTACTCTGGCTCAGTGGGCCAGTCTGGGTCCCTGAAGCTGGCCCCTGCTCCACTGTGGACAGCTGGAACTTGTGACTTTGTCTTGGTCCAGCACAACCAGATAACTACAGTTGATGCTTTGTACGTTTTGTCGCTACTTTGACTTAAATCTTTACACTTGCATATCTCAGGTTCTACTGATTGGACATTTGTCATTTAGGTCTTGTTTTATTTATTAAAATGCACTTTATTTTTCTAATTGTGGGATTCTTATTGTCTTGTGTTTTCACTTTATTACGATATGAAATACTGGACAAATACTTTACACATTGCCTCTTGCCTGACTGTTTTGTGCCAAGCTACCAAAGGGTTAAGCACAGGTTAATTTGTAGTTGCTTGTGACTTCACCCTAACAGAGAATTGTGGTTTCTGCCTGAGTAGGGGTTCATCCCCTCAACCAGTAACTGAATTTCTTACACAGACACTCATGTTGGACGGTCTCAGATGGGGTGGGAGTCCTTTGCTTGAGGCAACAGCTGAGGCTGGCCAAGCAGTCCATACCTAAATGGACCAACTGTGCTCAAACAATCAGAATAGGGTGCTGGCTGGACCATTCCAGAGCAGACTACCCTGCACTTGAATGTCCGCTTCTCATCCCTGCAAATTCTCTGAGAAGGCAGGCTCACAGGAAGGTCCATGGGACAGGGCTGGAAGACGGCCACAGACCCTGGCCTCTGGGTGCTTGGGGCTGGCCGGCCCAGGCCTGTGTGGTACACAAAGAGAAAGGCCAGAAAACAAGGGGTCCCTAAAACGTTGTCCCTGCTAATCGATTGGTAGGCTACCAGCCTTTCTTGTAATCCGGGCACAACAAGTGACAAAGAGGGGACATTCTATCAAATGTATCCAACCTCATAAAGCCCTAAAAGGGCCTAATGGGACCTCATGGAGCCCTAATGGGCTCAAAGAGTCAAATGAACCCTCACCAGGATTTCCAGGGAAGCCCGGCCATCTGGGTGCACTATTCATTCCTATGAAATGCACAACCAGATGGCCAGGCTTGAAGGATGGCCAATTGTCACACCATATCTTATGAATCAGATCCTGTGAGCCGCTGGACAGGCCAGGGGCTCACCAGGCTGGTTTCTTGGAGCCCTAGCTCAGCGTCAGGCATAATGCTGTAATAAAGCTTCACAGATCTCTGACCCAGGCACTATCAGATGTTTTCTCCCAGGCAAGCAGGAGAACCCTGACAGGGCCTGAGAAACCCAGTCCCAGGCTCAAAGTGAAAAGGAGGGCCAGGGTCTTGCAACCTAGGACCCGCTAGAGCTCTGACCTGGGACCTGGTCAAAGCTTTTTTAACCGGCCAAGCAGGGGAACCGTGCCTCGGGCTGCAGGACCCTGTCCTGGGTTTCAGGTGAAACAGCAGATCGGAAAATGGTGCTCCGGGACTGGTCAGAGATTCTGAACCCAGGCATGCAGTAGATGTCTCCCTGGGACTGTAGGACCCAGTCTCACGTTCCACGCGACACGTTGCCTGGGTCCCAGTCAGAGCTTCTTAACACTGGCAGGCAGCAATTCTAGACCTCACATTGAGCATGTTGAGATATGGAGGGCTTGGTAAGGGAGCTCAGGGCTGGGAGCACCAACTCCAGGCCTGGCAGACTCTAACCTGGGGCCAAGTCAGAGCTTCTTAACCCCAGGGAGGGAAGAGCCCAAGGCCAGCTGGAGCTCTGATCCAGTACCCTTTCAGAGCCTCTTCACTTGGCTAAGCAGGGGAACCCTCCTGGGGCTTGTGGGACGCTGTCCCACCAGGGCGCTTTGTGATATGGCAACCTGGAGAATGGAGCCCAGGTCAGGGAGTTGCACCACAGAGCCTATTGGTGCTCTGACTCGGGCCCAGTCACAGCTTATTCTCCTGGCCAAGCAGTAAAGATAGCTTGACCCTGTCTCAGGCACTTCGCGACATGGCAGGCAGTCGCATGGACCCTAGGTCCCAGGGTCCTCACCTTTCACCTGCCAGAGCACTACCCATTCTTGTAATCCTCGCACACCAAGTGACAGACGGAGGGACGTTTGAGAGAATATATCTGTCCTCTTGGAGCCCTGAAAGGGCCTGAAGCTTCCAACAGGCCCTCATTGGGGCTTCCAGGGCAGCTCAGAATTCTACAAACTTAGTCAAGTGAAATAAGTGATGTTTTAATTATTTACATTAAGTACAAAATGTTACCAGTGACACTGGCATGGCACATTTTACAACACCTATGTTGGCATGATAAATAGCCCTTTCTATAATTTCGTACAGCCTTAATATCACGTACCAATCAACAGATAGATTGACACTCCTTCAAATATAAGTTCTGAGCTATATTATTAGAAGAGAGAAAATTATTTTATTATCCTGATCATGCAAATGGTGTTTGCCCTTTCTGGTTGTTCCCGATGTCTAGGAGGGAGAGGGAGGAGGAGAGGAAGAGGAGAAAGGAGAAGAAGGGGAGTAAGGAGAAGAGAGAGGAGGGAGGAGTAAGGGGGAGAGAGAAGGAGGGAGGAGTGTGGGGGGAGAAGGAGAGAGGAGTAGGGAGGACTGGGGAGGAAGAAGCAAGAGGAGAGAGAGAGAGAGAGAGAGAGAGAGAGAGAGAGAGAGAGAGAGAGAGAGAGAGAGAGAGAGAGGCTGGTTCTTGGATTATTCTCCCTCAGTACAGGCTAAAAAAGGGATTTGAAGCTAGGCTTTTAGAACCTTACAAAGACAGCCACCCATCAAAAGAACAAGTGCCACTTAAAATTCTACCGACCACAAAAATCTCCAGTTTTTATACTAATTTATAATGTATAAATAGGCCATTTCCTTTAACAAGGCATTGTATGATTTATTTGGTTATTACTTTCCCAAAGTAGAAGCAAATTAACTCAATAGAGAAGAGGTGCACTGATAAAATCATAATATAAGAGTTAATAAATTCAGTTAAACTAGAACTTTAACATTTTATACAGGACTACTTATGTTTTCTTTTTACGTCCGAGTAACCTTGGCACTGAGACAAAGCACAATGACCCATCGTCTTCTCTGGAGGCTTAAGTTAAAATATTTCTTAACTAGCTTACCCATCCCTGAAATAGAAAAACTTGGAAGGAAATCCCTCACTCACCATGCCAGCAAATAGCACATAACACCTGCATTAAAGGACTTATGACATTAATGTGTACATACCTCAAAACAAGCCCATTACATGTATTGCCTTTGCATTAAGCATTCTCATACTACCAAGTAGTTTTAAAATATGTAAAATTTCAAATGCCGTAAAAGGACGGACTGTGATTTGACAAAATGTATTTATTTTTCCCTTGCTGCATAACGCATATCTGCAATGTTTATTTAGAGATCAAGCTACCATGAGAGTTGAGATTTGCCCAAAGGTGCCAACATTTTTTTTCTAAAGGTTGCTCATTAGAATAGAGCTCTGTGCAGTCAGTGGAATGTAAAATATATTCTTCTTTGAAGGCCTTGCTTTGCGGTGAGAATGTTTTAAGGAAATGAATGTGTTCTGTATACCATACATAAAATCAGTTCAGAAGTGCTATGCATGTTTTGCGCTGTGAAAAAATGGTTTTGTGTTGAGACATGCACACAATTTCGGCAGCTTCTTGGTTTCCAATGAGTGCATGACTGCACTATGTCTTCTATTTTTTAAAACTCTTTAAGAGAATTGATCTTCTTCTTAGTTTGAAGTCATATTATTTATACAATTAAATAGGAATGTAGAAAACTTATATAGGCAATGTTTTAAAGTGACACTTAAAGTAAGCCAGTATGTTCAAACTGGTCAATAGCTTTCCAAGTGTTTTTTTAATACATTGTCAGAAAATAATGCAGTATAATTATATATGTAGCCCCTAGACAGCGTAGTGCCTTCCACATTTTGAGGCCTAGGAGGTCTACTGCAATACTAATACAAAGAAGGCCCTTAAAATACAAACTACTCCCAGCTGTAAAACAAAAGTTCCAGCCATGAGAGAGCTTTAAAAGACATTGAATGGTGGGAGAGGTTACTGTTTTGGGGTCCCCCCCAAACCTAGTGCGGGGACCCAGAGATGACCTAGACAGAAGGAGTGTCTCATGCTGAACGTTTTGATGGAGGTCTTACTGTCCTAGAGCCACCACAGGCTACGTTATGGAAGAAATGCCTGTATAGCATTATGGGACAAGTTTCCCCAAGTGGAGAGAATATTGTATTATCGGTTCTCTCACTGAGCCGAAAGAGCCGCGTTGTGGATTTTTGTGTTTTTTACTGTTTTAACTGCTCCAGTTTGTATATTTGCAACTGCTATACTCTAAGTGGCAGTCTTGTAAAGTGCTCCTTAAATCTAGTTTGCGCTTAATGAAACAACACTTACGTAAAGTTTGTCTCCGAACAAGTTATCGCTATATGAAACTTCACATACTCATGTAAAGTGCTTCTCTGTTTGCCTTTTCACTTTATGAACCTTTCTAGAAAAATATGCAATAAATATAAAATAAATAAAAAATAGCAGCATGCAAAAAACAAAGAAGAGGAAGAAACAACACATGACCACGCAGTGCAGAGCATCGAGTCAAAAGAAAAACATAGTGCTCCACACTAGGGTATACGGCCGATTGTGCAATAATCCACGTGATAGGGTCAGTCTCTAAGGTGGCAAAAAAGCAGCCTTATGGCGGGGCAAACATTAAGCATTTCCCTACAAAATCAAAGGAATTTTGAAAGGCAAGCCCAAGAACAAATTAAAGTGATGGGCGGGAGATGGGTGTGGTTAAACATGTTGAAAAGAGCAGCGCTGGTGCGCTGCTGTGCTCAACCTTAAAAGGTACAATCTGCATTTACAAAAAGACCTTTACAAATCCCCCATCTAAAATCTGATGTTTAATTTCACTCTATACTTTTTCTCTCTATTGTTACTGTTCTCTCCTCTGCCATCTTCTGTCCTTCCTAACGGTCCCTCTTATTCTCTATCCATTCTCTTTCTTTTTCTACTTCTGATTGCTATGGTCCCTTTTTATATTCTTTTTCTTTCTCTCATTCAATACAGTTTCAGTTATGTACCAAATAAGGATTTAATAAAGCATCTTGTTGTAGGTAATAGCTTGCTTAAACTCACTCTTATGAATTTCTTGGTGATGTTGAGGTTTTTGTCTACCTCAAAATACCACCTTGGCTGTCTGGCATTCAGCGTGGGCACAGAGCTACGGCCCCATTGGTAAAACGGATACCCCATAGGTCTGGCATGATCTGTAACCACTAATCTGATGAGCTGGCATGCCAGCTTTGTGAAGAGCTCCAGATACCAAGGACCCCAGGGACTGGAAAGGACAGCAGCCAAGACACTATAGAGCAGAACAAGCCAGCTAGGCATAAAAGGAGTTTGCATGGACCACCAGAAGAACCCTAGGCAACTATCATTATGCTGCAATTTAATAAGTCATTTTCACCTCTGTGACCCTCCGTACACCCAGCTGCATGACCATCATACACTGACCCCAGTGCTAGCAGCGGGGAAGTTCTGCAGGGTGCCACCATCTTGACCTCTGGAGATATCAGGATATGAAGAACTGCATGAGATGCAATAATCTACCTGTACTGGGCATATCCGAGGGAACTGAAGGGGATGATGCAAAAACATACATTGTTCACTTATTTAAACAGTTGTTTCCACAGCTTAAAAACTGGAATATAGGCTGTCAAAATTAGAGAGCTCATAGGCTCGCTTTCCGCAAACTAGGTAAGGAAAGCACATGAAAGTATCTTCGGGCCGTTCTGATTTACATTTTTAGACAAATCACGTGAAATAGTTTTTTTTTTTTTTTATAATCGGATCAAACTATTGCCATAAGACTGTAGAGCACCATTGGCATTTGTGCAAAATGATTTCAGCATTTCTTGTTGGATCTGTCATCAGGGCTTTAAGGAAATGCCTCCTTGGCATGGTTACCCCCTGACTTTTTGCCTTTTGTTGATGCCAGTTACGTTTGAATATGTGCTGGGACCCTGCTAACCAGGCCCCAGCACCAGTGTTCTTTCCCTAAACTGTACCTTTGTTCCCACAATTGGCACATCCCTGGCACTCAGATACGTCCCTTGTAAATGGTATCCCTGGTACCAAGGGCCCTGATGCCATGGAAGATCTCTAAGGGCTATAGCAGGTGTTATGCCACCCTGGGGCCCCCTCACTCAGCACATGCACACTGCCTTACAGCTTGTGTGTGCTGGTGGTTAGAAAATGACTAAATCGACACGGCACTCCCCTCAGAGTGCCATGCCAACCTCACAATGCCTGTGGCATAGGTAAGTCACCCCTCTAGCAGGCCTTACAGACCTAAGGCAGGGTGCACTATACCACAGGAGAGGGCACAGGTGCATGAGCTGAACTTACAGCATTGATTGCAGCCAGGCATCTGCTCCATTCTTGATGCTGGCTGTGGTTAGTTGATGGCTAACAGGTTCATGTGAGACAGGTCTTTTTCTTTTGGGAAATCAGGACAGGAATTGGTATCAGTGGGAAATAGTGGAGAGTGGTCCCGGGGTAGGTTTTGGGGAGGGTGGCTGGGATTTATAGGCTGTTCTTTCTGTTTTCTTTTGTCAACAGAGGTCGGCTTAGTGCTGTGTTCAGGGTTAAAAAAAAAAAGAAAACTAGAAAGTATCAATGATGTGGTGTTGGCAATAAATGGCTAGCTTAGTACACCATGGTAACTAAAATGTACATATACTTAGTTGGAATATCAATGGCATGGGATTGAAGGCTAAGATTAGATATATATGAGAAGCGGAGCATACACTTAACCCTCATCCTCTGTGTCGCAGTAGACAAATCTAACATTACAAGAAATTGATACATTGGGTTATTTAGGTTATACAATAATTAAAATGTCCTGTATTACATGTCAAAGAGTGGGATTGTGCTACTTGCTCATGGCATTGACTGGATAACTTATGATGTTAAAACTGATAACTCAGATTCCTAGTTTATCACTCACATTTGGAAGGATAGGTTACAACTTACTATCTGTGTCCTTTATGCTTCCACTATATATGATCCCTCAGAATTCTTTATTCTGTTACTAGTGTGGAGTCAATGAAAGGACCCAATTTTTATTTGTGGTGATTTTAAGCTAGTTCTTCAACCAGACTTGACTCTATAGCCTGGTTACAATCTATACATTACCACTTGAAGAAATCTAGAGCTGCCTTGAAACAAATTGAGTTGCATGCCTTCGTAGATTTTTGACAAGTATGCTGGGGGCTAAAACTTGGGTTCACTCTTTTGTTTGCTCCAAATCATATGTCCTCTTGCACACACACGTATGTTTGCCAGTCATCCACTCTGCCACCTTTTCAAATAAAACTTAGACCAGGATTGTTCTAGCCATTTTTCTAACAAGATCTCTCAGTGCAGGTGGACCTTTGAGAGCAAATTACTACTTGATTTGTTCTACGTTAAGTCCATGACAAGCTGTATGAGGGTATTCATTAGTATTAATATTGGATATGTGACAATCACAGTAGTATCGGATATTATGAAAGCCTCTGTTGGAGGTCAGATCTTTATCCTATATGAGCAGAATCCAGATTAGCTGAGGCTCAATTACACTCTAATCTTATTCAACTCTAAGTCAAGCATTCTTGCAGCTTTAGCAAATCGCTGCCACCCAATAGGGTATGTTTAAGGATTCAACAGTGGGCGCCTTTGCAAATACTACTTAAGAAAAACATTTGGGATAAGGCCAATTCAAAACTTTGGGCAAAACAGGGCTCTTGTCTTGTGAACAATGAGAAAATACATAATTAATTGCCATTTCAAGTAAAGGATAAGAACAGCAGGAACTCAATAGAAGGTATCAGAAATATGTCAAGGTTACGACAGGGCCAGTTGTCATATTGTCGGCATTTCATGAATTCTATTCCACTCTCTATTGTGATGACTGGATTGCCTTTCAAGAGACGATCAGCAGCGATCTATAGGAAGTGAGGCTTCATCAAGTAACTGACCGTCAGCAGGAAATGCTTCATGCACCAATCTCAGGAGCAGAGATACAGAAGACGAGACCCAATTCACTTCTGGTAAAGAGATCGGGCAAGAATTTATTACAACAGAATTTTACAAAGTATTCTCGCAAATAATGACACTGCTGGTACTTTATTTAACTCTGCATGGTTTTCTTGTACAGTACCATCTATTGAGGAAATACATACATAACAGTATTTTTAAAGAAGGAGAAAGTCCTCTTAATAGCAGCTTGTTGAAAACCTGTTCAATAGGGTCTCTTGGCATTTTGTCTCGTCCATCATTAAACGTATGAGTCTAACTCCTGAATTTCCAGCTCACAGTGAAGCCTTATATACACCTCATTGAGAGGCTTCCAATCCAAACCAAGCAAACTGACAGATACTATCTCCATCAACAGAGGCACTAAAAATGTGATGTCCCATTTCTCTGAAGCTTTTCGCTCTGTCTTTGGAACCTTACATTCAAATATTAATATATTTAATTACACTTGCACCTCTGCAGCTTCAAATTGCCAAATGTCTTAAATATGGGGACAACATTGCCATCTTGATGATATCTCCCTACACCGCTTTTCTGGCAATCGAAAAGGCTGTGTCACAAGTACAGTAAAGTTTCTTGTAATATCTATCACCAGAAGTTCCAGATCTTGGATTTGTTAGGTCAGTTACATACTTAGAAGTACATATATTCCAGAGTGCAGAGACTATAATCAGCCTTAATTATGATGCATTATACTTAAAATCCCTTTAAACATTCAGAAAATGGGACAGACTTCACATAGGCCCGATCAGCAAGTGCAATCTTATTTGAATGATAATTTTGCCTCGTTACCTTTATTTGTTTAGATCCATTCCACACAATCTTTTTAATATATTCTTGAAAGAATCTGATGACAGCTGGCAAAAGTTTATATGCCATTACAAAAAAAAAAAAACACACTGTGCCATATGATTTCTACAACTTCCCTGTGATGAGGATGGTATGTCGATCCCTTCTTCCGGCTTTCCCTTATCTCTTCCTTCATTCTTAGACTTTCAGCTGTGGTGAGATAGTGGGACTACTTTGAAGAGGCTCTTTTCTGAATATCATGTCTATAGCTGAGACACAATGCCGACTCAAGGCCTAGCTGACACAGCATATGACAAACGTAAAAAGATTTAAGACACTTTTGATCTTTCACAAGATATGGCAAGATGTCACGTCTTGGTTTAATATTTCTGGCTTTAATCAATATGCCTCACTAGCTTGCAATACTAACATGTTATCAATCATGCATGTTAGATATGAATGGGTCTGGGGCAATTTAGAAATTTAATAGGTAGATCTCATTTGTGTGGAAGGTAGTATCTTGTCAGTGGCGGAGTTGCAAAACAAACAGAATGCTTAAACCACTTTTTTCGTTAATTAAGCTTAGAGACGTCTTTCATCATCTTCCCTCAAATGAGGTGATGCTGACTTGTGTGTTTCTCAATAGTCTCTTGAAGTAGCCAAGCCTGGCTCTAATCCAAAGTGTTATTGTTTTTTTTTTTTTTATATTACGAAACAGGAACAGCATTGTTTTGGACACCTGGCCAGTAAATGGCCAGAAACCTAGGGCAGGTCACTTAACATTATTACCATTCCAACTAGCAAGGGTTTTCTTTTTTGCTACTACAGTGGGAAGGTTGGGTCACACATGCATTTGGCTATAGAAAAAATCTCCCATCTACAACGCATGGTTGCAGAAGTTTGTCGATGTCTGTGGCCTTGAATAATCCATTATAGAGCTTGACTTTAGAAAATGCAAGCTAAAACAATTTGGGCTGTCTTAGTGAAATAGACGGCTACACTTATTCCTGGTTACACCTCTGAGATTTCAAGAAAGTTATATTTTTTATTATCGTATTGCTTGAATTTTGCTATGTGGTGGAAATAGACCTTAATGCAACAATGAAAATCAATGCAAACTCTTGCTATATAGTTATCTTACAACTATTGTTTTTTTTGTATTGTATACATTTCCTTTTTCATACTACCTAATAAAAAAAATGATTATTCAGCCACAACTGGCAAGTGAATACTTTGAAACCATACAGATTAACCTTGCAATCCTGTAAATATCTGCAGCAATGTTTTGGAGGAATTCACCCCGGCCTAGTTGGGTACAGTATATATTAATTTTAAAAATGAATTTATAATGAAACTATGCTTAAAAGCAATCCATACACAAGGTTAACATGACAACAAGTATACTGTAATTATTATATGACAATATAATACATCTTACTGGATTATTGGGGCAGGACTCCTCACTGGTATGTCTTTGGCTACAAGAGAAATATGTCATCAGCCACATTATTTGGCAGAAAGAGGGACACGGCAAGAGCACAAGCATGGGAGTGTTTTGGGTACAAGCCATAGAGGCAGGAGGAGGTTGATTGGTTAAGGTAGCTAGAGGAGATAAGAAAGTTGTGAAAATTATAGGAGACAGGAATGGCTGGGCATATGAATGAAAATGGATATGGAGAGACTTCTGAAGGGCAGGTCCAATGAACATGTCCCAGTGTAAGTATTAAATAGTAAAATAATAGTTCGAAAAATCAGTGGCAACAAAGATTTGCCTGCAATGACTAACAAAACATGGCTATGTAGGCCTCCAGTTGGTTTTCATAAATGTGGACACTGTAATATCTGTGGATATGTGCTGGATAAAGTATTGACCTTTCAATATAATACTGAAATACCATATAAAATTTCCAAATTCATGAACTGTAATACTAGAAATGATGTATATTGTAATATATGCACTGGCAAACTCATCTATGTTGGCAGTACTATTAGGTCCCTCAAGGAGAGAATCCAGGAACACATCAGGAACAAAAATACAGATTATCATTTTGCAGTACATTATAACTCCATACACGGAGCAAGAGAAGTTTTGGGAATTTCAGTACATGGTATTGACACTTTGGGTGTATGCTCACAAGGTGGTAATAATACTTTGATGTTAAGACGTATGAAAAGTAAAAGGATCTTAAAATTAAGAGCAGTAGAAAAAGGGCTAAACACAGAAAAGGACCTTCATGTCTTCTTGTAATACTTATGTACTGCATGTAACTGCACTTATACATGTAAATACTAGATGCACTATTAGTTGTCATTGAGAGATACTGAGGCTAGTCAACTGTCTTATGCTTCTTAGTAAAGTCTTTGTCTGTATTTTTTTTGACATTTGGATTATGTGAATGCTTTACCTTTACTATTGATCAACATATGGATATACTTTACCTGCAGATTGTTTGTCTTCTTTTGCTTGGGTTATTCCTCTTTTCTTATTATACACTTGTTTTTTTGGGCTGTGTGTGTGTGTGTGTGTGTGTGTATATATATATATATATATATATATATATATATATATATATAATAAAAATATATTGATTTGATATTTTTCTACACATTTCTCTTATAATTTTGTACATATATTTTTGGTGCTTTCAGTCCTCTCGCAATGTTCAATACGACTGGGATTTAATTTGTTCTGAAGTGACGATAAACGGGTAGCGCGACATGGGTTATTTTTTATGTCTGTTCCTCTGACAGCAGTAAGTCAGCTTACTATGACCATGACGATGGTACATATAAAAAGGGAAAATGGCGTCACCCCTCGTTACCGTTATTGTGCGTATGGGGATCCACTCATGTTTTGACAGGTACTGTGGGATCGGGGCTCCTTTGACTTGTACTATTATCGTTCATTTCGTGAATAGAATCTTTATTTGGTGCATTTTAATTCCAAACGTAGGAGGCCATATTACGGATTGAACTTATACGGACTTTAAACGTAATGTTTTGTGTTGATATTGTGGTTTGCGACATTTGCGGTTCCTATATATAGCTATCCACGAAACTTTACAGGTCAGATTTTATTTTTTACGAGTCAGTACCACCACTATTATGTAATAGTTCTTTGATATACGGTTACATAGGTGTCTCATGATGCATCTATACCCAGGATACCATATCACTATTGATGGTTATGTTACCGCAGTGGCGAATAGTTAACTTTTGCGACCAATGTGCACTAGACTGTCGGTCTGCTTCGGTCTTGTTTTCTTTTCTTTTACTTCTGCTATTTCATGACACCCTTTAACATATGCCATTCTTATGGCTTACAAATTTTAAATTTGGAGGCTTGCAAGTCTCTAGACTTTGCATTACACCTACAGCGCTGATATTGGAATTCACTAAATATGAAATAGACGTTATTCTGCACACGACTGCGTTTAATTTCTGGTGCTGTAGAATTTATATGTTTAGGACTTCTGGTTTTCGGTTGCCCATTTTTTCAACTTCTTGTGCAATGGGAGAACGACCTTCTTGGCTTTTAACATTTGTTGTATTATACAGATAAGTCTCGTAATCATGAGTTATTGTTGTCTTTACACCACTTCTCTATGGCTCTTTTTGCTTTTATCTGTAGGCTTATCATGGTCATACCTAATCAACCAGCTTCAACGTACATGGTCTTGAGAAATGTACCTTTATGATTCCTTGGTGCCTAAAAATTGCACCAGGTAATATTTGGTGACTTGAAATTGCACCTACTTTTTGGTAGGTCGTTTCTCTTTCACTCTAATCTTGCTTCACGTACATGGGCCACCTGGGGAGATAATTTTCTCACTACCCAGATGATCTTTGTTGGCCCTGATTTTTCTATTATTTTACTATTTAATACTTACTTCGGATACAACAATCTATTTTCGATTCTTGTATTCTTAGTACTACACTCCTTGATTTTTTCTTATGTGTGACTAAGCGCACTTTATTTATGTTTTTTTCTGGGTATGCATGGTGTACTTTTTCTTACATTTTTGTGATCACGGGTTTCTAATTTTCTTTCTTGTATCTTTCTTCTTTTTTTCTCTCTCTTGGATGAGCTAAATAAAGGGTATTCTTTGTCTATCATTAGAATTGTTTTGTACATGTACATATTTTTTTTCTTGTATGTAGACTTTACAGCCTTGAGGAAGTCATGTTGACGAAACACGTGTTGGCTGTTGCTTCTTTGGATGTATGATGGATATCACCATATGGAACACTGATACTATCTGCATCCTCAGTGCCTGGATGCTTACCACTTTGGCACCCTTTTTGTTATTTGATACTAATGTATTGATCTTGTTGATTATACTACAATATACATATGTATAGGAGGTGCAAACTTTGTGCAAAGCCACTGTCTTTCGTTCCCTAACATGTCCCAGTGTGTAAAAACACTGGGATATCTGAGGCAAGTGCAAGGGAAGTGATTTCTCCACCAGAATTATTTTTTTTACTTTGAAGACAACGTTTGTGTGTAAATACTTATTTTCTCTTTAGTTACACTTATGGACTGGCTACTCATTAGACAATAATCATGACTGATGTAAGGAAATGCCTCTTTGGCATGGTTACCCCCTGACTTGTTGCCTTCTGTTGATGCCAGTTATGATTGAAAGTGTGCTGGGACCCTGCTAACCAGGCCCCAGCACCAGTGTTCTTTCCCTAAACTGTACCTTTGTTCCCACAATTGGCACCGCCCTGGCACCCAGATAAGTCTCTTGTAAAAGGTATCCCTGGTACCAAGGGCCCTGATACCAGGGAAGGTCTCTAAGAGCTGCAGCATGTCTTATGCCACCCTGGGGACTCCTCACTCAGCACAGGCACACTGCCTCACAGCTTGTGTGTGCTGGTGGGGAGAAAATGACTAAATCGACATGGCACTCCCCTCAGAGTGCCATGCCCACCTCGCACTGCCTGTGGCATAGGTAAGTCACCCCTCTAGCAGGCCTTACAGCCCTAAGGCAGGGTGCACTATACCACAGGTGAGGGCATATGTGCATGAGCACTATGCCCCTACTGTGTCTAAGCAAAACCTTAGACATTGTAAGTGCAGGGTAGCCATAAAGAGTATATGGTCTGGGAGTTTGTCAAATACGAACTCCACAGTTCCATAATGGCTACACTGAAATCTGGGAAGTTTGGTATCAAACTTCTCAGCACAATAAATGCACACTGATGCCAGTGTGGAATTTATTGTAAAATGCACCCAGAGGGCATCCTAGGGATGCCCCCTAAATACCAGTCCACTCCTAGTGCTAGGCTGACCAGTTTCTGCCAGCCTGCCACAACCAGACGAGTTTCTGGCCACATGGGGAGAGTGTCTTTGTCACTCTGTGGCCAGGAACAAAGCCTGTACTGGGTGGAGGTGCTTCTCACCTCCTCCTGCAGCAACTGTAACACCTGGCGGTAAGCCTCAAAGGCTCATGCCTTTTGTTACAGCACCCCATGGCGTCCCAGCTAGTGGAGAGGCCCGCCCCTCCAGCCACTGCCCCTACTTTTGGCGGCAAGGCTGGAGGAGATAGTGAGAAAAACAAGGAGGAGTCACCCACCCATCAGGACAGCCCCTAAGCTGCCCTGAGCTGAGGTAAACCCTTCCTCCTCCGTCTTGAGATTGGAGGATTCCCCCAAAGGATTAGGGATGTGCTCCCCTCCCCTCAGGGAGGAGGCACAAAGAGGGTGTAGCCACCCTCCAGGACAGTAGCCACTGGCTTCTGCCCTCCTGACCTAAACACACCCCTAAATCTAGTATTTAGAGGCACCCCAGATCACAGGAAATCAGATTCCTGCAACCTAAAACAAGAAGGACTGCTGACCTGATAGCCCTGCAGAGACGATGGAGACAACTGACTTGGCCCCAGCCCTACGGCCTGTCTCCAGACTCAAAAAACCTGCACAGCGACGCATCCGACAGGGACCAACGACCTCTGAAGCCTCAGAGGACTGCTCTGAATCGAAGGACCAAGAAACTCTTGACTACAGCGGCACTGTTCAAAAACAGCAACCACTTCGCAACTTTCTTGCAACTTTCAAAGACTTCACTCTTCCCGCCGGAAGAGTGAGCTTCACACTCTGCACCCGACGCCCCCGTCTCGAGCTCCAGAGAACCAACACTAGAGGGAGGACCCCCAGGCGACTGCAACCTCGTGAGTAACCCGAGACAACCCCCCTGGACCACAGCGATGCATGTAGAGAGCATCCAGAGGCTCTCCCTGACCGCAACTTCCTGGAACAAAGAACCCGACGCCTGGACCAAGCACTGCACCGCAGCCCCCAGGACCAGAAGGAACAGAACTCCAGTGCAGGAGTGACCATCAGGCAACCCTCTGCCTAGCCCAGTCGGTGGCTGGCCCGAGAAGCCCCCCTGCGCCCTGCCTGCACCGCTAGAGTGACCCCGGGGTCCCGCCATTGATTCCTATTGAAAAACCGACGCCTGCTAAGCACACTGCACCCAATCGCCCCTGTGCTGGTGAGGGTGTGTTTTGGGTGCCTACTTGTGTCCCCCCAGTGCTCTACAAAACCCCCCTGGTCTGCTCTCCGAAGACGCAGGTACTTACCTGTTGGCAGACTGGAACCAGAGCATCCCTGTTCTTCCTAGGCGCCTATGTGTTTTGGGCCCTCCTTTGACCTTTGCACCCGACCGGCCCCGTGTTGCTGGTACAGTGACTTTGGGGTTGCCTTGAACCCCCAACGGTGGGCTGCCTATGCCCAGGAACTTGAACTTGTAAGTGCCTTACTTACTTGAAAAACTAACCAATACTTACCTCCCCCAGGAACTGTTGATGTTTGCACTTTGTCCACTTTTAAAATAGCTTATTGCCATTTTAACTAAAACTGTGTATGTTACTGCTCTAATTCAAAGTTCCTTACTTACCTGTGTGGAGTACCTTTCATTTTATGTATTTACTTCAAATCTTGAATCTTGTGGTTCTAAAATAAATTAAGAAAATATATTTTTCTTTATAAAAACTATTGGCCTGGAGTTAAGTCTTTGAGTGTGTGTTCCTCATTTATTGCCTGTGTGTGTACAACAAATGCTTAATACTACCCTCTGATAAGCCTACTGCTCGACCACACTACCACAAAATAAAGCATTAGAATTATCTAATTTTGCCACTATCTTACTTCTAAGGGGAACCCTTGGACTCTCTATATACGGAGCCAACTTCCTACAACTGACTATGGGGAAGGATTTCTACTAGAAATCTAAAACTTTTCTCTGAGGGATCTTTGTGAATCCCCAAAAATCATCAAACTACAACAGTAATTCTAAGATAGGAATTGCGACTTTTATGAGCAGCTTTGTGAATCAGACCAATATAGGGTTATACGAGGGGGCTTGTCCAAACTGATAAAGATCAGGCTGACTAGGGTCATATTTAGAGTGTTGGACTGCTATTTCAAAAATACCAAGTGCTTTATTTGTACACATTTAAAATATAACCACAGAATTAAAATGTGGGAAAATGTACCCGTGTGTCTTCTGCTAAGGGATTTCATTTAATTTACAATAATTCATACCAATTGCAGGGGCCCTTAAATCTTTCCCTGATCCCAAATACACCCATCTCTATGCATTCTTACATTATGAGTTCTAAACTTCATTCATCGTGTTTGTATCTCCCCTCTCAACTTCAAACTGCATAGGATTGATCAGCTTAACCTTCTGCTACAATATCTCCTGTCCTTCTGTCTCCCACTGTTTTGCAAAGACTGGCAATCCTTCTTGCCTTTAGCATTCCATTGACATCTCATCTGCGTTAGCTATTTGAATTGACACCTTAACATACTGCCCAGAATTCTAGCTTTTCACTTTGCATCACTTAGCAGTCTGAAAACCATACAGTTTGCAGACTAGTTCACAGTTTATTTTCTTTCATTTATTTATTATATGCAAAATATGTTTATGAACGCTACAGTGCTTCGGAGTATCATTGAGTAAGGGGGCGGATGGCAGATAACATGAGAATTAAAAAAAAAAAAATCAATAAGTAGCAAATACTTGGAGAAACAGCTGGGTCTTCGGATTCTTTTGCAAAGGTCTAACGTTTGCATTACTGTGGAGCAGGAGAGAGTTCCAGAGGGATGAGCTTTGATGGTGGTCCATTATCGTGTGCCAAGAGGGCAGTTACCCACCCTTCCTCTTATGTTTATGCAATTATGCTTATCCTATAGCCTGTTGTAACATACTGAAGCCTAACTCATAGTTTTATACCATTTCACTCCTAATTTATGTCCTTCTCTCAAACACCTCAAAACACTATCTTCAATGTGTTTTCCTTAGTCTTATCCTGTACCTGCTCCGTTTTTACACCTCAATTCTGGTAAAACTGTAATTACTTACTCGATTTTACAATAAGCTTGCTTACTTTTCTACATTGTCTTTGACCTTTATCATCGTTACTCTCTTTAACTGTCAAGACAAACTTAAGAGTTTAGCATTCAAGGCATACTTTTTTACAACATCCTTAGTCGACACTGAAATACTCAATCTGTCTCAACGGTTTGTTAAGATGAAATCTACAACAGTCAATACATGTCCCCACTCTTACGTTACCACAAAGCCTTTATTCTTATTCATACTGTACCCTGCCTTGATTACTATTCATCTCTTATCCACAAGCTGTGCCCTATCCTGCCAAAATACTGCAATCAAAATATAACCCATTATTAACTATCATCATAAAATCCTCATCCCAGCACAAACGCTATCCTTAGGCTTTAAAAGCACTGGTTACCCTGGCCCCATGACTCTTTGCCTCACTATTTGTATCCAACCTCATTTCATGTCCTTGCTCTCTAAACTAATCCTGGTGTACTTCACATGCACCATGCCATTTTCTTTCTTTCACGTCTTAAGCCCAGTACCCGAAAAACGCCTGATTCAATGTCAATCAATCAGTCAAGCTTTACTTGATTCATAATACAAACCATTAAAGCACAGACCCACAAAAATCAGTATAAAAACATATAGTATATAATCATGTACAAATAAAAAAGGGCCTGTGCATAACACTACATTTCCAAACAAATCAGACGTTTTCTTCGGCAGACTAACATACCATCTAATAAAAATGCAAACTGCAAGTTTAATAGTAATAATGATCGCCAGACAAGCCAGAGCCAACTTTCATATCATCAAAACGCCAATGGCAGTGACATAAATAATATATTAACAGACTGGCCATACTAAAATACGATGCAATATTAAAATGCTATATGCTGCATACAGTGCGGGAACTCTATCAGCAATTAAAAATCAGGAAAACATTTCAATTTGGTCGGCTGAATTACCGGGGGTATTCGGAATTGCTAGTACAGTAGTGTTTGCCTGTGCCGAAGAGCATGTTTAAGAAAAGAGACCACACTCAAACATACCCCAGGAGTGGTGAGCGTTTGTAAGAACAAAAGTGTCAGAATGTGTCTGGAAAATGAGGTACCCATGAGAAGCGGAATTAAAAACGTTTTGGTATAACAGCAATAAAATCTACAAAAAACATACACAGTACGCCAATGTTTGCAGGGAATGCTCATCACAGGGGCAACTAGAATGGATCTGGGATCAAACTGGCCCAGTGGGAAGGAAAGCTGGTAGTTGATCTGACCCAGTCTAAATCTGGTTAAGAACACTCCCGTCCCTGGCATTTTGCACCTTCTCCAAATGCGATTCTATCACATGAGTGGTTTGTACCAGCATGTACTCTCTACTGGCCGGCTTCCTCAGCTCGGACAGTTCTCTTTCCCCTCTTCTGAATTCTCTAAATCTGTTTTTGTCGCATCTTTTGTCCCTTGCAGTGACATCAGTTGGCAAGTAAAGTCAGACCTATCTAACTTGGTGCTGGTGTCCTTGATGTCCTATAGCCAGGGGATGTGGAGACTCTTGTCACATTAGAGGCAGTCCCTTATGATCCCCCTGTTCAAGGAGGCCTCGGTGATATGCCAAATCAAGCACCATAGCATCAGCGGGATCAGATTATTATCGTCAACTACATACTGTAAACAATTTTCCTCATGAAAAGCATACGTAGGTAACCTTGGTGTTACACCAAGACTAAGCCTACAAACTCTGTTTTTCTCATCCTGCAAATGTTTGCCTACTTTATAACCCCACAGACCAGAGCCTTAGTTAAAGATGGGTACACCTTTCCTTTTGTAAATTCAACAAGGGAGGCTGGGGAATTGTTTCCTATTTTGGAGCTCAGGCTGGAGAGGTAACCAATTAAGTTGCAGACCTTGGGTCTTCTCTTTCTCAGACAGGGAGCCAAAGACTCCTGCGAGTTAAACAAAAGTGACCCCTAGGTATGAAAATTAATCAGTTCTACTAATTAGGTTTCCCCAAAATGTGAGACCTCGCAACTTCAGATTGTTAGGGCCGCAGGATCTGGGATCTGACCATGCCTAGGCCACCCATAAAACGAACAAAGGTATCTAGCAATAGCTGGAGACATTAGATGTTCTTGACATTAACACAGCGTCATCTGCATATAACAGAACTGGAACACTAGTCATTCACAGTTGGCAAGTCCTTCCTCGTGGCAGCTAGAGTTGAACCCAAATCATTGATGTAGAGGAAAAATCAGATTGGAACTAAGACGCAACCCTGCTGGACACCTTCGTCATTGCTCTCTGTGCATTTGAAATTCGACCCAAATCTGATTGAGGTGTTGAGATCAAAATAGAAGGCTCATAAAAATACTCTAGACCGGAGTCAAGCCCCAGTGACCCCAACACTACCCAGACTTTGGATCCGACCACGGTGTCAAAGACACAAACCTAGCCCATTAAGGCAAGATGGAAGGAGCCCCCTTTGGCCAAGGTGTATTTATTAATGAAGAAATATAAGTTAAAACATTCTTCTTGGGTGCCAAGGTCTCGTCTAAAGCCATAGTGGCATCTGACATAATAAGGGTGTCATTGTATCAGAAATTACAGCGGTAGAGAGTGGCCCACTCATTGTAACTGCAAAGACATTGTGCTAGGGTGCCTGTATGAGATCTTGAGGCCTGGGTGTCCGGAAACAGTATAATTCAATTTTATCTCACACGCTTCAGAGCACATTGCAGTACCTTAAATAATATGCTTCTATCACATTTGACTTATCTGACAAAGCATGTACTGAAAATCAGCATTTGGTACGCTATGTAGACTATAGCCATGCTTTTGACGGAGTTGATCAGGATTGGTTTGTTGAAAACTAAAGGCCTGGAGTCTCTCTAATTCTCTCCTCAAGGCTACTCATTCCCTATGTAAAGAGTCTTCGGTTATAGTTAAATTAGGTAAAGGTCAACACACATCTCCTAGCAGGTATCTAGCAACAGAGGACTTAAGCGTGGGAGTGTGTTGGTTTCCCTTCTGTTTAGTCAGTATAAAGCCAATCTGGTGAGGTGGGGGGCTAACTTTGTCAGAGCCTTCCCTTCTATAATAGGGGGCAGAGCCATACAGATGTTACAATATGCTGGCAATATTGGAATCGTAGACAGAATTATAAAAGAATCAAGTTGTCAAATAGTGTTCGTGCAACTCAAATGAGGCAAAATATGACATGCAAGGTTGTATTTGTGAAATTGTGTTGTCAAATCAGGAATGCTAAGCAGGATATATAAAAAGAGGTTTTATGGGCACCGATGTATGGACAAACAATATTTTCCTGAATCCTTGGACACAATGTTTATACCTTTATTGGAGCAATTAGAAATAGTCACTTTTGCAAAATGAAGGCGCCTCATTGTATATTTAATTTTGTTAGAAAACAACTGAAATTATTAACTTGGATGTTTGATTAAGCAGAAAGTATTTAAACAAAAGCATGAATCTGGGGTAATTCACTCTTACACTTCTCCTGGTAAACAACCATCTTTGCCACCTGTGAGGAGTCTAATAACCAGATTTGGAATTATGAAAATGCACTTTACACTGATCACAATATATCAATTTAGATTTAAAGGATATACTTTCAAGTCAGAGAGTGGCAAACTCAGGCAATGTGGATACAAAATTGAATCACTGTTCCTCTTTTTCTGTTGTAATAGACTTTTTTAAAGAGGAGAGTATACTTCAGACATCAGTTAATAAAAACTTTAATTAGCAATTGTAATGATGTCATGCTTTTTTGGTAACTGTGATATATCAATACTTAGTAGCATGGCAAAGTTTTTTATTTGACAACTTTGTATCGATAACAGAATTTCGTACAGAGGTACCAAGTGAAAAGGCCTACCCAGAATAGTATTTCCGAAAACTTATCTGTAAACCCCCCAGAAGTCATAAAATGTTTTCCTTATTAGGATTTTTACTTCTGAAATCTTGGTTCATTTGCTGGTCCGGTGTTGACTAACGTCCTTTTATTTTCTGTCCTTGAGGTCTCACACTGTGCCTGTGTTGTTTTTACTCACAGTTTTTACTTATAAAATCATTATGAATAGTATATGAACAAGGGTGCTGAATTGTGATTTTACCTCTTTTGCTGTTGTTGTAATTAACTAAGCCAGTGGTTCCCAACCTTTTGACTTCTGTGGACCCCCATTTTATCAACACTGGAGCACGGGGACCTCCACTGAATCATTATTGGAATCTGGGGATCCCCACTGAGTCATTACTGATAGTTGTAACGTAATATTATTACATTTTCTAAGCAGTCGCTTAGTCGGCCCACAGGTTAGGAACCACTGAACTAAGCAATAAAGTGTACTGTACCATAACCATAACATGCTATAATATTTTCAGATGTTTCGTACCCACCAAACATTTATAAAATAAAAAAGAAGAGAGGAAAATCTTCTGAACTGGCATTTATGTGCACAATAGTGAATTGTATAATAAGCGTCTGTACCCATAAAGCAGTTACCAAGAATTGATAAAAGCTTAATGAGAGGTTTATGATTTTTTTAAAACAATTTTATTGAGATGTGAAAAGATTAACTTAAGGAAGACATACCAAAAGCAAAGAAAGAGAAAGAAAACCAATATAGTAAATCACTGGTACAGATATTGTCCCTTATTGGAAACATTTGAAAAAGAGAGATTTTATTCAGATCTCAAAAACATCAGTAAATATAAGGATCATAATCAAGATAGTTAACTCCACTCAAGTACATTGATTAACACCAATTAAATAATGCAACATGGCTTACTATATATGTCGCATTAAGACAAATAAATAGTATCAACAATTAACTACAACACTTCTCTCATCCCCTCCTGTTAAAACAGGAGATGGGGTTTACCGCCTCCTTTTTAAATAGTGGAAAATCTAAAAATTGTCTAGCATTTTAAAACTCAGAATCCCTCCAATGTGTCTACTGTTCTATTGCAGTGAGCAGCATGCTCTGGGGCCACATGAATGTTCTTCCAAGGAGCAATGGGCCTTGGCTAGTGTGGAAGACTGTCAATCTGACTGACGTTCAGAGTAGGCTCTGCTTAAACCACCTGAGTATGCTCTACACCTGTCTCAGCCTGACTCAGCCACATGTAGGTTTGACTCTTACGTTGCCTTAGGAGACACCATTAAAACATATTTTTGAAGCCTATGGCAAATACCACAATGACATTCTTGGGTGAATAAGGCTTGTGGGGAGGCCAAAAGATGCCTGCATAGTGCCGTAAGGGCTATCCCAAGGGATTTGGTGGCTGTCACCTCCTGTAGAAGATCTTGCAAACTGGCCATTAGCAGAAGGAAGGCAGAACTTAGGGAGGCAGTATCGACCACACTGGTTACTTCCTGTAGAACTAGAAATACTCATCTGTTCTAGCACACCATTAATAACGAACTTTTAAAAACGGATTCTAATGTCATATGTGCTAACATCAGTGGAGATGCTTGGGTGGACCACTTTAAACAAGTGTATCACACGTTATTACTGTCAGCGGGAAGCCAGATTCTGGTTTGCCTACCTTCTCAGTATGTATGGAATTTACAGTAGATGAAGTTGCTGCAGCCATCTGTGAAAGTCCCACGCACAAAGCTCCAGGGCTTAACGGGGTACCTATGAGTTTATAAAAGCTAGAGGTTGACCTGTGGGAACCCATTTTTTTCAAATTATGCCACCATAGCCAGTAAGACCGGCTTGGCTGAGTCATGCCAATCTGCCATTATCGTCTCCATTTTCAAAAAATGGGAACAGGGCATCTTCCTGCTGTTATAGGTCCACCTTCCTATTGTACTCCTCAGTGGAAGTCCTTGGCAGGGTCATCCTTAACAGAATTATGACAAGGATTCATCTTTAACTTATTTTTTTGTTTTCTGTGTGAAGTGATTTTGTACCCGCAGAAACTGTAGGCTAAAGGAAAGATTTCTTTATAAGAGACCACATTGGATGGTTTCACTCCATTTCTGAATGTGGACAAGTGGATTACATCCGGAGAGTTAATAAAGGAAAAAATGTCCTTCAATATTTCACTTTATAGATTTTAATAATATAGAGGCACTGCTCCTCTACATCAGCTGTTTTGTAAGACCATACCTTTCTCTTATAAACCTTTCATTGTGCATTGAATTTAAATATGTTCTCTGTCTAATGTGCACTACTGTATACAATGGTAGTATCATAATTCTTTTCTCATAAACGTAAGAAAGGTAAATTATTTACCCCTTTGAAATATTTTCTCTGGTGGAACATTACATTGTTGATTTTTGAGCTGGAAGAAAATCGAGTAACAAACTGATAGGATTATCTCAAAAGTTAATGTGATGGAATATATTTATGTAATTGGTAACTGTATACACATCCAAGAGATGCCATGCTCATCTGCATAAAAAAATACACTTTACCCATTCCACTGTTTTTCTATTCTAACTGCCATGCAAATAGTACAAAGGGTTTTTATTCTGTGACTTTAAACTCATTATATGAAATTGGGTTATTAGCTAAGAGGGGTGGAAGCCCCACTCAAATAGTAAACACAAAGCCTTGTCACAGTGAACCACACAAGCCCCTAAATAAACCTCAGATTAGGCCTATGGTAGCTTGGCACAAAAGCAGTCAGGCTACACTTAGAGGCAATGTGTAAAGTATTTGTGCAGCACTCACACAGTAATGAAGTGAAAACACAACACAAGAAAAATCCTAAACCAATTTAGAAAAATATAGTAAAATGTAATAAATAAAAAATAAATAAAAAAAAAAGACAACAATTCAATAACTAAAACTGGAGTTATGAAATTTTAAAGTTCAAGGTGAAAATAGCACCAAAAAGCACAAAATGGCATTTGTGGGCATCTGGTTGCACTGGTGGACTGGTTCAAGATCACAAATTCAAAAGTCCATGATAGAGCATGGGTCAGATTCAGGGACCAGGTTTGTCCTGGGAATAAGTTTACCTTCTCACATTTCCATGTTTGGAGCCTCAGCTGGAGCTTGGCGCTGGAGGGGACCACAAGAAGTTGATTGTCAGTGTGTAGAGAAGGTCACCGCCAGAGCTTTGTACTGATGATTGGTGTTGTGAAGTTGCCATTCGGGGCTAAGAGAAAGCTGTTGCTAGAGCTTCACGTCGGTGTCAGACGTGGTGGTTGTTGGTGTAGTGGACGGTCATAGGTGATATAAAGAGCGAGTCGTCACTGGAGCTTTGAATCAGCAGGTATAATGTTTTGAGTATTGACCACTGATGTCGTGTCACACTGCTTTGCACCTGGCTTAGCTGCCTATTGGCTTTATCGTGGCGTTAGACATTACATTTTGTATTCAGCCTAGCTTTGCCTCCACATTAAAGTATTTTTCCGTGCAAAACATGTTGTGCGATGTGTTTTTCTACCTCTATGTGTTTTTCTTCTGCTGAAGAGCCAGGGCTGGGACACGACATGTAGGAGGTGAGCAGTTAGTACGATAAGGCCGTAACAAGCTAGTGTTTATCATAGACAAGAAAACTATTTGACCTTGAGGGGCGTGTCTCGGAACGATGGACAGCTTCCGACACATTCCTGTCAAGGTTTACCCAAATAAGCCAGCATTTTTTAAAATAATTACCCTCTAAGAGGGAGGGCTTTCTAGAAAGTTCTCTCGTAATTATTCAAAGATATAAAAAGATGACTCTGCTCAGTAGCAATGAATTCCGAGACTTCAGTCAGGAGCGGACGTCAGCTGCCTGACCTGTCCCATGGGGGTGGAAAATCTCTTTCTCGCAGTTGAACAGGAGTCGTTCTTCTTGCTGGCATGAGAAAGATGAAGCATTTGTCAGGCCCTGCTACGGTGATTAATTTTATTAATTATTTGCTTTGCATTGCATATGAACATATATCTATATATCAATATAGAAGTGTTTGTATCCTTGCATGAATATATTTGCTGTTTATAGATTGGAAACTTTTTATACATAGTCTCACGTTGTGGTTGCACATTTTGGAAGTACACTTTTTACTAATCAAACCTTCCTTCATGAACCTTGCAAAAAGCTATAATAAATGTCTATTTCAGATTAAGAAGTGCATTCCAGAGAATATTTTTGAATCCCTTCAGTGTGCATATCTTGGCTCAGTCGAAAGTAAAGCAAAACACTTTGGTGCGAGTCGGCAAGGGAAGGGTTTGTAGGTCAAAAGTGTACATTTAAAAGTGAAAATATGTTTGGCAGGAAAACTAAAGCATCTGCTTCTAAAAACGTGTGTGAAAAGAATGTTTCTCAAATTCCTGGATGGTGCTGTGCACCTTATGATGAGTTAGCTAGTGAATTTTCACATTCAGCTGGTTTGTCAGAAAGTTGGGATGAATTTTTGAATGAGGTGGAACCAGTTGATGTTTTGACATGCTTAAGGAAAGTACCGATTGAAGGGAATGATCTTTCAGTTCTTGGCAGACGAGGGTGGATACTTTTATCTGCCTACAGAAAAATGCATGATAAATATAGGCTGTTAAAGAATGTAAATGAACAGTTGGAAAAGCAACTCGTGGATTCAAAGAATAGTGCTACTATGTTGTCTTGCCAAAATAAATTATTACAAGATAAGTCAGACACGTATCAAACCATTGCAGAACGAGCTGCGGTCAAAATAGCACAGCACAGATACCGTAAACGTAGAGGAAGGATAAATCAGAAGAAAGTTAATTTAGTCATTGCTAATGCTGGTTTGGATTGGTGCCCAGATTCATCTTGGGCGGAAGGTATTTGGATAGGCAGTGAGTCATCAAACTCTAGTGGAGAGGAGGGTGAAAAAGGTGGGGAACAGGGGAAGCTACATGAACTGAATGTGGTGCGTGCGCAACCTATTTTTAGATGAAAAATGCAGCACTCACCACAAGATCCATCAGGAGTTGCTTTTCATGCTTTAGAAGATTACACTCAGCAAGAATTAAATGACATAATAGATTGTTTTAAACAGAGAGCGGGGGAGTCCCTGCTTGCTTGGGTTGTGAGGCTGTTTGAAACTGGTGCTTCTGGTGTTATGTTAAATTCTGGGGACTCTCACAAGTTCTGTACTTTAAGTTCTGATCCAGTAATACAGGAACAGTTCTGGGGTTTTCAAGGAAACCACCAGACTACTTTGTTACAACTAGTGGTTGAGGGATGTAATTTAAAATACCCCACTGATTCAGAGTGGCCTCCTAATGAGAAACCATGGTATACATCATGTGATGCAATGCAGAGAATTAAGGAAGAGGCAATGAAATCTGCTATTTTTATGGGCACTGGACACCAATTGTTAGATGGTCAGCTTACTGTGCCAATAAGAAATACAATAATTCACCTTGCTCCACCTGCCTATAAGCAAGTAATTATGACTTTATTAATCAACCAGACAGGACAGGCTTTGAAACACGTGCTAGAAGCTGTCAGAGAGTTAGGTGAGTTAGGAATCTGGGATAAACCTGAGAGATCTTCAAAGTCTGAGGGTCGCACAGATAACAACTGAGTGTCCAGAAAAGACACGTTTACGGCACTACTTAAAGATGGTGTCAAAAAAGAACAGATTGATGGAATTGATACCAAAAGCTTGTGGGAAATGTACCGTAAACGGGGCTTAGATCGAAAGGAAGGCCGCAAAAAGTTTTTTTTTAAAAAATATATTTTTATTAACATTTTGTTTTTACACAGTTTCATGTTTGTTCATATTACATGCAGTTTTGCGTATGTTGTTATATTCTACTTTTTGCTCATTGTTTGCACTCTTTATTATCATTAATCTTAATGATTTTTATTCAGTAAATTATGTACATTTACTTTGTTAAGTTACATTTCGTTACTGCAATTCGCTGTGCTGTGTATTAAACAATCAACCATCAAACTTGAACCCCTTCTTCTTTGTAACTTGGGAGAGTGGTGTTTGGGGCTAGGTACGGGAGGGTAAGGGTGGCGGGAAGGGAAGTAAAGGTGAGGGGGAGGGAGACCCGAGGTGCTCGGTGTACAGTCTCTGTTGACAATCGAATTGAGCTAGTTGGATGTAGGGAAAGGAAGAAGGGGAGAAAAAAGAAAAACAAAGGACCATAAACGGTCAACTTTTACGGCCTTGTGCGATTGGCTTTTGTGGTTGCTAGCTTGGCGGTGCTGTAATGTACTCGTTTTTGGGTGAGGGAGGATGGCAGTCCAGGGCGCACCGGCATTCGGTGAAGGTGGCGGGTCGCTCACTTTGCCTACTATTTTTGTCAGTGGCTCAGGGGTCAGGGATCCAACTATCCTCCCACCTTTATTCTTGATGCATTCTATGCGTGGTTTGGGTCTGATTTTGGGTGCCTGTCTATGTGTTTCCACCATTTGGTTCCATCCTCAGTGTGATTTGAGTTGCACTGGTTTCTCCTACTAAGCTTGCCAGTCTCCTATTTATATTCTCCCAGTTCGTCATTATATTCTCCCACCCTGGGGCTATAGGAACCTGGCGAATATTTCTGGCCTCTTCCGCCTTTAGGACCTGCAGTTCAGCTCTGGACCATGTTGATATATCCCTTTTCCAGTCAGACAATTGAGGGCAAACCGCAGTCTTCCAGCCCCTCGAGTTTAGTCTCTTATAAAGGGCCAAGGAAAGGTCCAAAAAGCGCCATTCCACTTTTCCGCATAGCGCAACTGGTCTGAGGCCCAGCAGGCACAGTTCAGGGGTGGGTCTCAACTCAGTTTCAAACAATTCAGACAGGGTAGGCAATATTTCCCTCCAGCCCGTCTGGATCGCTGGACAAGTCCAAACCATGTGGTCAAAGTCTGCCCCTCCTCCTCCACATCTCGGACAACTCCCTAAAGCCCCTCCGTATATACGGAACAACCTGTGAGGCGTGAGGTAGGTTCTGTGCAAATAATTATACTGAATATATCTTAGCCGTGTATTACGTGATATTTTCTGGGGGTAGGCCAGTGTTCTCCTCCATTCGGAGTCAGTTAGTTCCCGCCCAATTGTTCCCTCCCACTTTCCGCTCAGCGACCGTAGTGGATCCAAGGCTGCCCCTACTTGGGCCCGATATATTTTAGTGATCAGATGTGATTCCTCTCCTAATGTCAACAGCGAGTGCAGGACCTCGTGTATAGTAGGCTCCGCGTTCACTGTGCCCCAGTGGGTCTTAAGAGTATGTATTAACCTCCCATAAAGCAGGAACTGCCCCCCGGGAACCCCTTTTTCCATTAATTCAGCAAATCCCCTCAGCACTCCCTCCTTGAAGAGTCCTCCCACTACTTCTATTCCAGTTGACAACCAGGGGCCAAGTCCGGTGTTTCCCGGCCCTCTCCCCCTGGGTTCTATGGCAAGCACCGCTAGTGGTAAAGCTGGGGAATATGGGGGGCCCACTCCCACTCTCTTCATGCATCTTTTCCAGCATGCCAGCGCCACTTTTATCATTATATTGTTCCCAGGGGGGGTTATCTTCCTGTTTGTCATGCATGTCGCAATCCACGCCGAGTCTATTGTTCCTTGGGCTGTGTATAGATCAAGTTGGCCCTGGCCCACGAGCCAGCCGGATATCCACTGTAGTTGGGATGCTAGATAGTATGCTTCAAAGTCGGGGGCTCCCAGGCCACCCGCATTGGGTGGTCTGCAGATAGTTGCAAGTGTAGTTCGTCTGCGCCCATTGTCCCATATTAGTTCTCTGAGTATTGTATTCAGGTCGCGGAACCATGCTCGGGGTATTAGTAGTGGCAAGTTGGCAAAGTAGTAGAGGAGTCGGGGGAGCATGATCATCTTGGATAGCGCCACCCTGGCCATCACCGACAGCTTCAGAGAGCGCCAAAATTCTACCGAGGGTCTCAGGGACCGGAGCGCGTTACCAAGGTTGCCCTCTCTTAAGTCTCCCACGTCATGATAGATCTGGATCCCCAGATATCTAAATGTCTGTGGGGCCCATTTCAGGTCTGTTGGGCATGGTGCAGGACAACTATATCCGGGCACCAGGGGGAACACATATGTTTTACTACGATTAAGTCGCAATCCCGACACTACTCCAAATTCCTCCAGGGCGGACAGGGCCCAGGGGAGGCCACTCGCCCCATCTCTAAGATAGATCAGGATGTCATCTGCATATAGCGATATAATGTGGCCAGTTGGTCCCCACTGAATCCCTCTGTCAGCTCCCTCCCCTCGTACCCAGGCCGCCAGGGGCTCCATCGCCAGAGCGAACAACAATGGGGATAGGGGGCACCCCTGTCTGGTTCCTCGATGTACTGGGTAGGCACCAGAGATTGTCCTACCTGTCTTGACCCTTGCCAGCGGGGATGAGTATAACAGGTCCACCCATTCAACCCAGCTCTCTCCCAGGCCCATCTTTAGCATTGTCGCCCTCAGGTAGTCCCACCTAATTGAGTCAAAGGCCTTTTCAAAGTCCACTGCGAGGAGGGTCCCAGTTGGCGGCTTCGATTCACTAGGCATATGTATGATAGAGAAAATACGCCTAAGGTTTAGGGAGGTGCTGCGACCGGGTATGAAACCGTTCTGATCAGGATGTATCAGGGTGGGCATAAGGGGCATCAGCCGGCTGGCCAGGATCTTACTGAGGATCTTAAAGTCGCTATTTAGCATTGATAGCGGGCGGTAGTCTGTCACTGATGCCTCCTTGCTATTTGTTTTAGGAAGTGGCACTACCAATGCCTCACGCAATGTGCGTGGGAGTTCTCTGTTCTTTGCCGATTCCGTATACATTTCTAACAGTCTGGGGACCAGTAAGGTTTTATATTTTTTATAAAAGTCCATAGGAAGACCATCTGTACCCGGGGTCTTCCCAGGGGCCAATTGTGTAATTGCCTCAACCGTCTCATCCGCAGTCACTGGGCCCCCCAGGCCGACCCTGCCCTCTGGGCTCAATACTGGCAAAGGTATCCGAGCTAGGAAGTTGTCAAGGGTCCCCCTCTCCATGTCCGTGGGCCTCCTATATAGGTGTGTGTAGTAATCTCTAAATGCGTCGTTTATGGATTCTGGGCTAAGTCTACGTGTACCTCCCCTGTCTAATACACTTGCAATAGGGTCACTATCTCTATTCGGGCGCACCAACCATGCCAATAGTCTACCAGACCTTCCCTCCTCTGACTGTATGGATGCCAAGTGTCTTTCTGTTAGGTAGCATCTTAATTCCTCCCTATATGCCTGATCTTCAAGCGCTGTCTGGAGCATTCTCCATGCCGGTATGGGGGGTCTGTCCTGTGATGCTCTCCACGCCAGTAATAGAGGGTTATGGTCTGATATTGTGCGGGCAAGGTATTCAGCATGGGTCACTCTACGAGCCAGTCCCGCAGTGCAAACTATCCTATCGATTCTGGTATGTACCTGGTGAAGACCGGAATAAAACGAGTAGTCCCTAGTCACTGGGTGTTGTAACCGCCAAGCATCCACTAGACCCCAGGCGTCTAGCCACCCAACTAAGTTTTTTGCTGTTTTGGTTGATGTTGCTCCCTGCAGTGGGGGGGTAGATCTATCTAGGTCCGTGTCGAGCACTGCGTTGAAATCTCCACCTATCAGTACTTCCCCCGTGTGTTGACGAGTAAGGTGCCTAGACAGGGTCATCATAAATGTTGTTTGGTCCTGGTTGGGGGCGTATATACAACTCAGGGTCAACTGGAGCCCCTGTAGTCTCCCTTCTAATATGACAAACCTTCCCTCATTGTCAATGTTGGAGGAATCAATCGTGAAGGGGACCCCCGCCCTAATCCAGATCAGGACTCCCCTTGCGTAAGCTGAGTATTCTGTGGCAAACACCTGCCCCCTCCACCTCAGTTTCTCTCCCTCTCCAAATGCGAGGTGGGTTTCCTGTAGCATAGCTATCTGCACCCCTCTCCTTTTTAGAAAGGAAAGGATCCTATGTCTCTTAGCAGGAGTACCCATCCCCCTGACATTCCAAGTTATGATATTATAGTTCGCCATCCTATTCTAAAAGCCTGCTGTATGAAGGGCCGGCACGCCCCAGGCCCCAATCGATTCTCCCGCAAGTATGTACCTTCCTCATGCTCGTACCATTTCGCACGTGTAGCCGATATAACTAGTAACTGCAAACCCCAACTCCCCATCCCCAGGGCACCTTCGGAACTGTAGGCTGCCCAATAAGTTCTGCAACACAGCAAATTATTCAAACACATCACTACAATACTCGCCAGTCAAGACTGACAGGCAAGAGTCAGGTTCGGGGGAGCGGCCAGGTCCGGAGGGGCCACTTCGTTTCTTATCTTGTCACGCCTTTCAGCGCTGGTGCGGGGTCGATCTATGCAAGATCATCAGCGGTCTGCGGGGTCACTTTTGGCGCATAAGTCGAGTCCCCAGAGCCGTCGGGCGAAGACACTACCGTATCTTCCGATTCTTCTTCGGAGATCTCCCGGGGCGGCGATTCTCCACCCACCTTGGCCGCTGCCTCCAGGGCCTCCCTCTTGCCAGTTTCTCTCTGTGTCCGCGTTGGTGCTAGTCTCTGGCGGTCTCTGAGTCTTTTCCCCTTCGGGGCCCGCCGGGTCCCGCTCGTCCCACGGCTTTCCGGTGCCGGTCGCATCGACCGTGACCCCGACCTTTCGAGCCATTCCCATGCCTCCTCTGGAGCTTGGAAAAACGTGGTCTTCCCTTCCGCAATCACTCGTAATCTTGCTGGGTAGAGCAGCGAATACTGTATCCCCTCTTCACGCAATGCTCTTTTAACGGCTAGGAAGGAGGCACGCTTGTTTTGGACCTCCAAGGTGAAGTCAGGGAACAATGTCGCTTCACCATTGGCTACTTTAAACGGGCCCATTTCCCTGGCTTTCTGTAAAAGAATGTCTCTGTCCCTGTAGTGCAGGAGCCTAGCTATTACTGCTCTCGGTGGCCTACTAGGAGCCAGTGGACTAGCTGGTACCCGGTGTGCTCGCTCCAGTGAGTAGAAGGGGGTCAGACATCCCGGTGCGACAACTGTGCGTAGCCATTTCTCCAGAAACTCCACCATATTCGGCCCCTCGGCTCTTTCAGGGAGGCCCACCACGCGTATGTTATTCCTTCTGTTCCTGCCCTCTGCGTCTTCAGCTCGCTGTTCAAGCTTCGCCACTCTGCCGACCAATGAAGTCACCTCCGCTGATACATCATCGTGTTTTGGGACTACTTCCGCTAGCGTTGCCTCCGCTTCTTTTACTCTGTCAGCCAGTTTGTGATGATCGGCTCTCAGGAGGCCCACCTCTATCGCCACCTGATTGATGTCGCGCTGTAATGTGGATTTGGTGTCCTCAATGGCACCCAGTATTTTGTCAAGAGTGTCTTGCATATTGCTTTGCGGCTGGCTTTGCGTGGTCTGTTCATTCTCCCCCAGTGGTGCATGTGCCGGGGTATCCATGGTCTTGCTCTTATGCTTGCCCTTGGGGGGCATTTGCAAGGCAGGTAGGGGCGACTCGGTGAGGTTAGCGCCCAGTGCGCTTAGGCACAGATCCACCAGTGGTCCCCCGCAAACCGAGTGATCTCAAGTACGTCGTGCTCAGTCCCCCAGTCGCGCAATTTCTACTCCATAGGCAGGGGATCAGTTTTTGGCTAAAACGGAGCTGACATGCTATTGTAGTTCTGCGTTGCTGTGCGTATAAGTGTTTGGTTCAGCAAGGACTTTCGATCTGGACCGGTCCGGTCCACCAAAGGGGGCCCCGCACCCGACAACACGGGCCCCCGACCTCCAACACTGGAAGATGACAGTAAGTGATGTCAGGCGATTCCCCGTTGTCTCGCCCCACAAAAGACAACCAGTGCTCAGCTTAGGGCGCCCCGAGCGTAGCAGGTCGCGTCGTCGGCCTCCAGGGGTTCCCGGGCAGCAGACCCCAGGGCTCCGGCCATGCGTTCCCCAGGGGGACACACCCAAAGTGGACTCCTTACTGGGCAGCTCCGGGGGACCCCTCACCTCCGTATCTCACTGGTCTGCGTAGTCTCTCAGTCAGGGGGCATCAGGCTCCGTCCCCCAAGCAGAAGGCCGGTCCGACGCCGGCAGGCGCCCCCAACAGACGCTCCAGGCCGCACCTCCCCCTCCGGGCGGGCCCGCTTTCGAGGCCAGCGCCGGGCGCCGTACCCCACTCCGTCCGAGGCCGCGGCCGCAACCCAGCGGCAAACCACGTGGGCCCAGGCCCGCACAAGTCCGTCTAAGGCCGCCCCTCAGGGCCGCGGCCGCACCCAGGTCGCTCCGCCCGCGTCGGCGGCTCCTCCGCTGTTCTCCCGCTCGGGGAGCTCCCCGGCACAGCGCGCCACCGCCCCGCCCGCCGGCCGGGCCGCAGCCTCCTCACCGCCCCGAACAGCCCGAGACACTCAGGGGCCCGCTCCGGGGGGGCAAGACCGCACCTCCGCGATCCCCCCGTCCACAGCACTTGCCGCTCTCCGTTCCGCACACCGGACCGCCCGCCTCAACGCCTCCAGGCACCGGTGCAAGGTCGGCCCCTCCGGAGCCGATCCGTCAAGCGTGCGCCATGCTCGGCTCCGTGGCCACGCCCCAGGCCGCAAAAAGATAAGCAAGCAAGATAACAAGTGTGAAACACAGAGTCAGTCACAGATATCAAGGGAAGGAAAAGAAAGGGAGAAAAATATTTCCTCACAAGAGAGTGAGGAAAACCTGGACAGTGACTGGTTAACTTCTGAGAGCAGAGACGGGGGCAAGCCTGCTCGCAAATATGAAAGCATATATCCAGATCTCACATGGGCAAAAGTTGAAAGGTTTAAATCAGACTAGGAAACTGGCCAAGCTCCGGTACAACGTTGGGCTCGAGATAACAGACCACATGTTGATTTATAAATACACTGGAAGCACAAAAATGTGCATAATGTTCGAGCCTTGGTTGACACCGGAGCGGAGGCCTCTTTGATTTATGGGAACCCTATGAAGTTTAATGGACTGCATAACACCATCACAGGCTTGGGGGGGGAGGCAGACCGCCGCTGTACAAACCACAATAAAAATGAAAATAGGGAGAACAGCAAAAAGAGAATATACTGTGCAGATTGTGCCTCTTTTAGAATACATACTTGGAATTGACATTTTGAAAGGAATGACTCTGTATTTGGATGATGGTTGCTATCAGTTTGGAATAAAAAGATAAATTTCAGTGGCTGCCATGAAACTGGGTTGTTTAAAAATTCCCCCAGTGAAAGTGCCTTTAGCAACTAAGGTAAATCATTTGAAATAGTACCACATTCCTGGAGGGCATGATGAAATAAGTGAAACCATAAAAGACATGCTTGAGGCTGTTGTCATAGTTCCAACTACCGCTGAATGGAACAATCCTATATGGCCTGTGCGCAAACCTGACAGGCGGTACAGAATGACAGTTGATTACCGCGAGCTGAATAAATATACACCTCCTTTGACAGCTGCGATCCCAGACACCATCACTTTGATTGAACAGATACAGAAACATGCAGGGGCATGTTACGCTACAATCGATATAGCCAATGTGTTCTTTTCAATACCAGTGGCCTCAGAATGTCAAGAGCAATTTTCCTTCTCCCATGCTGGTAGACAATTTAAGATGCAATCTTTACCCGAAGGGTATTTACATAGCCCTACTATCTGTCACCGGCTGGTGGCAAAGCCCCTGGATGAAGTGACTGTCATTCCGGGAGTGCAACTGACCCAGTACATTGATGATGTGATGATTCAGGGAGAGACAGAAGAACAAGTGCAGATTCAGTTGGAGAGAGTAGTGGAACTCTTGCAGAGTAAAGGGTAGATGATGAACACAGATAAGACACAAGGACCATCCTAAAATGTGAAGTTTCTAGGCATTCAGTGGAATCAGGGACACAGAGAGGTGTTACCACAAGCAAAGCAAAAGATTCTTGAGTTTGCCACATCCCGCACTAAGCAGGAGACACAGAAATTAATTGGATTGCTTGGTTTTTGGAGACAGCACATTCCTCATTTGAGCCAAATTTTGGTCCCTCTGTACAAAGTGACACGGAATAAACATGAGTTTTAATGGGGTGAAGAGCAGCAGTGTGATTTTGATTTAGCAAAGGAAGCAATTCAACAGGTCTTAGATTTGTGGCCAGTGCAGGATGGAGACATTGAGTTGCATGTAACTGTTCAAGGACCAATATGCCAATTGGAGCATGTGGCAAAAATAGGGAAGGACGAGGGTGCCCCTGGGGTTTCGGACTAGAAAGCTACCTGACTCTGGGGAGCGCTGTACTCCTTTTGAAAATCAGCTTTTGGCCTGTTATTGGGCTCTAGTGGATACTGAGCAAATAACGCTGGGTCATAATGTGATTCTGAGACCCGAGATCCCAATCATGCAGTGGGTGATGAGTTCATCGAAATCTCACCGTATAGGACATGCACAAGAGGCTAGCATCATACGCTGGAAATGGTACATACAAGACAGGGCTCGAGTAGGACCGGCAGCCACTGCAGCCCTACATGAATAGGTGTCACAAGCCCCTTTTCAGGATGAGGAGAGGGTGCAGGAGGTACCACAGGTAAAGGAGTCACCAGTAAGATGGGTTGCGCCATTTGAATCCTTGTCTCCTGAGGTTAAAAAAAATGTGAGGTTCACGGATGGTTCATCCAAATATGTGGGTACTAAAAGACATTGAAAAGCAGTGTCATATAATCCAGTTACCAAAATGTTGCTGACCACCACAGGAGAAGGAAAACGTAGCCAATACGCAGAATTGTATGCTGCGTATCAGGCTTTAAAGCAAGAGTTGCTTGGTTGTCACATTTACACTGATTCTTGGTCTACTGCCAATGGGTTAACCACCTGGCTTCCCACATGGCATGCACATAACTGGTTTATTCACTCAAAGGAGGTGTAGAGCAAAGAGTTGTGGCAGGAAATTTGGGAGATGTTAGAACAAAGTAAAGTCACAGTTTATCATGTGGATGCTCACTGTCTCAATGACTCATTAGAACGATGGTTCAATTCCCTTGTAGATGATAAAGCCAAAATTTCAGAGACAGAAGTGGCAGTACCAGATTCTGACTTGATAGGGATGCCTAAATGGGCGCACCAAAAATGTAGACACCTGGGAGAAAAAGCCACTTACAGGTGGGCAGAGATTTGAGGGATGCACATTCCCCTAGACTTGATAAAAACTCTAATTTCGCAATGTCCTATTTGTAAGCAAACAAAACAGAGGTATCTCCGGCAAACAGTTAAAGGTCAGTTGGGGAGTGTAAAGTTACCAGGACAGATATGGCAAATTGATTACATTGGCCCACTACCGATTAGTCGTGGGTGTCAATACACCTGCACTGTAGTGGACACTTAGGCCTTCATTACAACCCTGGCGGTTGGTGTTAAAGCGGCGGTAAGACCACCAACAGGCCGGCGGTATAAAAAAGGGAATCACAACCATGGCGGAAACTGCCAACATAGGCAGCCACTTTAACACTCCGACCACCACAGCGGTACAAACAAACAGCATGGCGGTCACCGCCAACAGACAGGCGGAAGACAATGTACCGCCCACACTATTATGAGAGGCCAATCCGCCACCTTTTCCAGGGCGGATTAAACGCGAACAAAAACAGCGGAAACAGGACTTGGAAGGGGAAACACTCACCTCTACACAACCCACGAGGAACCAGGACGCCATGGAGCCAGAACTCCCAATCCTCCCTGCAATAGTTTTCCTGCTCCTCTACCAGGAGCACGAACAACGGCGGCGACAACCACAGTGAGTACTGCACCTACAACACAGGGGAGGGGGAGAGGGAAAAGAGAGTGACACACACACGTAACATGCAACACCCCTACCCTCACCCACAACAACATACACACCATTACATGCTGCAACAATAGATTTACACCCCCCCAACCCCACCGGAAGAACGCAATGACAAAAGGAAATGATTGTAATCAATAAAAATCCATTAGTCAAAACTTTAAATACAGTATAAACAGTTATGTACACCAACTATACAAGTCCGGATAGTGTACCATTCAAAGTCCGTGGACCACTGGGCCCAAAATGCATGGGCGAGGCCCACACTCGATACCAGACTGCAAGCAGAGAGAACACTGCTGGGGCATCAGATCAAAATGAAACAGGCACCTCAAGGGGAAGGGAAGGGGGGGGCACCTCAGCCGGATGAGTGCATGACGCCAGCTCCACGAGTGGGCTCCATGCCCATTGATGTATCCTGGGGAGTGCAAAGCCACAGTCTCTCAAGTCTTTTCAGTGGGTGGGTTGCCCACTGCTTTATCCTGGGGAGTGCAAAGCCACACTCTCTCAAGTCTCCCCAGTGGGTGGTTTGCCCACTGCTTTATCCTGGGGAGTGCAAAGCCACAGTCTCTCAAGACTTTTCAGTGGGTGGGTTGCCCACTGCTTTATCCTGGGGAGTGCAAAACCACAGTCTCTCAAGTGGATGCCTTTCTCCACTGGTTCTGGAGGGGGGCTTTGTACCCAGAGTGCTTCATCCTGCCAAGGACTGAGGTAGTGGATGAGATACTCCACTGGTTCTGGAGGGGGCTTTGTGCCTAGAGTGCTTCATCCTGCCAAGGACTGAGGTAGTGGATGCCTTTCTCCACTGGTTCTGGAGGGGGCTTTGTGCCCAGAGTGCTTCAACCTGCCAAGGACTGAGGTAGTGGATGTGACACTCCACTGACAGTGGTGCAACATGCAAGCTGGCCAGGCTCCTGGAACTGACCACTAGCCTCGTACGACTGACCACTGGGGATGGCAGCCATGTCTGCGGTGGTGCCACTGGCTCAGGATGTCGCGGGGCCGCTGGCGGCGGTGTCAGTAGCGGCAGTGCTTGCGGCGGACTCTGTGGCATTGGTGCTGGCTGCGGGCTCTGTGGCATCAGTGCTAGCGGCGGGCTCTGTGGCATCGGTGCTGGCAGCTGGCTCTGTGGAAACGTTGCTGGCGGTGGTCTTTGTGGCGGCGGGCTCACTGACTGCGGTGCTGGTGGCGGCCTCACTGACTGCGGTGCTGGCGGCGGTGTCAGTAGAGGCGGTGCTGGTGGCGGGCTCACTGACTGCGGAGCTGGTGAAGGGCTCAGTGTCTGCTGTGCTGGTGAAGGGCTCAGTGTCTGCGGTGCTTGTGAAGGGCTCAGTGTTTGCTGTGCTGGTGAAGGGCTCAGTGTCTGCGGTGCCTGTGGCGGCGGTCTTGTCCGCCGTGCAGGTTGGCGTCGACGTGGACCTGCATTTGATTTTTTGTCCCTTCCCCACCTTGGATGGTGGCACAGCTGTCTTCCCACTTTCCACTTTTGTTTCGCCTAAGCCTTTGGTGGCAGGTGTTTTCGCCTTCTCCCTCCGGAATGTGGGCAACGTTTTCTGATTTGGAGGTGGGGGAATGTCCTTGCCCTCGCTCCTTGGGACACTGGCAGCCCTGTTGCTTGGCGCACTCCAACATCCCTCTATTGCTGGCACCACTGTGCCCGGTGATGTGTTGGCTGAGGTGCTGGGTTGGGACATGGAAAGGTGGGCCCTAGGGGATGGACGGGGAGGTGTAAGGAAGAGGTAAAAATTTGATAGGAAAAGCTTTTTAGACACACTGGGACGGGTAGATGGAGGGGGTTGGGGAGTGGAGGAAGAGGTAGTGGATGTAGGAGGTGTACGTTTGCTGACTTTGGGTGAAGGTGCATGCGCTGGAGGCTGTTGTGAGGAGGATGGCTTTTGGGTGGGTGTGTGACTGCGGTTGTGTACTTTGGGAGGAGGGCTCACAGATACACTGGGAGAGGACATGGGATGTGTGAATGGTAGTGGGGGTGGCAAGTGCACGTGAGTGGTGTGTGGTGATGGGCGTGCTGGTGATGGAGGTAGTGGCTGAAGATGTAGTGCATGCAGGTGTGAGTGGACACGAGACAGGGAGGGAGGAGGGAGACATGGAGGAGGGGGGCACAGTGGAGGCAGTAGTTGTTGGTATGTCTGCATGGATATGGTGCTTGTGTGAGTGCCTGTGGGATGTGTGGTGCTTATGTTTGACTGAGCCATCCTTGTGTGTTGAGGTGTGTGCATGCTGGTCTGATGGTGTGCTTGGGATAGGCTTAGGTACAGGGGATTGGGTCTGGGTGGAGGAGGTTGGAGTGGGGAGGCTGGACAAAGGGACAATGGCTGCCATCAGTGCTGAGGCCAGAGCCTGAAATGTTTGGTGTTGAGCTGCCTGGCCAGAATGAATGCCCTCCAGGTATGCATTTGTTTGTTGCAACTGCTTATCTACACCCTGGATGGCATTCAGAATGGTAGACTGCCCAACAGTGAGGGATCTCAGGAGGTCAATAGCCTCCTCACTAAGGGCAGCAGGGCTGACTGGGGCAGGGCCTGAGGTGCCTGGGGCAAAGGAGATGCCCACCTTCCTGGGTGAGCGCCACGGGACACACACTGCAGGGCTGCTGGGAGGGTGGTGCTGGTAGGGGAGGTGGCGGTTGTACCTGTAGATACGGTGGGCACAGAGGGGCCCGCCACCACAAGGGAGCTCCCATCAGAGGAGGAGTCGGTGTCTCTGGTCTCTGCTCCTGTCCCCGCCGTGGAGCTCCCCTCGCCCTCCGTCCCACTGGTGACTTCCGACTCCGTTGTCTCGCCCTCCAGGGCCATGTGGGATGCAGCTCCCTCCTGCTCCGGTGGCACTGCTCCTCCACCTGATGATGCTAATGCACACAAGAACAGGGAGACCACAAAAGGGGGGCGAAGAAAAAAGAAAGACATGTTCAGTGCATGCAATACCACTACCGTTGGCGGGCACTACAGGCACAGCAGCTCTCTACACTACGCCATGCACTTAGAGCTCCCTAATTAATCACAGGGACATGGGGGTACAAGGCCTATGCCCGATTGCTGCACACATGGAAGTCACAGGAGCCTGACTAGGTGTAGATGGCTCTTACCACTAGTGGGGTTGGGGTGCCGCATTGCCTGCCTCACAAAGGGTTCTTGCCTACAAAGATTGCCGTGGCCTAGGGTAACCCACTGCCCACCTCCCCCACCGAGACACCTCCTAATGTGCACAGAGTCAGATGGATGTGATGGTACTCACCCCCTTGTGGCTGTTGTGATGCCCTCAAGTGCCCATCCAGCTCCGGATACACCACCGCCAGGATCCGGAACATCAGGGGGGTCATGGTGCGACGGGCACCCCTCCCACGTTGGAGGCCATTCCCAGCTGGGCCTCCGCCATCTTCTTGCTCCAGCGGTGAATGTCCTCCCATCTTTTCCGGCAGTGGGTGCTCCATCTGTGGTGGACACCCAGGGTCTGGACGTCCTTGGCGATGGCACGCCAGATATCCTTCTTTTGGTGGGCGCTGACCTAGAGGAATAGTACAGGGGAAAAGGATGATCTTTAACCGTCAGGACCGTCACAGTCATTGGCCCACGTTCCCACCCGTGCCCTGACACACATACACTCACCGTCCGCTCATGCAGGCCTCAGTCCGCCCGTATCTTCCATCCACACCACTCCAAACAAGCATTGCCCATACAGCATGCTCACAGTGTACTCACCTGTTTGTCTGGAGGGCCGTAGAGTAGCGTGTACTGGGGGAGGACCCCATCCACTAACTTCTCCAACTCCTCCGAAGTGAAGGCAGGGGCCCTTTCCCCAGACACATGAGCCATTGACGATTCCAGGCACAGGTCACAGCAGCACTTGCAGTGTAGGTCCTCTCCTGTCAAAGGTCAGGTATCAAGTGAGTGAACAGAGAGAAATTGGCAGTCACGTCCACGGCGGTGCACACCGTCACCGCCGGCGTACATCGTCATTGGCTCCTGGGACCCATAGGGCCCAATGTTAACCAATGCAGGATTTTGCCACGGTCTTCGACCGCCTACCGCGACGGTGTTCAAGGCCAGCGCAGTTACCTCATATCCCCTTGTCCCACATTACAGGTCAGGCAGCCGCCATTTCAGGTGGCCACATGGCATTATTTTTAAATGCGTCACACATATCCATGTCTTGCATACACACAGTGACAGGCACATAGTGGATTGACAAGTGTGTGCAATAAATTCTTTTTTTACTACCTCAGTGTTGGCTGACTCTGTGCTCGCTGTTCTCGTCCATAGGGCACGTCCACTGGGGCAGGTGAGGAGATGGCGGCATCTTCCGGTGTACAGACCGCTGGTGGACCTGTCGACAATGGAAGACAGACACATCATTATCACTTACAGACTTGATTGTGCCACAATCCAGGAACTGTGTGACCAGTTGGAGCCAGACCTGATTTCAGCTATCCGCCATCCCACAGGAATCCCCCCACTACTGCAGGTCCTGTCAGTACTCCATTTCCTGGCAAGTGGTTCTTTTCAAACAACAGTGGCCATTGCATCAGGGATGTCCCAGCCTATGTTCTCAAACGTGTTGTCCAGAGTGTTGTCTGCCCTGCTGAAACACATGCGCAGCTACATCGTTTTCCCTCAGGTGGAGGATTTGCCCACAGTGAAAGGTGACTTCTATGCCCTGGGACATATCCCCAACATCATAGGTGCCATTGATGGGAAACATGTGGCCTTGGTAGCGCCCGCAGGAGTGAACAGGTGTACAGAAACAGGAAGAGCTACCGTTCAATGAATGTGTAGATGGTGTGTTTGGCCGACCAGTACATCTCCCATGTGAACACCAACTTTCCAGACTCAGTGCATGACGCTTACATTTTGAGGAATAGCAGCATCCCTTATGTGATGGGGTAACTCCAGAGGCACCGTGTGTGGCTAATAGGTGAGGGCAAGGACCTTATACCCTATGAATAGTTGTCTGGGGTTGTCCCTAAGGGTTAGTGTGTGTCTAACAGTTGTCCCTCGACATTTGCAGGTGACTCTGGGTACCCCAACCTGTCATGGCTACTGACCCCAGTGAGAAATCCCAGGACAAGGGCAGAGGACAGCTACAATGAGGCACATGGGCGAAATAGGAGTGATCGAAAGGACCTTCGGCCTCCTGAAGGCCAGGTTCCGGTGCCTCCATATGACAGGTGGTTCTCTCTACTACTCACCAAAGAAGGTGTGCCAGATCATCGTGGCCTGCTGTAAGCTACCCAACCTGGCTTTGCGACGACAGGTGCCTTTTCTGCAGGAGGATAGTCCAGAAGGAGGTCTTGTGGCAGCTGTGGAGCCTGTGGACAGTGAAGAAGAGGAGGCAGAAAAAGAGGATATCGACACAGAAACAACATGATTCAGCATTACTTCCAACGAGACACAGGTAAGAAGACATCACTGTCTCCTACATCTCATACAATTGTTAGACCTATTATGTGTCTGCCCCTTTCATCCAGTGTATGGACCCTGACATGTCACTTTGCCTTTCCATTTCACAGATGTGGGTCCCACTGTGTGACCTCTGCTATGCTACCTCATGGACTAGAGCTATGTCACATAGGTATGTTGACAATACAATGGACATTGCTATGTTCCTTAGTTATAGCAAATACACATTTGTGAAAGCACAGACTGACTCCATATTGTTTTGTGATTCAAGGGTGTTTATTTAAGTGCAAATTAGTGGAGGGGGTTGGAAAATGGTCAGGGGTGATGGTGGAGGATTGTCCATGGCAGAGTCCAGTTATTTGTCTCACAGGTGCATTGTCCAAAGGGGCTAAGGAAGTGGAGCTAGGGCAGTTTAAGGATGGACAGGGTGACGAAGTGGGACAGAAGGATGACATTCAGGGTAGTCTAATTTATTGGCGGGGGTCTTGGCATTATTCTCTGTCTTTGTTCTGGATCTCAGGGACCGTTTGCGGGGTGGTTCTCCATCTGCAGGGTGTGGGGTGCTGGTGTCGTGGTCCTGTGGCGTTGCCTCCTGTACACTAGCGCCAGCGGAGGTGGTGGGCAGTTCATCATCAAGGCTAGTGTCAGGGGCCCCTTGTTGTGCCACAGTGTCCCTCCTGGTGTTCACAATGTCCTTCAGCACCCCTACAATGGTAACCAGGGTGGTGTTGATGGACTTGAGTTCCTCCCTAATCCCCAAATACTGTTCCTCCTCCAGCCGCTGGGTCTCCTGAAACTTGGCCAGTACCATTGCCATCGTCTCCTGGGAATGATGGTACGCTCCCATGATGTTGGAGAGGGCCCTGTGGAGAGTGGGTTTCCTGGGCCTGTCTTCCCCCTAGTCGCACAGCAGTCCTCCCAGTTCCCCTGTTTCCTCTGTCCCCTGAACCGTGTGCCCACTGCCACTGCCCCCAGGCCCCTGATGTTCTTGGGTTTGTGGGTTTGTCTGGGTTCCCTGTAGTGGTGGACACACTGCTGCTTGACGTGTCCTGGGAACAGAGGGATTGGCCTGCTGGGTGGGTGCTGTGCTGGTGTTTCCTGAGGGGGGAGGCTCTGTGGTGGCATGTGCCAGTGTGTGGGGAACCGACTGTCCCAAGGTCCCAGGTGGGCCAGGCTGGTCATCCAGATCCAGTTGGACAGAGCTGCTGTCATCACTGTGGCCCTCTTCTGTGGGGAGGGAGTGGACATGTCTGGAACCTCCTGTCTGGTGACGTTGGGTAGGAGTCTTGCAGGGGTGTAAAGGCATGATTATTACATCTGTGTGTGCCATTGTGCGCAATGGGTGGGCGACCCTGTACCCCAGTGCTTACATTCTTGTCTAGGACCTTGTGTGATATTTGTTTTGGGGATCTGTGTGGGTATCTTAGTGGACATGCTTTGGTGATGGGTGTCCATGCTTTGGTTTTGCATGCAGGGCTTGGTGTTGGGATGGGTGGTTTGTGATAGTGGGACATATGTGAGGTGTTGGAGTGATGGGGGTGAGGGTGGGGGTATGTGATAGCATGCAGGTAGGGCGGGGGATGTCATAGTTAAGATTTGACTTACCAAAGTCCATTCCTCCTGCTACTCCTGCCAGGCCATCAGGATGCAGTATAGCCAAGACCTGCTCCTCCCATGTTGTTAGTTGTTGGGGAGGGGGTGGGGGTCCGCCCTCAGTCCTCTGAAGTGCAATCTGGTGTCTTGACACCACAGAACGCATCTTCCCCCGTAGGTCGTTCCACCTCTTCCTGATGTCATACCATGTTCTTGGGTGCTGTCCCACTGCGTAGGCGCTGTCTACGATTCTAAGCCATAGCTCCATCTTCCTAGCAATGGAGGTGTGCTGCACCTGTGATACGAATAGCTGTGGCTCTACCCAGACCATTTCCTCCACCATGACCCTGAGCTCCTCCTCAGAGAACCTGGGGTGTCTTTGCGGTGCCATGGTGTGGTGTGGGTTATGTGTGAGGTGGTGTGTGTTGTGATGTGTGAAAGGATGTGTTTGTGTGTGTTGTGTGAGGTGCGTGGATGTTGTGTGAGTGATGGTGTTGTGTGCCTGCGGATGCTAGTTTGTTGATGGTGGTGTCTTTCTCTGTGCTTCGTTCTCAATTTTTGTCGTAGGGGTTTGTGGGTGATGTGGGTGTGTGTTTTATATTGTACTGAGTCTGTGGTGTGTGTATGTGTATCAGGTGTGTGTATTTCAATTTGTCCAATGTGGTTGTGTTTTGTAAATGTGTGTGTATTTTGAGCGCGGCGGTGTGTACCGCCAATGGAATACCGCGGTTGAAAGACCACCGCGTGGATTCGTGGGTCGTGATAGTGTGGGCGTATTCCTGTTGGCGTGACGGTGGAGGTTTTGTTATCAGCAGTTTATCACTGACCTTTGGTGTGGCAGACTTGTGTGGGTGTCTAAATTTTGGCAGATTCCGGCCTGTGGGCCGTAACAGCTGTAGCGGATTTCCGCGGCCGCAGTAGTGTGTTGGCGGTCTTCTGCATGGCGGTAAGCGGCATTTACCGCCAATGTTGTAATGAGGGCCTTATTCTGGATACTTGATTGCTGTCCCTTGCAAACATGCTACTCAGCACAATAGTATCAGAACTCTGGATTTGAAAATGTTATACTGTTATACTATGGTGTACCACTCCAGATCCAGAATGACAATGGATCACACTTCAAAGGCAAATTGGTACAAGATTACTGTTCTCAGCACAATATTGAGTGGATATATCATATCCCTTATTATCCACAGGCCTCAGGACTAATTGAGAGAATGAATGGTTTACTGAAAACTCAATTGCAAAAATTATCTGATGGAACTTTGAAAAACTGGAGAGAGCATTTAAATGAAGCCCTCCAGATTCTGAACAGTAGACCATTAACAAATGCCGAAACACCTACTGATGCGAATGTTAACTCCAGCTTTGCAAATACAACCACATGTGGCCACCAATGCCATCACATACTGGGAAATAAAACCTGGAGCGTTAGCCCCTTACAGAGCCACACCTGAAGCTGCAGGTCTTGATTTACATGCTTTACAAGCTTACAGACTAAAACCCAGAGACATAGCTTTGGGTGAAACAGGTGTTGGAGTACAGATTCCCCCAGAGCATTTTGGGTTGATTGCTCCCAGATCTGGATTGGCCCTCAATGGTATTCAGGTTTTAGGGTGGGTGATTGATGCAGATTACCAAGGAGAAATCAAAGTTATTTTGTTGAATGGTGGAGATCTTGATTTGTTCATTCAAATTGGAGACCGAATTGCCCAACTTGTCATAATTGCAGTGTATGGATGATTGGTAAGGAAGGGGACCGCCCCAGCCCTTCTTACTGTACGTGGGGATGGGGGCTTTGGTTCCACCAATAAAAACCCTGGTGCTTAAGTGTGGGTTGAATCCCCAAATGGCCCTCCAGAACTTGCAGAAATTATAGCAAAGGGCCCCAACAATTTTCTGTGGATCATGAAAACAGGACAGGAAAAATAGGAACATATTCCATGCTGATAAATGTTATTTGCGAGAATGATCTTACTTGTTTCTTTTACAGGTCATACTACAGCTTGTTTGTGCCGCTAGTGTTCCGTGTGGTCTCCTTTTGGGCGTGTGTGTGTGGGGTCGGGAGGGACCCAACACCCCCAATCTCAACTTCATTGATCAACCACGTCGTGCAACACCTTTCCTGCATCTGAATGACAACATTTGGATTCATTTGGCGCAGACCGTGCTCAAAAGATCCGATTTTTGCATGGGCGCCATGCAAAGCACTGTGGATGTTTTGTCAACATGTTTAATCGCCATACCAAGGCCAACAAACATCTTATTAGAAATTTTCAATGCTACTAATTGTGACAAAGACTTGCAAGAATATGATGTTGAAACCCACTTCAGTCCATATGAGTATTACAGGGACTGCCAGGAAACAACCAATGAAAAGTGGGATAATCTCACTCATATAATCACCTACAACATTACTTCCGGTGACGTGTGTTACTACATGTCTTTTAATCCTTGTGACATCGGAAAATGCATTCAATTGCGCTTAGAAAAGAAAACAAACTTCTCAAAATTTACTGTGGGAACACAGAGTTTTGTGCTTTTACCGAACGGACAGACATTGCAAAAATATGTCAAATCAAATGGTTTGTCGTCATCTAGTGACTGCTGCCAGTCACATTAAACATGTCAAGTTGCCAGTTGGCTGGCTGTTTTCGTGTGGAAACTTAACTTTCACTTACATTCCAGCTAACATAACGGGCGGGCAGTGTACTTTTACTCGCCTGGAACTCATGATTTTTCCATCTAACTCAATATATACTCGCTATCCCAGAGATGTTATGCAATTAGATATACAGTGTGACTCAGATATCCAACTATTATCTCAATCAGAGTATCTAAGCTTAAGTCTTTCCATAGTAGGCGTGCATGGTTTAACTGTATACAACACCAGGCTGATCAATAAATTAGCGTGTCTCATAGTTAAAAATATTAATCATACTTCTATTGCTTTATCTGAATTTTTATTAGATGTGCGTGGTACTAGGAAAGCTGCATGACAAAACAGAGCTGCTATTGACTATCTTTTACTAAAACACAATCATGGTTGCAGTGAATTTGAAGGCATGTGTTGTTTCAATCTTTCACTCTAAATCAAGCCAAGCCCACATTGATACACTACATACATTAGTGAAAGGGGTAAAGCATGATATAGATCAGGGATTGTGGGACTGGTTATTTCAAAGGTTACCTGATTTTGGACAATTACGCAAAGTTTTTGGTTGATTTTTTGTAGCATTAGTTCTTATTATATCATAATGATGCTGTGTACAATGTATTCCCAATTTGCTTGCAATTTTTAAACCAAAGACAGTTGATTTCAAACCCGTAGGCTACACCACACATTGGTCAAAGGGCGGAATGTAATGTTTTGAGTATTGACCACTGATGTCGTTTCACAATGCTTTGCACCTGGCTTAGCTTCCTATTGGCTTTATCGTGGCGTTAGACATTACATTTTGTATTCAGCCCAACTTTGCCTCCATGTTAAAGTATTTTTCCATGCAAAACATGTTATGCAATGTGTTTTTCTACTTCTACGTGTTTTTCTTCTCCTGAAGAGCCAGGGCTGGTACACGACATGTAGGAGGTGAGCAGTTAGTATGATAAGGCCGTAACAAGCAAGTGTTTATCCATGAAAAGAAAACAATTGGACCACGGGGGGCTTGTCTCGCAACGATGGCCAGCTTCAGACACATTCCTGTCAAGGTTTACCTAAATAAGCCAGCATTTTTTAAATAATTCCCCTCTAAAAGGGAGGGCTTTCTAGAAAGTTCTCTCGTAATTATTCATAAAAAGATGACTCTGCTCAGTAGCGATCAATTCCAAAACTTCAGTCAGGAGCGGACGTCAGCTGCCTGACCTGTCCCGTGGGGGTGGAAAATGTATTTCTCGCAGTTGAACAGGAGTCGTTCTTGCTGGCATGAGAAAGATGAAGCATTTGTCAGGCCCTGCTACGGCTATTTGCTTTGCATTGCATATGAATATATATCTATATATCAATACAGAAGTGTTTGTATCCTTGCATGTATATATATATGCTGTTTATAGATTGGAAACTTTTTATACATATTCTCACTTTGTGGTTGCACATTTTGGAAGTACACTTTTTACTAATCGAACCTTCCTTCACAAACCTTGCAAAAAGCTATAATAAATGTCTTCTTCAGATTAAGAAGTGCATTCCAGAGAATATTTTCGACTCCTTTCAGTGTGCATATCTTGGCTCAGTCGAAAGTACAACAAAACAGCAGGTGTTACAGGTGGTTGTTTCTTGGTACAAAGAGTCCACTCGTGGTTGCAAGTAGCCCATAATTTCTGGATTTTCAACTAGAGTTCTGTGTTGAGGCAGGAGGAGTACATCCTAATGCCAGTCAAGGGTCCAATACCTCGGGAACAGCTTTTGCAGAACAGGACTCACCCCAGCAGAAGCCAACAGCAGGGCTCAGTCAGGTCCTGTTGGTGCTGGTCAGCTGGACAGTTGTAAGGAAGGCCTCTGTAAGCCTGCTGTGTCCCTGTAGCTTGAACAGGTGGTCAGTCAGCTGACCCTTGGACGCACTTCTGAGCATGCTAGTTTCAAGGCAGGCACATCCACCTTTCCTTCATCAGACAGCAGGACAGTCTTTCTTCTGAATCATCCACAGGGCAAGGAGTGTTTTGATGAGAGGTTCTGAGAGTGCTATTGGTATACACAGTGCCAGCCTGTGAGTGGGAGTTGCCCCCTTTGTCTACATTCCCTTCTTTCCTGGGTCTGGCTCCAATCTCACTGAAGGGGACAAAGGCAGGCAGGCCTAGGTGTGAGCTGCATTTGTCAGTGGCAGGGCAAATGGTCCTTAGAAGTCAGGAGAGGGTGGGCATAGCCCAGAGGCTACTCTTTGAAACTCAAAAAGGGCTGAGTACAATCTCTAGAATATCCAGTTTTGGAAAGGAACACACTGCCCCAAACCCAAGGCCTTTTTGTCCCCATATCTAGAAGGAATACACAACACACCACAGGTGAGCCATTCACAGTCATGTGATTCTGTACACTGGCAAGAAGGCACATTTGGATGTGGATGAAAAATGCCAACGTTCTTAAAGAAGCATTTATAGAATAGTAACTTAAAATCTGACTTTACCATTGAAGAGGACTTTAAATTGGAATTCAAATTAGTGAAGAAGCATTTCTCTATCTGTCCCCTAATTGGTCATCACTTATTAAGTTGTAACAAGGTAACACAGTGTTAGTCTGTAGGACAGATAGCTCTGTGACAGTGAAAAATGACTTAAGAAGTTTTTGTTCCATTGTCAGGACATGTAAAAACTTTAACACATATGTCCTACAATTTAAATACCATGCACCCTATGAGCCTTTAAGGCCTACCTTAGGGATGACTTCTAAGCATTAAAAGGAAAGTTTAGGCCCACGGCAAAAGGTTTATTTTGCCAGGTCAAAATTACAGTTAAAACTGCAATACATGCTGCTGTTGTAGGCCTGAGATATGTTTAACAGTCCTGATATAGTGGGTCCAACAATGAGTTCTGGTGTCCACTTGTAGAATTTAATTTACATGACCTAGGAACACGTAGCACCGTTTACTAGGGACTTGTAGGTAAACCAACGTGCCAGTTAAGTATTTTATTATGTTTAAGGGAACTAGCACAAATAATTTACCACTGGTTGTCAAGGGTAAACAAAACAAGTTCAGTAAAAAAAAAAAATAGGGGAGTCTGGGGTAAAACTATGCCATGGTTGTCAGGTCCAGCATGTGATCCACCCAGCAGAATGCAAGGAGAACTACCCACCCTAATGGGAGCTCTCATTGCTAAGGCAGAAAAACCTGGGAAAATCATCTGTAACCAACTCAACCATTTGTGATCCCCACCTCTCATCTGCAACAGCCACCAATAGCACTGATTGGAGTGCAATTACTGTTTGATAGTAGTTGTCAAATTGCTTTTTATGACCGTCAAGCATTAATTAAAAAAAAAAAAAAAAAAAAAGACGTGGGTCCTGTTGCTTACTATGGATTCAAGCTATCCTGGCCGATGAAGGGTGATACCCTGAAACCGGTCCCAGAATGTTTGTTTTTGGTCCAGGGAGGACCTGGCCTGGCAGTGCGGGCTGGACTGATCCCATGAGGAACAGGGTCAAGACCGATTTGCATATGGCTGGGTCCAAGCTGGAATGGCATGGCAAGCAAAGAACTGATGGATTAAACCCAGATCTGTGACTGGGGGTGAATGATTGATTTGTTCTGCATCCCATCTATTGTCTGTTGTTTTTGTATTTGTTGCCGTAAGTGGGACATGTATGTACAGACGTGGGTCCCGTTCTTGCTATGCCACCAGATTCAAGCCAGCACGGCTGATGAAGGGTTATACCCTGAAACCAGTTCCAGGATGCCTGTTTCTAGTGCAGGGAAGAACAGGCCTGGCAGTGAGGGCTGGACTGATCTCATGGGGAACAAGGTCAAGACTGATTTGCATGCGCTGGGTCGAAGCTGGAATGGCATGGCAAGCAAAAATACTGATGGATTAAACCCAGATATGTGACTAGGGGTGAATGTTTGATTTGTTCTGCATTCAGTTTATCATCTGTTGTTTTTGTACTTGATAGCGGTATCAGGAGAAGTAAGACTACCCGTTCAACAACAAAAGATCAAGGAAACTTTACAAAGGTTAAAGCGCCATTAAGCATAAAAACAGTTTCTCAGGCACCCGATGACATTACTCAGAGTAAAATTTATATTTTGTAAAGGTTGTTAATTTGCTTTACACGATCTTAAGTATTGAGTGAAGGAAATTTTTAAATGCAAGTTATTCAAGTATGCGACAATAGCTTGCCTACATGAACGGATGCCATTTGCCTTTAACAGCTTTCTCAACATTGATCTTTGCTCAGTGAACAGTTCAGGGCAAATGGGCCTCAATACGACCCTGGCGGCCGGCGGTAAGCTGGCGGTGTTCCGCCAGCTATTATGACCATGGCGCATTAGCCACGGCCATACCGCCAGTCCCTCCAACATACTCCCCAACCGCCAGCCTGTCGACAGCGGCAAACACTGCCATAGAGAGGCTGGCAGTAAGCAGGACTAAGGGTATCCCTGGGGGCCCCTGCACTGCCCATGCGCTTGCCATGGGCAGTGCAGGGGTCCCCAGGGACAGCCCCATCACGCATTTCACTGCCTGAATTTCGGGAAGTGAAATGCGCGACAGGTGCTGCTTCACCCGCTGCACATCAACATTGCCGCCGGCTCTACTACGAGCCGGCGGCAATGTTGATGTGACTTTTCTGCTGGGCCAGCAGAAAAGTCATAATAGGGAGCCAAAAATACCACCAGCACTGGCGGTATACTGGCGCCTGCAGCTTTGGCGGTCTTTTGAAAAGACCCTCGAAATTGGAATGAGGGCCAATATTAATAATAGTCTCCTCAGATTGATTACACAACCTGCAAGCATCTCATTGCTTCGACTTAATCCATGGAGAGCAAAATCGTGAGGGAATCTTCCAAATATGCAAATCACATTTTCTTTTTAGGAATATTGAATAGCACGACCTCAAATAGGGCTATATTTATGTGGACGTGTCCTTGTTTAAAATAATCCATACATGTGAGCGTTTTGATAAGACCTCTTTGTCCTTGATATGTGCTCCATAGATCTACTAAAATGCTTTTTAAATTCAGCTAATGAAACAGGTAGTGCCCACAGACCTCTCATTTGTAAGGCATCTAAAGCAGCGTCCATATATTTTCCAAATATAGTTGTGCACTTACGACTGAATACTGGTGTCCAGATTGCATTATCAAGTGTGCCAGCCTTACAGGTCTTAAGTTTAAAGCATGATTTGCAAACATTTGGCCTTTTCAGCCAAATTTCAGACAAATTTGAGCCAATGATGCATTTCTTGAATGGCAAAATAATTGTTTGTGTGTGTGCGTGATGATGTTGGCCAATAGGTTTGCAGCCGTAGGTTATTGTTGGCAGTAACTCTGCATTTATTATTTTAATCACTGGCACCAACATCATTCCCCTCATACCCTTATTATTGATAAAAAAGACCACCAGCAAAGCTCCTACTTTTGATTTAATTAGACTTTAATGGGCTTGATAAGATCCACCTTTATCAATGATAATTTCCAGATGCATGTATTCCAGTTCTTTCTGTATCAATTCATCAATGATGTATCGCTTACATTTCAATCTCACCTGCTTTTGAGAGCTCGTTCAGTTCTGCAAGCAGTCTCTATAGTTCAATTCTAGTTTTTCTGGAATAGCAAGACAATCTCTGTACAGTAAGCATGGTATAAGTTTCCCACCCAACTTCAGGGAATGTCCTTTCACATTATCTAATTTAGATGGTAAGTTGGATATGTACAAGTTAAACAGCAACAGTGCCAAGACACAGCCCTGCTTTAAACAGGACTAGTGGGCATTTTTTTTGCTAGAGAGACGCACAATTGCCTATGTTTATATGGACCCATGTATTAGTGTACAGTAAAAGGATGGCTTTCAATAAATTTGGAATGATTCCCCCAACTAGAAAGTTTTAACCATAATTTGTTACTGGGCACTCAGTCGAAGGCAGCACTAAAATCCACAAAACTTAGGTCTCATAATGATCGATTCTCAGTGGTTCTGTCCATAATTAAGGATAATGCCATCAACGTTCAAATTGTGCCTGTGCTCTGTAGTAAGGCTGTTTGGTGCATTGTAATTACCCTATGTTCGGTAGCCCAATAAAAAAGGTCTTGAAACAGGGAGGCCTGCAAAATATTTTGCATCAACATATAAAAGTTATCACCCGGCACTCTGATTGGTCTTTCATAGTAGCCCCCCTTTAAAAATCGGATGAATGTTTGCACCTCTCCATGAGTCTGGGATTTCTTGTTGTAATAAAGCACAACTATAAAGTGGAATTCATGTACTAGCCCAAAATTCTAGCTTTGCCTTAAATAAAGCTTGAGAAAGGTCTTTTGGGTATAGGATGCCCTCCGGTCGACCAGTTGGATTATTTTCTTCAACTGTTACTCAATGCAGTCACACTACTTATGCTTTGAACCTTTCATCGGGTGATGTTTTTTGGTTGGTGAATTATCAGGAATTGGCTCCCCAAAAAAATAATTTTGTGATAAACTGCCGGGCTTTCTCATGGAAAGCTGTAAAGATGTTTTATTTTCAGAGTACTGATTTTGTAAATTTTTTTTATCCATGTTGATTCAGTTATATTAATATTATTCGCTGAGAAGTTGCCTTTTTCTAGATTGAGGACCCTCCAATATTCCGTTGAGTTCTTGTCATTGCTTGCTTGGAGGAGGCTGGCCCAGAAACAATCCTGCTGCTGTTTTTTCACTAGCCCTACCTTATTTTCAATACTTTTCCTTTGAGTCTTTTGCCTTATTTACCAGGGAGGTATTCCCTGGTTTTCTGTGCAGCAGTTGTATTTCGTGATCTAGGCATCATTTAAAATCTCTAAGCTCACCTGTAAAGCTTATCCTCCTCTCACACGCTTTATCAATTAAGTGAGCCATATTTGAGGTTGGATCAAGGAATTGTCCATGTAGGTTCTTTGTATATTGATTGCATGAATATACTGACCACTTTATTCTCTTCATTTTCTGACAGTGCTTGGACCAGTAGTGTATTGGGTTTTTGACAATAAATATCCTACAGGAGAGGCTGATAACTTGTGGTAAATGAACATTTCTGGCTTTTAACCAATTTTATACCCCATAATGTGCTTGAACAATGGTAAGCTTTCTGTAGTGTAATCTATGGTTGTATTTGATTTTGGGGAACTATATGTACAAGATGGTGAATCATGGCGCCTGCCATTTAGGACTCTTAGACCAGCAGTGTTGATCAAGCTAAAAATGGACTCGCTAAATTTATCTCTTCACCTAGATTTTCTAGTCTCCTGGGCCAGGATGTTCCACATTTACTCTTGCAAAGATGTTTGTTCTTTGTTCAACTTCATGATAAAGAAAGAAAATCCACGACCATTGTTTTTAATTTTACCGCTGTTTCCTGTTTAGATGTTGGATTAGTGCAAATGTTTGAAATGGTCATGGGAGACTTCCTAACGTCTGACCGCCTCTCAATTTTAATTGCCAAAAATCACTGCCGAGTAAAGCTTAACTTTGTTACATTCCAACGTAGCTTCGAGGCATATGTAGACAAAGCCACCTCTGGTTGATCTTATGCTTTTTCTTTTATCGCCCCGTTTTGATATTCAATGTATCCTAGTACAGGCAGAGAATGGATTTTCCATGTTTCCTGGACAATGATTATTTGAAATTGCCTCTTGTATGCAACTGCTTCTTAAACACGGATTAAAGTAGCCGATATACATATACATTCAATGAGCCGATGTTTAATTTGCCAATAATAAAACTTTTATTCCCCGTGCTCAAAGGCGGGGCTAAGTATTTTCTTTTTGTACTTAATAGCATAACAGACAGCAAACGAAAGTCAATTTAATATTTCTTGATCTTCTGCCTCTACATATTGTTTTCTGGGAGCAAGTGAATTTTAAGTTTGCTGGTGTACTATTTTCCCCAGTCATTTCCTTTCCAATTGCTTTTCATAGGACTGGTTTATAAAGTCCATCATCATCTTTATTGGAGTCAGAGACTGACTGTGTAAGAAAGGTGTTACACTTGTTTTACTGTTAAAATAGTCAGAATAGTGTAGTAAGAATTTTCAACGAATTTTGTCATTTTAATGCCCCATTTTCTAAAGCCTGCTCCTTACAAAGAGACCAGAGCTGAAATAGGTGGATTTCCCCCAAGTTACCACTGCGGGGTCGTTTGACAGCAGTTTTCAAGGGAAAAGGAATTTGATGGCTTCCATATTTTCCTGTCCCTGTAATTTCTTGATTATATTGTTATGGTTTAAAACATTATGCCATCCCCTGGATTGATATTCCGGTGTTAATCAGAACTCTGAGATAATATAACCCTCACTTTCCTCACAACTATTGTATAATGATTTTCTCATCTTGCACGGCATTGTTTATTGTTATGTTCGAGGGGGATTGCATTGCTATAAAAAAAAATTATCATCTAGTTTGGTCATCTTGGTTAAAGAAGCTCGAGCTGCAATACATTACCCGTTTGATCCAGGTTTTACGTTTCTTCAGAATGATGATTTCATGCACAACTGCCTTAGTCTTTTTGGTCACTTTCTCCTCTTTGGGTAATGTTTGTTCTAATACTACACAGCTAGGATGTGGATCTTCTAGCAAAGATTCACAGAAATTAACCTATTTTGGATTCCTACAATGGGGGCAGAGGGGCTGCAAACAAATCTATATGTCAATTTTTCAATATGCGAGCCTCAATTCTTATTAGCAGGTGTCCTAATTAAAGCTGAATGTAGTATTGTTTGTTCCTATTCTTTATCAAAGTTGTATCCTTTTATAAATTATAGTGAATATCTTTGTAAAATTTTGCTTGGTTGAAGGATGAAGTAAACAACTTTTTTCCTTCATTTTCTCAATATTTGCCATCCTCTCTTTCATAATGGTTTATTATTATTATTTTGGGGACGACTATTATGATATAAGGATGTCACAGAATCTGAAGGCAGGGTAATTCAAGTTGGGTATGTCCTCTGGATTGATTACTGGGTGGAGCTTCACTTGGTGAACAATTTGATTGGCATGTAACTATTTCTGTGCACAAGCGCCCTTGCTAGATGATGCTATATTTGAGGAAGAAGAATACTGGTGTGTTCAAACCTGCATGATTTAGGAGGTGCTGATAAAGATGCCAAGTTTTGTATTGCCCCAAATAAACATTTTTTCGAATAATCCAGAATAGCTAGTTGCAAAGTTAAAGTTTTTAAGTCTGATATCAAAGATTGCAAACATAACTAGGAGAGAGGTGAGTTTCTCTATTATTGGTAACCAAAAACAAACTATTTCAATTCAACTTCACTCCTAGCTCTCAACACCAGATGATTTAGAGGTTCTAGTTTTGTGTATATACCTGAGATAAATACAGCAAGAAGACTGTTGAGAAGGTATACTTGGAAATCTATTTTGTGAGAATTGTATTTAAAACATTTAATATTAATTCTAATGTGTCCAGGATAGTAGCCTAAAATATGCTAATGGAGACCTTATTCATATTTACAGTGGTGTTAATTTTTCATCCTTTCTTCTTAGTGCATTCTTCTGTGAGATCAGATTTGATTGCCTCACATTTGCAAACCGTAAATCTTTGGGAAAGTCAAGTTGAGCACTGGAGCTGTACAAAAGGCTTCCTTCAAGGTGCTGAATGCTTTCTGAAACGCCTCTGTCCAGCTCACCTTCTTGGGCTGCTTAGAAGTCAGATACATTGAGAGGGAACACTGGTGGGGACATGCGTAAGATGGAAGCTGGGATGGTCCTCTCTGGTGAGCTCTGCTAAACCACTCTATTCACTATCCTCCGGGAATTTTTATTTTATTTTATTTTTTTATATTTTTATTGAGTTTTGCAAAAGACAAAACATGCATTAACACAAACAAACCCTCTCATTATAGCATCGAACTGCACATGTCACAACCCTCCTCAGCTACAACATTTATCCCGGTCAACAAAAAGAATGAAATCTCTAAGTGTTTCTCACATTATGCATCAGTATCAAGGGCCACATCTCCGGCCCATCCCGTCGGGCTTCCATTCGACATAGTCTGCATATTCAGTCCAGGAGGTTTGTCATATCAGACAACAAATTCAATATATCATTGGCAGAAGGGGTAAAGAAACAAAAAGAACAACCAAAACGGCAGGTAGGGAGCACAAACCAGACAATACCAGCAGATCTCAACAGTACACAATCTTAACCCAATCAGGGGGGAATAGGAAACATCAAGCACGGGCAACTCGTATCATTCCACTTGCACATTTCGGGTCGTCAGATACTCACTCAGCGGAGCCCAGATATTTCTTGGCCGGGAGCCTTCAGACATAAGCTCCCAGAAGACCGCCAGCTGATCATGGCAAAAGGCAGCATCCCGCAGCCATTCGGATCTACGCGGCGCCCGCCCCCTGCCCCAGCACATGGCAACTCTACGCTTGGCCAGTAGCAAAAGTAAGCCCACCAGGCGCCTACGCGGTCCCTTGATCTCATCCTCGCACCCAAGCAGCGCAACTCTAGGAGAGATGGGCATCTCAGAGCCAGTTACCTCAGTAATCGTATGCAAGACCTCCACCCAAAAAGCGTGAACTTCCGCACACTCCCACGCCAGGTGCAGAAAACCCGCATCCGGTGCATGGCAGCGCTCACAACATGCATCCGCATGCAAACCCATGGAGTGGAGCCCGCTGGGTGTATGATATAGTCGATGCAAAAACTTAAAGTGCAGCAGCTGCAGCCTATAATTCGGGGACAGCACTCTCATATGGGCACAACAACTTTGCCACATTGCCTCTGTAATAGGTTCCCCTACATCATTCTCCCACGTGACCCTAGAGGACTCTCCCGAGCCACCCCTCTGCTCCTGCATGCAGTTGTACAGTTTGGTAACCAGCTTACTCGGTGACTACGCGCAGCACAACACCTCCAGGGCACGGAACTCCGTGAGCGCCCCCGACGAGTCAAGAAATCGGTCCCGCAACAAAGCACGAACCCTAAGAGCATACATGCGCTGCAACGCCGTTCCGCCACTGCTGTCTCGCACTTCCGAAAGGCCAATCAGACGACCGTCCACGAGCCAGTCCCCCAGCCCCGTCAAGCCTGCATCTCGAAGAAAACCACGCACCCGGCCATCTCGGAACATCTGAGCGTCAGCAACCGCCATAACGGGCAACGAGGGAGCAAATGGCGCATTAACCCCAGTACTCTGCATCAACATCCCCCACGCTCTCGCTGTACATGCCACCGTATCAATTCCCTTAGACCGAGACCGAGCCCGAGCCCGGCCCCTGCCCCCAAGCACACGCAACAATCCATCTGGCCACACCTCATCGCTCTCAGGCGCCAGATGCAGCAAGTATCTAATCGGATTCAACCAATAATACTCAAAGTGCGCTTGTGCACAGTTGTAGTATAACTCCAAATCCGGAGCAGCAAGCCCACCTAACTCAAACGGTAGCGTCTGCCTTTCCCAGGAGATGCGAGACCGACGTCCCACCCATACCAGGCGAATCAGCGCAGAGCGCAGGCATCGCAAGAAACCCCGCGTCAGCGGAAGTGGGAGGTTAACGAAAAGATACAGGAACTTAGGAAGAACCACCATCTTCGCAAGGGCGATACGCCCAATTAACGAGAGCGGTAGGGCGCGCCAAGTCTCAACCTTCTCCTCAAGCCACGACATTGCAGCGCCGTAATTAGCCACCCAAAGTGTATCAACATCACAGCTCAGCTGAACTCCCAGATATCGCACCGGCCCCTCCGCCCAGGCCATGGGGTATCGAGAATCAAACTTCGTCACACTCGGGGTCAAAGGCAAGACCACCGACTTCGACCAGTTGATCGCGATGCCAGAAAAGGTGCCAAAGCACACGATTTCTTCCAATAAGATGTCCAAATTTCGATCGGGATTCCGCACATATAGCGCAATGTCATCAGCATACAGAGATACCAAGATAGGTCTCTGTCGGAACTGCAAGCCTCTATCATTATACTTCTGTCGCAGCCCCGCCGCTAAAGGCTCCATCACCGGCGCAAAGAGTAGCGGGGGCAGTGGGCATTCCTGACGCCTACCACGGGCAACAGGGAATGGGGCCGACACGCATCCGTTGAGACGCAACCGAGCAGTAGGCAGAGTATACAATAATCTAATCCACTGCACAAACCGCGCGCTGAGACGTACCTGGGCCAAGTGCAAACATATACTCCCATGCCAGAGAGTCAAAGGCTTTGGCGGCATCGAGAAAAACCGTAGCCGCTCTATCCTCCGCCCCCAACGAGCCAGCCACCGCAAAGAATGTGCGCAAGTTGTGACACGTGGACCTCCCGGGGACAAATTCCGACTGATCTGGAAGCACCAGTGTGGGGAGAAGTGTTTACAAACGCACCACAATCATTTTTGCCAGGATTTTATTATCAATGTTGATCATAGAGAGTGGGCGGTATGAGTCACATCGAGCCGGATACTTCCCAGGTTTAAGAATCGTTACTATCAAAGCCTCCCGGAGCAAGGCCGGAAGCGACCCAGTCTTCAATGACTCCGCGTACACCTCCAAAAGGCGTGGGGCGAGAATATCCCCATATTCTTTATAAAACGCTGGGGTCAGGCCGTAAACGCCAGGGGACTTATCGCCAGGCAGGCCGTGAATCGCTGCTGCCACCTCCTCCACAGAGAACGGTACATCTAGATACGACCTGTGTGCCTCATCAAACCACACCAGTGCAATATCCGCAAAATATGTCTGTGCAGCAGCCGCCTTCAGGCCCTCTGGGGCAGCATAGAGCTGCGCAAAATATTATGTCAAAACTTGCATTACACCATTCGTTCCAGTCACCTTCTCTCCCTCAGCACCAACAACCTCAGTGACATAGTTACTCGCCCAGGGCCTACGCAACATATCAGCGAGCGTGCGCCCAGCTCTCTCTCCCTCCCCATAGCGGCGAGCTCACGCAAGCCTCCTGGTAAAACAAATTTCTCTTAGGGAGGCCTCCTCATTTAAGGACACCTCTCGTCGGATCTCAGCAAGCACCTCGCCAGACCAACCCTCAGCCAGACGCCGCTCCAACTCCACAAGCCTTCCCTCGATGTCAGCCATCTCCCGCCTCAAGGCCTTCAATGTACCATGTTGTTTCGAGAGACATATTCCCCGAATGACTACCTTAAATGCCTCCCATAATGTACCAGCCGACCTCACAGATCCCCGATTCTCAGCAAAAAACAGCATAATAGCCTTGCTCACCTCCGCCCGAAAGGACTCATCACGGAGCGCCCCACAGGGCAACCGCCACATGAAAGACTGGTTCAACTCGCTGGGTATCTCCAACTCCAATCTGACCGGCGAGTGATCCGATAAAGTGCGAGGGAGATGATCCACCGATCTCGTCCAGGCCTCCACGTCCCTGGTGCCCAGCCAGCGATCAATACGGGACCAACTGCCGTGGACATAATTCACACATGTACCCTCTCTCGCATCTCCATGCTTCTGCCGCCACAAGTCTACTAACGCACCACTCTGCATCACCGCCGTCAGCGACCTTGCTGCCGTAACATGCTGCACTCTGGCCCCACTCTCACGATCCATCCTAGCATCCAGAATCACGTTAAAATCACCACCCCAAATCACTGCACCAGCACCCAACGATTCCACCAAGTGCCACAGCTCCAGAAAAAACTCCGGGTCATCTACATTCGGCCGGTAGACCGCAACAAGCTGGCAGGCTCTATCTGACAGCGTACCGCTCAGTAGGACATATCTGCCATTTGGGTCGACAATTACTTCCCTAGTACGCCACTGCAGCCCCTCACGTATCAATATTGCCACTCCACGAGCGTAACTAGAGTACGTGGAGCAGTGGGTCTCATCAACCCACCCAGCTCTCAGTCTGCCCAGCGCAGTCGTATCCAAATGGGTCTCCTGCAGCATACAGATATCAATTTCATGCTGTTTAACATATGCAGCCACCAACCTCACCTTCCGCCTGTCGTTGAGCCCACGCACATTCCACATCAAGCACCGAACCACATCCACGGCATCAACCCCATCTCTCCCCCACATGCATGCGTCTCTTAGCCAGAGAGCGCATCACCGCCTGCCAAAGACTTAAAAAGAAAACAGCCAGAACAACATAGAAAACAGTCACCCCGCAACCCAACGAATCCCGCTCCCCCCACACCCACTCAGGCCCCCCAATCAGACCATTTCAGAGACCCTACTGCTCAACCCCGAAACCCCCCCCATGAGGTCAAAGCCAAAACTATCAGGACTCATCCTAGGGGCGATAGCCGGCCTAGCAGCTCTCCACCCAGTACACACTAGGGAAGAGGGGCACATGGGCCAAACAGCAAAGCTGAACTCCAGGCGGTCCCGTGCATGGAGGCGGACCCGCGCACCCCAGCAGTCCCAACCAGTACCACCAGCCCAGCAGAAAGCCGACTAGTCATTGTCACTCAAGGCGGCACTCTCGGCTCCCGACCCCCCCAGCTCCGCAGCTCCCGGCAGTCTAGGCAATCGCCGGGCAAACCTGGCCGCCTGCTTTGGTTCCGTGAAGTACAGTATTTTCCCCTCATGCCGCACCCTCAACTTAGCAGGATACAGCAGAGCGAACCGGACTCCAGCCTGGTTCAACAATCGTTTAGTCGGCAAAAAAGCACGTTTCAATGCCTGCACGCCCGGGGTATAATCAGGGAAGAAACTGAGTTCCGAGTTTTTGTATACCAGCGACTTCCTCTCTCTCGCCAGACGAAGAACAGTATCTCGATCCTGGTAATTCAAGAGGCGTGCTATAATTGGGTGCGGAGGAGTTCCCGGCAGGGGCCGAGGTCCCAAGGATCTGTGCGCCCTCTCCACCACCAGCATCCGAGAGAGCTCACCCGCAAACAGATCTGACAGCATGCTTTCCACAAAGTCCTCCATGCGGCCCATATCTGTAGCCTCCGGTAGCCCCACGATACGAATATTATTACGGCGCGACCTTGCCTCCAAGTCCTCATTTTTATTCCGTATCACCTCCAAAATGCGCTCCATTTGTGCAATCTGTTCTCTATCCCCCCGACGTGCGTCTTCCATTTCCGACGTACACGACTCCAGAACCTCAAATCTGGAATCGTGATCATCCACCCGGGCTTTAATGCGGTCAAGTTGTTCGGTCATATGATCCAGTTTCGCATCAATACCAGCCAGACTATTCTTAAGTTCTAAAAACATGGCCCGCACAGACACCTCCTGGCTCCCCTCTCCGACCTCGACATCACAGGGCTGAGAGGCAAGAGCCGCGCTCTTCTTTTTCCCACCCTCAAAGGTGAGCTTTGCTTGACGCTGATCAGCCTTGCCCATGATTCCAGCTCTGCTCGTAACTGACTCCTGCCTGCACAAGAGAGGTAAGAAATATCCAAATCTGGGGACGTCCGCAATCAGGCAGCCCCTTCGCAGCCACCTATATCTCACCTCAAGTCCACCAGCCAGCACCCAGGATGACAGACCCTCGCCAGGATACTCCACACAGCAGGCCAGTCCGTGCCAGCACCACCTTGAACCTCCGCCAGCACCAACTCCAGCTCAATAAATCTACGGGACACAGGGTGGCATCCAGGCCCCAGCCAAAACCAGCACCCGACCAGGGGAGCCCCCTCCAACTCCAGACCTTCAGACAGTCACCTTGGATCCAGCCGCAGCCACCAGGGCCAAGTCGCCACCACCTACTCCCCGGCGACCATCTACAACATCCAGCCAGGCCCTCCCAGGCAGCTCAAAACATGTCCGCTGATCTGGATCTGCTGAGCTATGCAAGGACGCCGCTCTCAGAAGGCGCTCCTCAGCAGCACTCCACCGCCACCTCTGGCCGTCCACTCGCCGGCAGCTGGCCTCTGAGTCCCGCAAGGCACCACCAGTCCACCGAACCAGTCCCACCTCCTCTCAGAGGTGGTCTGCCGCCAGCTCCAGCACAGCTCCTCTCACGCCTGCCTGCACCACCAGGCCGCCCGGGAACAGGCGTCACCAACAGCACCAGCGTCGCAGGTCCTGCAGGCCCATGGGATCCGCGGCCCCTTCCAACCGCCGATCAGGCCTCCAAAACCTTTCTCGCTCCCAGCACAGTGTGTTCGCCGGGAGCAGCTCGCTGCGGGCTCCCCGCCCTCCGGAGCGCGCGGGCAGCGGCCCGCAGCCAGGCCTGCCCGCGCGAAACAGGGCCACAGAACCGGCCTCGATCGCGGCCACCGCCGCATCCAAAATGACGGCGGGACTCACCCGGGGTCCCGCCTGTCCACCCCAGCCAGCACCGCCTGCAGGAGAAATAAAGAGGATAATCGGCCCGCGGCCCAACAGAGCCTCACTTGGTGCCGGCCATCTTGCCCGGCAGCCAGGCCACGCCCCCATCCTCCGGGAAATCTTACTCATCCATCCAGCAGTGTCAGTGAATAAGACCAGTTGCTAATCTCCGACAGCTGCCTTTAGAGAACCAGGGGTCCCATGTGTGCTAGACAAATTCCTCTCCTTGCCAGAGGTGATTCAGTGGCCTAGTATTGGCTCAGAGACTGCAGCCTCAAGTTGAAGCCATTCTGGCAATGTGAGTTGTGAGGTGCGCAAGATGGAATCACCTGTGCTGACCGCAGATTTATTCCTCTGGAGCTGCTGAGTAGTGGGGGGAAACACAGGAGCAGCGTACCAGGACTGACCTGATGAGCCTATATGATCCCTGTTCTATCTTCCCTTACTGGTGGATGGGGGGCCCAGACCACATCCCCCACACAAAGGTTTCAGGGTATGGTGGTCGGTTACAATGCTCTTTTCCTGCACGACCTGTGGGGTCTGCATTTTGCCTCTGAAGCCTCCCTGCCCATCTCCTGGGTGTGGATGGCCAAAGTATGGGAAGTTGGAACTGGCAGCTAAGGAGGTAGGAGATAGGAGCACAACAAGTGAGGCATTGCGTTACCACACCCTTGCAGTGGAGAAAAGCCTCATGGAACAATCTAGGAAATTCAAAGAGATCCTAAAGGCAATGCTTGACATTAAGTCTTTGCTGGAACACAAACAAGATGCTTTGGCTATAGATATGGGCTTTCTACATGCAGGCCACAAAAAGCTTGAGAAAAGTGTAGATGAAAGCGAATCAACATTGGCTACACTACGCCCCTCCGCCAAGCATAACATTCACAAATAAAGGTATTCCAGGATGAGGTTTACTACCTAAATCTGAGGGTTGACACTGTGAAGGGACGTTCATGTTGCAACAACATGAGAATTGTGGGGCTTCCTGAACACACTGGGGGCCCAGGCTCGGAGCTATTCCGGGAGGACTGGCATGCTCAAACCAAGCTGGGAGGTAGATAATAAACCTTCTTTTCACTGGAGCGTGCCAACAGGGTCCAGAATAGGCGTCCTCATCCACAGCCCACTCCAGACCTATGAGGTACGACTGTTTAACTACCACGAGAGAGACCACATTCTCCAGGTGCCCTGGACAAAAACGCCTGGGTCGGTTGAGGACAGTAGAGTAAACAGCTTTCCTGACTACACCTCAAAGGTCCAGAAGAAAATAGTTTTTCTATGAGGTCTATCTAAATGCATCTTAGACAGCTGGAAATGGGTTACACTTTGATGTTCCCTGTCAAACTTAAGGTCATGAATGAGAATGGCACTTTGGTTTCCGTATGGCTAGAGGAAGTTTGGACTTAGCTAGAGGGCAAAGAAGGTACAGCATCCTCTGATCATAGGAGAAACACCAATGGATGGTCAAAGGTTGGTGGCATACATTGCCGAAACAGGTGGTGGAAGACTAGGATAAACAAGTAGTAGGTGGCCATGGAAAAGATGCTGGAGCTAGCAGAGGTGGAGCAGCCTAAAAGGCTGGCTTCTAACTCACCAGACTCTGTATGTGTGGAGGACGAGACGGATGGTTTCAACAAAACTTAACTTGAAGTGGCTGACTTGCTTCTCCAGGAAGGCCTGGAACTAACTGACTTCTGCTGACTGTTCTCTAAAGTGGATAATGACATCTACTCACGTTCACCCTCCACAGGGGTGTAGTCCTGCATCAGTGCTCCTACTATATTTGCTCTGAAATCATGCACAGTTGAAGTCAGTATGCTAGTTAGGTGACTTATCAGAGGGTGGGAGGTGTTTTGAATCTTCCCATCAACTGCACGAGAATGGGGTTACTGAGCATGCCTCCACCACTCCCCCAATGAGATGGGGAAGTACAAATCTGTGCAGCACAGTGCCTGTGACCAAGCGCCCGTTGGCTCTTGCCTGGGTTTCGGAATTGGGCCATTGTTCATGGTTTATTTTCAGTTCACCTATTGACAGCTCCTTTAATTTACTCATAGAATGAGGTGCAGAATGGTATGCCCTTGAGGTACAAAGGGAAAAGATCTGTACTACACAATCTATGAGTGACTGTGCTCACTGCGATGCACACCAATGTAATGTTCCAACATGGAATGCAAAGGCCATGGCCAGCCACACTAAGGCCCTCATTCCGACTTAGGCGGGCGGCGGGCGCTGCCCGCCAAGCGGAAACCGCCATTTGGCCGCTCCGCGGTCAAAAGACCGCGGAGGCCATTCTGGCTTTCCCGCTTTCCCGCGGTAAAAACCGCCAGGAACAGGATGGCAGGAAGAGGGTCGGAATCTCCATGGCGGCGCTGCTTGCAGCGCCGCCATGGAGATTCAGCCCATGCAGGGGAAATCCGGCGGGAAACCGCCAGATTCCCTTTTCTGACTGCGGCTTTAACGCCGCGGTCAGAATGGGCTGGGAAGCACTGCCAGCCTGTTGGCAGTGCTTCCGTGGGCCCCGGCCCTGGCGGTCTTGGACCGCCAGGGTCGGAATGACCCCCTAAATGATATAGGGTTCTCTTCTACCTAAAGCGTCACCACGTAAATATTTAATGTCTTCAAGAGACACACCTCACCTTGGATGAATTAGAGAAACTTTGCAAGAGGTGAAGGGGCAAAGTGACTGGAACTACCCACTCGAGATATGCCAGAAAAGTCTTAATACGGGTGCTGTAGGGGTTCCCTTTAAGAGCACAACACGTCAAAGTAGACCCATAGGGTAGATATGTGGTGCTGGAACACCCGCTGGACGGAGTCCCATTGTCCCGGGTAGCACTCTATGCCCCTAACCCAAATCAATCTGCCTTCTTGGACATGCTCTCACCCTCACTTCTCACAAGCACTTTCCTGACACTATCCTAGATAAGTCTAATACATCTTCAACAGTTGTAAGTTACACTCAGATGTCTGAAACATGGCAGCTCATGTAACTCAGCTCATGCAACCAGAAACAAGGAAATACTCCTATTACGTTGGACTGTACAACCTACATACTAGAATAGATCTCTTTTATTGTAGCCCAGAGGCAGGTGATAAAGTGTTGAATGCCAAATATATGGGCTGAACAAACACTTTGTGACAGTAATCCCCTCAAAGTGACTTGATTTGAGGTGAGAGATGGGGGGGGGCACTCGGCCATACCCATTTAGCGTCTCCTGACAGAATTGCTTTGCGATGCAGTATTCCACAAAACTCTGGCTGACAGTGTTCCAGGAGAATGTTGGAACAGCCTCAGATGTACTTTTCCAAAGGGACGCCTTCAAAGTGGTCCTGAGAGAGTGGTGCATTAAATCAGTATGTAGGACAGGTTGGAGCTTCAAAGAGAAGTGCTGATAATAAAGATTAAGATACATGCCCTAGAGATACACTCAGTACTGGATTCTCCTGACACAGACCATTTATCCCAAGCAATACCTACCACAAGTCAGCCCTCATTAGGCTATGATCTGTGGATTACATGGAATACATGGCCTGTCAACACATGGAGGGTGACAAAGCAGGGTGGCTGTTTTTCTGGCTGCTGCACTCAAAAGATCAGCTTTACAGACCCCAGAGTAGAGACAGAGATCAGTTTGGAGGGTATTACTCAAATATGTCAGACTTCCTATAGTATGTTCTATGCTAAACCAGTGCGGAATGCCATAACATTGAGGGGTATTTGGACTATCTACACCAACCAGTAACAAATGCACTCCAATGCCTAGAGTGCTATGCTCCACTACACTTGGAGTAGATATATTCAGTGATCAATCAAACTGCACGAGATAAGACAACAGTCACTGACTGATTTCTCATGGAATTTTATGCCACATTCAGCCACAAACAGGCTCCCAAACTCCTGCAGATATATGAGGCAACCTGAACTAAGGAGATGCTTATTGAATCTATGAGCGAGCTAGTAATGTTGTTTCTCCCTAAACCTGACAGGGACCCTTTACTAGTGGTTTCTTAATCTCCATTATTGCTATTGCATATGGATGACAACATCATGGAGAAAATATTTGAGAATTAATTAGTATCTACTGCGCAACCACTGATCAACCCTGACCAAAATAGGTTAATCTCAGGGAGCAATACATTCTTAAATTTGCATCTCTTTTTCATGATTATGGATTGGCCACATTCTTCCAGAAGCAGCCCGTGGGTTGCAGAATTGGACACAGAGAAAGCTTTCAATAAAGCTTTCAATACCCTGGGGTGGGCCTACCTTCTCTCAGTACTTCGCAACCTAGGGATGAAATCAACTTTTTTATTCTTTACTGAAGGCTAGAGTGACAATAAGCAAAACTGTATCAGGACCCATACGGAAAGAGCGTGGTACACAATAAGTATGCCCCTTATCCCCTATGTTTTTTACGCTCACTATGAAACACTTGGCATGTGCATTAGGCACAAGGGGTCCAAACTGAGGAGTACAGTTTAATAGGATGTGGCATATAGTGTCCCTATATTCGGACGTCACCTTAATTTATCTTCATGAGGATGGAGACAATACATGCCAGTTGATCACCCAAGTTTGGCAGAGTGTCTGACCTCAGGATCAAAAGGGATAAATCTTTTTTTTTTCCCCTCTAACACCATTGCCTGACGTACAATGCACAACACTACCCAACACACCTTTTCCCTGGCGATGCAACACTATTAAATATTTGGGGGTTTGTACATATCATACAGAGGGTGACCTAATAGAGGAGACCTAGAAACAGCATTCACTGCAATATTAACTTCTTATAGGCAGACAGACTCAATACGCTTCAGATCTCCCATTACGGTCGTTGTCAAGCTGCAGGTATTTATGGTTGTAATACACTTTATTCCCCTGAACAGAGGCAGAGCTAGTCACATGAGTGGGTTGGGGGTGACTTATTTGCAGATAAGATTCTTTGATCATTCGAAGACTTGACAGATGCCAATGGGTTAGCTCCTGGTAATTTTGTCCTTTATAGTGAGTCAGCTTCATCTGACTCGGAACAGAAACCATGATGCATCTGAGAGATCCCCCTTGTTACAGATCCTTTTCACAGATAGTTTAGGAAGGCCATGACATGCCTTCACAGCACATTACAGGTGAGAGGCTGTGCCTCCCTACATTGAAAGAAAAGTGGGAGGCAAATGTTGGACAATAACTGATGGGTGCTAAATGGACCCGGTGTTTATATTCAGCTAGAACCCTGTTGCCCAACTTCTAGAAGGTGCCAGGTGCATTCTTTAACCCAAAGGGCATCATCCCAAATTGAAATTACCCTTTGGTTTGGAGAATGCAGACCTCTCCTTGGCCCCCTTAGTTAAGGCAGTCTGATCAAAGGTACTCAGGAACTTGGCAGCTCTCAACTGGTCAATGATCTAATCAGCTCAGAGGATAGGGCGAAAATCAGTCTTGGTTATTGAGTTAAGTCTTCCGTAATCCATACAGAACCGGAGACCTGAGGTGGCACCTGGTAGAGCCGCTTTGGTTACCAGAACCACTAGACTGGACCATGAGTTGTAGTGTGTGCTCTATCACCCTTAACTCCATCATCTTGGACACTTCATCCTTTATCAGACAGCCTGTAGATTTAACACTTGACAGGTATGCTGTCCACTTTGTCAATGTCATGGGTACACCAAGGGATTAAGTATGAACAAAGACAAAAATTGCTCCAGCAACTAGCAGCCCTATTCCTGCAGGCTTCCTCAAAGGCTCTGAGGTTTATTTGAAACTCCACTTTAGGGCACCCTTTGCAAGGTTAGTCCTCTCTCTTTGCAAAGCTTCCTCAATTCTGCCACCTTGAGACTATCAATGACTCTGATCTCCAACCCCATAATAGCAAAATCACAGATGCAAGAGAAATGACAGAGGAATGAAAAATCAGGAAAAATTGCCAATTAAAAAAAAAAAAGGATTTTGGAAAAAACGATTTTGGTGTCAGACTACTACAAGGGATTTTTAGTTTTATACAAATCACTAAATGGCACTGAACAACTACAAGTACTGCATCCCACCACTGAACACCAGTGTAAAACAAATTGGGTTATTAGTAAAGAAGAGCGGAAGCAACATTCCAATAATAAATCCAATTCTTGGGAGGGTGAATCACAAAAGTCACTAAGTAAACCTGTGCTTAACCGTACGGTATCTTGGCACAGAAGCAGCCAGGCTTAAATAGAGGCAAAGAAAAGTATTTATGCAGCACTCAGATAAACATAAAGTGAAAACACAACACAGGAAAAGTACTAAACCAACTTAAGGAATAGAATAATATTTAATAAATGAAATTACAGTGGGGTATGGCCTAAGATGGCAGAGGGGAACTAGAAGATCTCCGCGCCACCTCTTCCATCTGTGTCACCTGGCAACTACCTAGCCCCTAAAAGCTCTGATGTGTGCTGAAACCCTATTGATGTGTGATGGGGGCAGGGGCCATGGGAAGATTTTCCACTGTAGCGGCCTGGGTGGGCTGCATCGCTGCGACTGTCAGGAGCCCAGGGGGGAGGTGACTTGGGGTGTGGCTGTTGGCCTGCATGGGCCGCAGCATGGAAGCAACCAACATGCGGTGAATTTCAGCACGCTGCTAGCCTCACATTACTACTGGTTGGGGGCCTATGAGCGCCACCCCCCCTTAAGCCTGGGATATCCTCTACCTCTACATGCTGGCTGCAACGCTAGAGCCTAACTGCTCTGCCCACACATGCGAGTGGCAGCTCGCTACGCGAGGCGCTCCTGGCAATTAACAACAGGACACTGTTTGACAACCTTAGACATTGTATCACTATGGGGTGGGAGGGTGGTTTCCAGATGCCTACCTCCCCCGCTCGTGATGAGTTGGCACTTGCACTGACTATCACAAGCAGGTCCACGCTCACCACTCCCCTACGCTGCTGCTGCAATCCACTGAAATAGCTCAACAAGATGGTACGCCGCAAGACTGGTGCAGGGCTATGCATCCCTATCCGCTTATGCTTCTATGGGGCCTTCACTCACCTCTGGCTCCACTGGTCAGAATCTTTTACTGGTTAATTAGACATGGTCCTAGCAGCCATAGATCAAACATGCACCTCCATGGAATCAAAAATTGACGCAGTGACCCTACTTTGGGAGGATCATCGGAAGTTGTCCGATAGAGTACACTCGACAGAGCAAACAGTTGCTACTCTTCAACCATGGACTTCTGACTAGAAAAAGCAACTCGCAACATTGCAAAATAAGGTCCACATCCTCGATGAACAAGCAGAAGACGGTAAAAGGAGATCAAGACGGAACAACATCTGCGTAGTAGGTGTGCCCTGAGGGAGCAACGGGTGATGCTGTAGAGACATACGTACAAACTTAGATCCGCAGTTTTGTCTCTGCCGACCTATTGTCTCCATTCTTCTCTGTGGTATAGGTCCAGAGTCCCTGCAGGGAAACCCCAACCGGGAGCCCCAACTCGACCATTAGTCATGCGTCTTCTGAACTATAGAGACAGACATTGTCCTGAAAGAAATGCGCAGGAACAACAATTTAAGGATTGATAATGCCAGGAGCCTGGTGTTTTCAGATTACACCTTGGCCGACCAGCGGCACACGTTCCTGGAGGTGAAGTCAAGCTATGAAAACACCATATACAATACAGGCTCCTCTTCCCTGCCTGAATTCGAGTCCTATATAAGGACAAGTCCTCCTTCGTTACTGACCCGGCAGATGCTTGGACCTGGATTGAACGCAATGGACTGGCAGCTGCTGGCCTGTCCTCAAACACTCGCTGTGAGCCACAGCCACAGAAAATACATCGCATGAAATGCCCCGGCATGCACAACAAACTCCTTTGCAAGTGTCCAGAAGTTCCAATCTAGAGGAACTGATCCAAGACTACCAGCGGGCTCTGCAGGTGGCTGCAGAATTCAGAGACCCAACACTGCAGGCCAGTTCGGATGAAAATGGTCCTGAATCCTCAGGAAAAAGTGACTCTGACACTTCTGATGTTACACCCCTGACTGTGAATGTACTGCTAGTGCTAACACTTCAATTGTCCCACAATCTTATTTGAAATGTTGCATGGCTATATTATGATGCTTTTATATGTGCATGTTATACCATTTATTTGCTCTACACACAATCCAGGACACTTTTACTGCAAAATAGCTGTGTTATTTTGTTTGGCCTCTAATTATAGCCCCACTGCTACATTTATCTCCAGGGAAACTTTGAAACTCCAAAGCATGACCATTCTGTCATGAGAGCCACGGAGGCCGCCTGGACCACTACATCTGCCCTCATATACCATGGGAGACAACGCAATTCCATCTCTTGCCTAGTTTGTTTACACCATCAACCGGCTCTTTTTTACCAGTTTCTTAGTTCTTTACTAAGTTTGTACAGGCTACTGTTGCATGCCTTCTCTCAATGGTATCTATAGTTCTACACATTGTTGTGTTATTATCCACCTGTTCTTACACCAAGCACTCGCTCATTTCACACCCAATAATGATACCACAGGGTCCTATGTCCTGGCAGCTCAGGGGATTCTCATGTGCATGCTATTTTCTAAGGCCACTACTAACATTGTCACTTTGAACATGAGGGGGATCCGCAACTCCTCCTGTCACTATGCAACATATAGCCCTACCTCTGCCATAGACATACACACATAGCGTTCATTCAAGAGTTCCATATTACCAGCCAGAAATCTTCCAGACTCCAGAGAAGATGGAGGAGACAGGTGTTCCCTGACAGTTACTCCTCATATCCTCAGGGGGTGCTGATCTGGGCTAGGGCAGGATCATACAACCATTGATCCTGAAGGGAGGTATGTATTTGTGGAAGGCTGCATGGAGGGCCTTCCAATACTTCTTGGAGCAATATATGCACCAAATGTCGACCAAGCCCCCTTTTTACACGCACTAATTGAGCTGTCAGGCTGCTCGAGCGGCATTCCTTGGATCCTAGGAGGAGACTTCAATAGTATTCTAAATATACACTTTGGCTTCTCCTTTCCTCCCCTACTCCACACAATAGCTACAACTAACGCATGCACACGATCTAGTTGGCTCAATTACTGGACTATCCTAGATGTTTGGTGCCTCCGCAAACCCTCCACCAAATTGTATTCTCATTACTTACATGCCCACCATCTTCATATTCGAATCGTCAGATTTGTTTCTACCCAAGACATAACTTCCCATATTACCAACACAGATTATCTTGGCCACACATATTCAGACCATAAACTTCACCTGTTACAACTACGCAAGGAGAAACCACTACCACTTATACCTATCTGGCGGTTAAAGGCCTGTGCTTTGGAAGACCCCACCTTCCATGTATCCTTGGCTACCAGCATGACAGAATACTTTGATCACATTACAGGTTATGCCGCTTCACCTCTAGTTGAATAGAACACTTTCAAAGTATCTATTCGGGGTCACTGCCTGGGCACATGCTTAATATGTGCTGCCATCTCCTCACTGAGATTTCCTGCGGGAGGGTAGAATATTGAACCTTGAAGATTTAGCTCACTCTTCCACCACAGCTAGGAAACAGCTGCTTCAGTCCTGACTTGACCATCTTGTGTTGCTTGACTGACTCCGCTTTCTAAACTATGCAGAGCACACTAAGTGCACACATGCCGACGCTGACCACCCTGACACTGTACTAGCCTGGCTAATATGACAAGAGGTAGTTCAACATCTAATACTAACTATCCGTACAGCACCTGGACATCTGCTTCATTCACAAGCAGATATACACCCTGCATTTACTGACCATTACACAAGCTTATACACATACATAATAACACTATATCCTGAAACTATTGCTGCTTTCTTCTCCACAATCGAGCTTCTGCAGGTCTCACCAGAATCTAGGGAACAACTAAACAATGAGATTTTCATTTTTGAGGTTTAGGAAGTGATCCAGCACTGGACATTATTAATAACTCAGGCCCAGACTGCTTGCCTGCCGACCTGTATAAAATGTATGCTCCGTACCTGGTGCCCTGCCTAAAAACAATGTACAATGCTGCACTCTTTGCTGCTTCACTGCCGCCAACCCTTAGTGATGCCCTACTCATTTTATTGCCCAAGTAAGGTCAAGAGTCTTTCGATATGGGTTCCAACCGAAAATTGGCACTGTTAAACCCTGATTATGAAATCCCTGCATAGATATTGGTGGATCGTCTGGTCCCCCTTGCACCTGATTTGGTCCATTTGGACCAAACTGGTTTTGTACCTGCCAGAAACACTTAATTAAACATACATTGTTTTTTCAGGGTATTCACATACGTGCAACAGCGCTATCCACATTCGGGATGCATGGTACTGACCGTCAAAAAGCATTTGACTTACTGGAGTGGTCGTTTCTATTTGAGGTGTTACGTTGCTATAATCTAGGAGCCAGATTCCTTCCTTTAGCTATGCTACTTTACAACAAGCCTTCAGCACGGGTTCGTATTGGTTGTCACATTTCTGATACTATCACAATAGAACAAGGAACCCATCAGGTTTATCTGTATTTCAGCCGCCATTTTCCCTAGTGCTCAAACCAGTGACACATTGTTTACGTGCATACGGACAGAACTGGGGAATTCCCCTAGGCACTGTTATATATTACGTATTGCTTTATGCGGAGACATACGTCTTTATCTGAGAGATGTTTGGTTCATCCCCACCTACATAGCCACATTGCTCAATTAATTTGCCTGTGTGGCTGGACCAGGAATTAGCTGGTCAAAATCTTGTTTGTTCCCTTTTAATACCCAAACTCGGAAACTCACATATGCGGTCAACGCGATGGAATTCTAATGGCAGACTATCACATTTCGATAACTAGGGATGCACATATATCACATTCCTGAGGACCTTTTTGATGGTAACCTAACTTGAGCAATCTCTGTGATACGTGCACAAATATCCTTTTGATAGACACTGCCACCTTCGACGGTGGGCCGTGTAGCTCTCACAAAGATGATTGCCCTGCCAAGACTACTACACTACTTCACCAATCTTCCACTTTACATACATGTTACTTTTGTCAGCTCCCTAAAACGTATGATATGCGACTTCCTTTGCACAGCAGAGTGGCCTTGTGTGAAATCTATCTTTCCACAGACAGTGGTGTACTCAATGTCCACAATTCTGAACACTATTACATAGAATCACAACTACAGAGGGTGACGCACTGGTTTAGCAGCCAGCAACTTGCAGACACTGCAACACTTCTCCCCCCATGGACGCGGATACAGATCCTCTCCTTTTTCCATCCACTTGCCAAACCTTCGCCACCACATAGCCCTCTTTTAATTGTGGCACATCGCTGATTCTGTAGAAGATTGTTTCTCTCTTGATCGCCTTCCGCCATCTGCCCCAGTGCTACCACTACTTAGTATGCCGCAGAGACGCGTTACCACCATCCTCAGGGACCTAAGGCATTGGCATGCGGAGGGTCTACACACTATAGGAGATTTATACTCTTAGGGCACTATTCAAATAACTGACTTATCCTACCCAGGAACAAAAACCAGCTTGAGTTATTCTAGGTCACTGATAATCACTCAGTGTTGCATCCCAGTCCATCATTATTTTGCACAACATGCCAATTCAGTTTGGACACAGCTATTTGCAAATCGGTCTTGACCCTGCTTCAATGGGAACAGTCCCGACCAAACTCCAAAGCCAGGTCTTCCCTGAACTGGAAGACAAGCAACCCACTGGTTTTGCCCTTGTTATGGGCTCATCAGCCAGGTAAAGCCTGGTTTAAGTGAGACAGTGTGCACAGGACCTACGTCTGGGCATACCCATCCCACTTAGGCGACATACTAAAGTATACAAAAAGCAATGGATGGAATGTTTGAATTAATATTAAACCACTGGTAATTACTCGGGCCGCATTCCAGTCCATCGTTATTTTACACACCATGCCACCTCAGTTTGGACCCAGCTATATGCAAATGACCTCTCCTATTTCTTCTGCTGCAAGATAATCAACATATTTGACAACTTCAAACCCAAATGTACCCCACAGTCCGTCTAAAGCGACTTCCCATTTCATTTGAAACCGCACTGATAGTATAGCCTGCTATCCCTATGGACTAGACCTCCTCCACCATACAGTCCATCCACTCTGGGGCCCTTTAGCGCCCTTGTCTCGACCACATCTTCGCCATAGGATTTCAGTCCCTCAGCTTAGCTCTCACACCAATCCTGCACACCTCCATCACAACAGCCATTTACACAGATCCCTGGAAAAATGCCACAGTACTCCCCATGTTCAAAAGGTCATCCGCAGACCCTCCAACTACAGACCATCTTCTTGCTGTTCTACCCTACTAATGGATTTAAAATGTTGATATTGATAGGAGGAGCTCATTGGTCACTTTTAATAATCAAAACGTCTTTATATTGAGAATCGTCACAAATTCCTGTTATGGTTCTGTACATAGTAGGGCTGACAAGTCTCCTCATGGCAACCATTTGGGAATTGATTCAGCTGTACAAAAGTAACTGTTTTTCACTTGATGTTTATGGAGCAGGTGCGTAGGGTTGTGCTATGCCAGAAAAATTGCAGGTAACTAAGAACGAGTTTCTCAGTCGCCTGCTAGCAATACCACAAAGTATGGCTAGTTTTAAATCCCACTTTAAACTTGGAAGGGAGTGTATGAAAGATTTTGTGGGTATGGCTCCCCTGCTGCTTTGGACTAAAATCTGGAGCACCCCTAAGATAGGACTTTCCCAGAAAGTAATAGTGAATTGTCTGACTTTGGATAATTGGCACGCTATCCCATGGCTGGCCTATGTAAAAAGTAATCTGTGTAGTCTTGGGATGAACCAACTTTTTGTCTCTCCTGTAGAGACACAGCCTCAAATAAAGAAAATTGTGAAAAAATACGCTCTCTCTTACAAAGAAGAATGCCGTATGGTAAGGTCCCTTAGGATGGTTTCTGTGCTGACTTACATGCAGATTTCTAATAGTTTGGGCATTAATGGGTATCTGGTATGGCTAACTAATCCCCAGCACAGATTTAACCTTACACAGCTATGGCTAGATCTAATACACCACCTAGTTGCTTTTCCGACAGCGGTTCTCGAGAGTAATATTTTTTCACCCTGCCTATGTGATGATGTCTCAATACAATCATCTATGCACTTTATGCTTTTTTGTAAATTGTATTCAGTGTTTCGGGCTGATTATTTATGCCTCATTTTAAAGCATGCGCACTTTAAGTCACATAAAGATGGTTTGAGACTCTTGCAATCAGCTGCTATGCCAGAAATATGTTTCTCCGTTGTGATTTACATTAGGGCTGCTATTAAACTTCGGAAAACATATAGGCCCTCATCATGACATTGGCGGTAAATCCCACTTACTGACATGCTGACGGCGGCCAACTTACCGCGGCGGCGGCGGATATCCGTTCACCATATTATGACACACACACCAATCCGACAGAATTCAGCCACATACACTAATCCGCCAGTCCAAAGGTCAGTGATAAAGTGGCGGCATCAAAGCCCACACCGTTACGCCAACAGAACAACGTCCATCACATAATGACCCACGAATCACCACGGCGGACATTCACCGGCGGTAAACCACTGGCGGTACATACCGCCGCACTCACAATGGACACCCACAGACAAAACACCACCACATTGGACAATTCAAACAACACACACCTGACACCCATACACACATCACACCCACACCACTATAAAACACACACACACACTACCCACAACCCTTTACGATTACAAATCATTGCCACCAGGGAGATACCAAGACCAATGAGACAACTACAGCGACACACCACTCACACCTATATACCACTCACGCACTCCACATCACACACCCCAACACACCCTTACAACACACCTCACATAACACCCATGGCATCACAAAGACACCCCCATTTCACAGAGGAGGAGCTAAGGGTCATGGTGGAGGAAATTGTCAGGGTAGAGCCACAGCTATTTGGAGCATAGGTGCAGCACATATCTATTGCAAGGAAGCTGGAGCTATGGCGGAGAATCGTGGACATGGTCAACGCCGTGGGACAGCACCCCCAGAACAACAGATGACATCAGGAAGAGGTGGAACGACCTACGGCGGAAGGTACGTTCCATAGTAGCAAGACACCGTGGACCCCTACCTCCTCCCCAACAACTCACAGCATGGGAGGAGCAAGTCTCAACAAAACTGCATCCTGAGGGAGTGGCCGGAATTGGAGGAGGACTGGACTCTGGTAAGTCAACTCTCTACTATTATCAACCCCTACCTGCCATCACATACCCTCAACCTCACTCCCATCACCCCACTACATCCCACACACTCCACCACCACATCTCACTTATCCAAATGCCAAGCCCTGCATGCTGTACCAATGCATGGACACCCCTCACAGCCCTGCATGGACACTCATCACCAAAGCATGCACAGCATAGAGAACTAACAATCCCTCCATACACTAACATACACTAGTGAAAGCTGGCAGGGCAAATCCAACCATAGAGGGGAAGCCAGGGATGTACAATATGTCATACACATAAACCATAACACATCATTTACATCCCCACAGGTAACCTAGACAATGTCACTGGAAAGGACTTGCCAGCACTATCCACTCCCCCAAAAGAAGAGGCCTGCAGTGATTACAGTAACTCTGGACTTCAGTCACAGACCACCACAGAGCCTCCCCCATCAGGAAACAACACCACATCACCCACCCAGCGTACCACACCTCTGTCCCCAGGACACGTCAATCAGCAGTGACCCCAGACCACACCTCGCACACAAGACAATCAGGGACCTGGGGTCAGTGGCAGTGGGCACACGGGTCAGGGGAAAGAGGCACAGGCCATGAGGGACACTGGGAGGATTGATGTCCGCCGGGGAGGACAGGCCCAGGGAACCGACTCTCCAGGAGGCACTCTCAAAGTTCCTGGGAGCCTACCAATATTCCCAGGACACGATGGGCCAGATCCTGGACAACGTGCAGGGGAACAGGTGGCTGCAGGAGGGACAGTACCAGGGGATCAGGGAGGACCTGCAGGCCATCAACAACACCCTGATCTCCATAGCAGGGGTGCTGGCAGACATGGCCAACATTATGAGGGAGGCAGTCTCACACCAGCGGGCCCGTGCCACTAGACAGATATCTAAACAGCCTTCCACTTCCGCTACCGCTAGTGGCCAGGAGACCCCGCCACAGGACTCACAGGCCACCAGCACCCCTCCCCCTGCAGAAGATGACCCACCCACATACGTTCTCTGCAATCCAGACAGAAGCCATAGACACATGCCAAGACCCCCACCAGGAAATTAGACTCTCCTGATTGTCCCCTTGAGTCCCACTCAGTCACACTGTCCACCTTGAACTGCCATTGCTCCCCTTCCTATGTCCCCTTGGACAATGCACCTGTGCTGTAAACAGACTGGAACAATACCCTGGACTTTCCTCAATCAGCACCCCATCCCATTGCAATTTCCCATATGTGTTAGCACTTTAATAAACACCCTTTGAAAAAAAACTCAATTTGGAGTATGTCATGTATATCAAATATGTATTTTGTGAAACAGGTACAAACATTGCAAATGAACTGTACATAGAACTGTACATAGAATAAGCATAGATTAATGAACTGTAGCTGGCTGTAGTGATCACATCAGGAGTACCTGTCAAATCACCAACATCTGCAAAATGAATTGCCAGAGGGAACAGTAAGGGGGCAAAGAAGTGGGAAATATCAGCATGCCATTGCCACACAGATTACAACCAAAGTCATTGAAATATAAAATTACACTGTCCTACCTGTGTGTCATTGAAAGTATTGACGTATCACAGTTGTTCTGTAGTCCTCATCCTCTGCCTCCTCATCCTCACTGTCCACAGGGGCATCTCCAGTCTCCTCCTCCTCCTGCAGAAAAGGGACATGGCGCCTGAGGGCCAGGCTGTGCAACATGCAGCATGCCACTACTATCTGGCAGACCTTCTTGGGTGAGTTGCACAGTGATTCACCTGTTAGATGGAGGCACCGGAACCTGGCCTTCAAGAGGCCAAAGGTCCTTTCAATGATCCTTCTGGTTCGCCCATGTGCCTCATTATAACATTCTTCAGCCCTTGTCCTGGCATTCCCCACAGGGGTCAGAAGCCATGATAGGTTTGGGTAACCAGAGTCACCTGCAAATATTGAGGGACAACATTTAGCCTCACACTATCCTATATGGCCAACACCACAGGCATACACCAACATATACTGGGTGGGAACCTGGGCTCACCTATTAGCCACACCCTCTGCCCCTGTAGTTGGGACATCACATTTGGGATGCTGCTATTCCTCAAGATAAAGGCATCATGCACCGACCCAGCATACTTAGCATTGACGTGGGAGATGTACTGGTCCGCCGAGCACACCATCTGGACATTCATGGAGTGGAAACTCTTACGATTCCTGAACACCTGTTCATTATGCCGGGGGGACAAATGCAATATGTGTATCATCAATCACCCCAGTTATGTTGGGGATATATCTCATTGCATAAAACTCGGCCTTCATTGTGGCCAAATCCTCAACCTGGAGGAAAACAATGTAGCTGCACATGTGTTTTATCAGGGCAGACAACACTCTTGTCAGCACTACTGAGAACATTGGCTGTGACTTTCTTGCTGCCAAGCTCACTGTCACTTGGAAAGAACCAGTTGCCAGGCAATAGAGCACAGATAGCACTTGCACAAGAGGGGGGATCCCAGCGGGCTGACGGATAGCAGATATCAGGTCAGGCTCCAATTGGGCACACAGCTCTGTGATTGTGGCCCTGTCAAGTCTATAGGTGAGGATAATGTGCCTGTCCTCCAGTGTAGCCAGTTCCACCAGGGGTCTGTACAAGGGGGTATGTCTCCATCTCCTATTCATAAGCAGCGGTAGGTATCCAAGGGACACAAGAGTGAGGAGGCTGTCACAAACTGAACACTGGAGCCACAACAGTAGTTAGCATTCTGTAAACATGTAATGGGTCAGCGTGATTTGTCCAGTATGTGCCTATTTCTCATGGGACGCAGCATGATTCCATAGGGCTGCCCCCCCATGAAATGGCATCCGCCTGTCCTGTGTGGAGGGACAGGTGGAAGTGATGTAATTCCGCTGACGTTGTGCGCCGTGGCGAGAGGCGATCGGGAACCACTGTGCAATTCCTCATTGGTTAAAATTGTGCCCTATGGGGTACAGTGGCCAATGGTGATCAACGCCGGGAGTGACTGTATGCACCGCTGTGGACGTGACCGCCATATTCAGATTCCTCACTTGCTACCTGACCTTCCATAGGAGAGGACCTACACTGCATGTGCTGCTGTGACGTGTCTGGAACCTACCATCGCCCGTGTGACCAGGGAAAGGGCCCCAGTCTTCACTTTGGAAGAGTTGGAGAGACTGTTGGATGGGGTCCTACCCTAGTACAGACTGCTGTATGGGCCTCCAGACCAACAGGTGAGTACACTGTGGGCACATTGCATGTGCCATGAATGGATGGAGTTGTGTGTGTGAATGCCTTGTGTAAGGGGGTGGGTGGATGTCCTCTTTGCAGTGTACACATTGTGTGCTGGGCTATGTGTGTGATTCTTCCCTGTATCTCCAATGGTGAGTCCTTTCACTTCTGTGCAGTGTTTCCGCCAGGCTTTTGATGTCGTTGGTACCGCCCCAGAAAAGGAGGCAGATTGTCTGGTCATAATATGGTGGGCATAACTTTATCTTCCGCCGTGGTGCCTATTGTTTCCGCCCTGGCGGTTGGTGTGGTACATTGGCTGTCTTTTGGAGATCTTTCCGCCATGGTCAAAATAGTTACCGCCGGCCTGTTGGCGGTATTACCGCCACTTTATCACCGACCGCCAGGGTCGTAATGAGGGCCACAGTATTTAGAGATTAATTGTTAAGGATGTGTTGTTAGAAATGCTCTATAAATTTTATAAAAGCTATATGGCAGAGTCCAGCAGCATCCTGATGACCCAGAGACTTCAGAAGAACAGGGCGCAAGCCAGAAAGCCCTTGGAGACACTCTGGCTCAGCAGGATGGGTCCAGTCCTTGTCCTCAGCAGGGCAGAGATCAGCACGTACCAGGGTAGTTCAGCAATGCAGAGAAGCAAATCCTTGGAACAGTCAGCCCAGGCAGAGTGGCAATCTTTACAGCACAGCAGTCTTTACTCTAGCAGAGTTCTTCCCAAGTCCACTAGTGATCTGATTTCAGGGGGCTAGAGACCCAGTACTTATACCCAAACGTACTTTTGATAGGAAGGATGACTTCAAAGGATCCCTCTCAAGTGCTCAGGCTCCCCTTGCAGCCCAGCCCTGACTCCAGACTACCAATGGGGGGGTATTCAGCCCCTTAGTGTGGGCTCTGGCCACTACCCTTTGAAGTGTAAGTGAGACCCCTTTCTAACCTCCTCCCCAAGAAGACCCATCAGTATGCAGATGAATGCAGATGCAGCTGAGTAACCTGTGTTGTGAGTGTCTGAAGGGAATGCAGAATGGTTGCTGTCACCCAGTCCAGGCCAGACGTGTACTGGAGACAGGCTATAGGCACACAGGGCAGTGAGGACAGGGAAATGCCCACTTTCCTAAAGTGGCATTTATAAAAAAGTAATAATAAATAAGACTTTACCAGTAAAGATGATTTATCATTACCATTCAAATGAAATGAAAATGATGCAGGTACTCCTTTCTGATTGGCATTACAGCTTAAAATTATATTAAGGAATTCATGTTGCTGGCCTATTAACAGAGCTGACCTCACAGTAATGAAAAACGATGTTGGGAGTTTTTCATTACCAGGACGTATAAAACTTAAAAGTACAAGTCCCGCTTACATGGAACTGTATGCCACTTACATGGCACCCTGGCCTATGGGCTACCTAGGGCCTACCTTAGGGGTGACATATGTAAGTAAAGGGGAGTTTAAGGCCTGTGAAGTGGTTTTAAATGCTCAGTCAAAGTAGCAGTGAAACTGCGCACACAGGCTCTGCAGTGACAGGCCTGAGACATGTTTAGAGGGCTACTTAAGTGGCTGCCACAATCAGTGCTGCAGGCCCACTAGTAGCATTTAATCTACAGGCCCTGAGTATATGGCATACCACTTTACAAGGGACTTAAAAGTAAATTAAATATGCCAATTGTGGATACACCAATGTTACCATGTTTTAGGGGAGAATCACATGCACTTTAGCACTGGTTAGCAGTGGTAAGGTGCTCATAGTTGTAAAGCCAACAAAGAGATACGGCTAAAAACAGAGGATGAAAGGCAAAACTTCTGGTATAAGACCACCCTAAGGATGCCAGGTTTACAAGCACTAAAGTCAATTTTCTGATCTAAGAAAGTAATTTTGTTCAATTATTGTCCCACAGATTTTCCATCCACCTTGTCACATTGGCCAAAGATACATTTCACAGAGTAAATGATTGCTGTCTACAATGTGTCATCAGTTTTTAGGTTAAAAGAGGCTAACATCTCATTTATCTGCATATTTATACTTTTCTAAAAGATGTGAAAACCCTATTAGTAGCTGGCTTTGATTTTCTTTCTTTTTTCTCTTTTTTTTTTACCTTTGCTGAGGTTTATCATATGATTTATTGAAAGGGGTATAGGATGCAAGAAAGAGCCCCAGAGGGAGAAGAGTGCACCAAGAGAAGATACACTGATCGGGTGGTCAGACAGAGGACAGGAGAGCAGAGAGAGAGAGAGAAATGCCCCAGGTGAGCTGAAGTCCGAGAGGATACAGGGGTTAGACCCTTAAGGTCTCAATTAATATCGATACATGGACAGCGGCGTTTCAAATATAGGACAGAATCATATGTGAAAGGGCCCCAGAGTGCAGATTGTTCTGTGGAACTAAATGGGTGTAATCAGGACAGTCCTCATCAGCTTTGGGGTTTTGGCCTAACTTCGGTGTGAGGAAGAATTGAGATCTAAGAAAAGTGTGTGGAGGGCAGTTGGATACCCAACAGAAGACTGTGCACAGACAGGTGGACTGAGAATTTAATATTCAGGGGAGACACTCTTGCTGGTTGCTGAAATACTGGGCAAAGAAGTGGCAATTGGATGAATGGCAGACTCATTTGCAGAATCCCTATTACAAAAATGTGATTTTCTCACCATTATCAGTGATTCTGAAGAAGACGAGGAGCAAGTTTCTTTTAATTTACGGCCTCTCATGGCCCAAAGGTGCCTCAATTAATGAATTTACAGACCAGTCAGAATGTACAGTGACTTACATCAGCAATTAAAATGGTCATAAGTTGGTGAGGAGATGCCATCAACACATACAAAGAGCCTCAGAGATATCTGGCATGTCATTGGCCGATGAAAAAGACTGAGGGGCTTACCACTAAACTGGCGTTTGCAATGAGAGGAGTGACAAAACTGCCCCACAGAGTATGAATGACAGAGAATAAAGCAGGATAAGGATGCAGCTCCAGTTTTTGGACCACTAGAGTAGCTTGATATTGTTGTTTCATAATGATCCAATAACACAGGCGGTGGAAGTTTTTTTTCCGGACAAATCTGCAGGAAGTGGCTTTGAGGTGAATTGGAATGGGAAATGGTGCGCTGAAAGGTGGCCCAAAGAGTGGCTGATGAAACACTATAGCATTGGCTTCCTAGAGTTTTACCCAGTGTTGCTTGCAATGCTACTGTGGGACCAAGAATCGCGCAACAAGAAATTAACATTTTTGATCAATAACCAAGCTGTAGTGTATGTGGTGAACAGAATGACAAGCAAAATCAATACATGCTGTGGCTGCTGACGGAACTAGTTCCTCTGTATTTGGAGGGAAAAATTTGTTCAGAGGCAGGTATACTTCAGGTTTAGAAAACAGGGTGGCTGAAGCACTATCTTGTTCACAGTAGGGGAGATTCTGTGGTTTAGCCCGAGGAGCAGACATGAAAGCTCCACAGGATTTGTGGGAGATTAGAATGTAAGAGTGATGTATCTAGCTGATTCAATGAGAAGGATGTACAGGGAGGGATACTCAGAGTTTTTACAGTCCAGAGCTCTGAGAAGAGAGGGAGGGACTTGGAGGAAAGAGAGAACAATATGATAAATTTTACAATGGGGCAAAATGAGAAGGGACTAGCACTAGTAACAATTGGGAAAAGGTGGGCAGGGATTGTTTTCTATGGGAAGCTGTTGTGGGTTTATGGTCCATGGGGGATTCAGAGGGTGGAACTGCACAGGTGGACATTGGAGGGATCGTAGAGAGAAAAAGGTAGAGTATTGCAATTGAGGTGACCAGTGATGATTGTTGTACTGTGTAGTGTGTTGACCAGATCAGAATTGTGCGTACCCACTTGGGATGGGCTGCTGTTTGTGGCCCTTTTTACTATAATTTGTTTTGTGAGCATTTACGGATTTGGAACTGTTGGGGAGGGAGTGGGGTTTGTAGATGGGGAATGTTACAAGAAAAGAGAAGGGACTGGGCATTCGGCTGAGAAGGATCATAAGAAACAAAAAGGGTAGCAGGAGTGTGTCACAGAAGTAAAGGTTATGCCCGGGCTGCTGGTTGGGCTCATTTTTTGAGGTTCAGGCAAAGCGCAGTATTCAGACATAAAGATGGGGCACAGGTTACGGGGCAAGCAGGTGCTGGGGGTATTGAGACACTGCCTGAGGCAGGCCGGGTTTAGGGAAGAGAAGCTTGGGACAATCCTTCCGTATAAGGATGGCAACAGAAGATTACTGACTATAGGTCTGTGGTAACAGGCTGAAAGGCTTAGGGAGATGGTGGAGATTGTATATGGGCTATGTGCAGAAGAGAAATTAAGAGTTTGCAGAGGGGGCATAACCTGTCGTTCTTTACCCCACAAGTATTGAGGAAGAGCCGGGGAGAAGGAAGGCAGGTCTGTGGGTGTTTGGTTGTGTAGTGTGCCGGGAAGAAGGCTGGAAAATAATTCTTTAGGCAACAGAAGGAAGTGGATCCTAGAAAGATGAAGTTCCTGTAGTATGGCTGAGGGAAGGGAAGGTTAAATAGGAGCACCTGATGCCCACCTGTGGGAGCACAGGGGAACATGGACAAAGACAGCTGTGGTGGTGTTACTCCTGGGGGAGAATGACTTGGTCCATTCGACAGAGATGGAGCTGATTAACATAATTAAAAAGGACATGGGGAGGTTAAAGGAGCAATGGGCTCCGACTCGGTTTCGGTGCACTCAACTGTTATCAAGAAAGGTTTTGATAGGAACAAGGGCAAGGGGCGATTAACAGGGCATGGAAAGAGATTAACAGGAAAACGAAAATTATTGAGGTTCTTAAGCACAATTAAATTGTCTTTGAGTGCCTGGAATTATTTTGCCAGAAAGTGTTACATCCTTTCAAGCTCAGCAACAAGTTGTATTCAGAGACAATGATGGTCCGTGGAGAAGTGAGTAAAGGAAATTGCTGAGGTATGGGGGAACAGAAATAACTCGAGCAAGGGTTTTCTGGTGGCGGTTTGAGGGTGGAAAGATAGAGATGATTACGTAGGAAAAGGGTGGCCAGAGAGAGTAAGGGAACAGACAGCAAGAAAGAGGAGGCAAAGGGTGCCGGGTCAAAGGGTGAGTAGGCAAAGCAAATAAGGAAATTGATGGGTAGAAAAGAGAATGCATAAGATCCCTACGAAATAACACTGAGGTTGTCAGCATTGTTTAGGGGAACAAGCAGAGTGAAATGTTGGGGAGAGAATTGTTTAGGGGTGGGGGTGGATTAATAGCTTATTGCCAGAAAAGTTATTTAAGGCATGTTAAGATGTGCGGCTAGGCCAAAGGAGTTTGAATAGCCCTGCTTGCTCTCAATAAAAACGGCCTTTTGCACAAATAACAAAGGATTGCCATATTGACTGTCGCCCGGGGGAGAAAATAGGATTGTTACCTTACGGTAGCTGTTTAAAAACAAATTAAACACAATCTCCTTTATGCAAAGGATATCTGGTTCTTTAAAATTGATGGAAAGTGGAAAATATATCAAAATGTTAACGCAAAAAGTTCATGCAGACAACGTGGAAGTCAACTGAGTTAAGCAGGTTATTATTAATAGAGGGATTGCAAACTAATCAAAACAATGGCCTTGCTGTGGTCTGTTAATCCGCAGGGTTAACTTTAAATCGTTGCAAGGCAAACTGAACCTTCTAGGCTTCCTCATGTTTGTAAATTAGCTAGCATGAATTGTGTAAATTAAAGTTTGAATTTGTAGACCACTTCCAAGAAGCAGTAACTGAAACACGATAAAATAATTATTAGGAACGTAAATGTGTAAATAAAGAGGAAAATGACATCCACATTTAAGTGCTATTTTTTTTTTTTAAATAACTTACAAATTGCTAATATTATGCTCTAGTCCACAGTAAGTGTTTAGCAGCTGAAACAGGGAAATGTTACAAAACACGCAGTGGGCATAAAATGCATCTGAAAACTTACAAAGCATTTACTGAATACCAGAACCTACAAACTTTTTTTTTCTACAAGTACAGAATGTGGAATTACATTCACTTAAAACTACACACAGTAGCTAAAGACATTATGTTGTGAAAGTGAGTACGATACACAAGTACTTGAGATACATAAATGATGAACAGACAACATGTCCTGCCTAACACATCAACCCAAGTTTAAGAGCTAGCAAAATGAGTACTTATTCAAAAACAACGTATTATTTCTCTTTTGTTCCGCATAGAATATGTAAGTTCATGACGAAACAACAATACAAGGCAAATAAAACAGATTAATAATAAGAAGCCGTAATTACAGATTTTTGAGAAATGTAAATAAGAATGAATTGACCTTGTGCTGTCCTTTGATTGCCCTGATAGAATGTATTTGTTTAGAGCGGGGGAATTGCCGTATATGCACTTCGTGACCTAACTGCTTATTGGCTTTCAAATATCTACGTAATGCTTCCATTGCACTGTATATTCTTCAAACACTTGTAGCACGCTCTACATAAAGTAACTGATCGAGAAAACGGATCTATCTCTACATCAGAAAATTTAACGCAAAATGCATTTGTCCTATAGAGTTACAGAAGGCCAAATTATATTTATGTTGTTGAATTAGAAACAGAGTAAGTGAACACTCAGATCATTCACAAAACTGCAGTTGTGACTTCATTACCGCACTCTCGTTTTTTTTAGGGTTGAGCACGGAAGCACTCTGGCCCCTGTTGTAATCTGTCTGTAGGCCTTTAACCACGCCCACGTCATGCCCATCAGTTCCGTTGGTTCGTGGGCTTGCCTTTTAACATCCGCTTGATTTCATTTGTGAAAGGCATGCATACGTCATGCCTTTTCCGGTGTTTAGCCCTCCTCGAGCGCACCGGCCAACTACTAAAAATGCACGAGGCTCCATGTTTTCCACTTGGTTTTTGGACTACTTTCCCTTTTTATTTCCTACGCAGCGTCCTATTGCCGGGCAGAAATCAAGCGCTTTGCATGACAACCAATTTAATTATATAATTTATCCTAGTGCTCCTTGGTAAATTCAAGGTTTTACATAGCGCAATCTTTTCCTCGCTATTCTTAATTGTTAAGGACTCACACACTTGGAATATCACAACAAATCTGTTTGGTGTTTTCACTTCTTTCTTTCTTCCATAACATCTAAAGCCTACTCCACAAGTAAATCTTTAAGGCTTAGTCACCACATTTTCCCAGCAGTAATTTTCATTTGCTGCTGTTCGTGCTTTGCTACACTAGATGGCAATCAATTCTAGCATGAAACTGCACATCTTGGAAGAATAATACATACATAAATACATAATCTACGATGGTCACAGAACTTATCATCATATAATCAGCAGCACAAAAAATAAATACGAGAATGAATATCGCACCGATAAAATAAGCGAAACGCATGAACCTGTTTTTTTCCCTTGCATACCAATCGACTTCGTAGCTGAGCACACAGATACTTTTGCCTTGTATTGGAGAAGGTGGCAAATGAGCATTAAATAAATAACTGTACAATGAACAAAATTTTGCTCCTTTAAGTGATGTGATATTACTGTATAATAGATACTTCTATACTAAATGGCAGTAAGGAAAAGCCATGCCTGTTAGAACCAGCAAAACCTTGTTCTTAACTTTGCACCTTATTTTTCCCCGTCCCCATCCCCGCCCCAACCCAACCCAACCCTCCCCTTGTTTAAAGGTACTAAAGTTCTGCAGGGAGAGGGGCCTTAGGAGGTTACAACACTAACATCTCTAACTCAAGCAAATGTGAGACCCATTGTATTGCAAATGCTTGTTTAAAGTTGCTGCTGCTGGCGCACTCGTGGAGGTCCTCTTCCCGCTTCAGGTTCAGAAACCACAGGTTCGCAGGTGAGACACCATCACAAAGCTCACCCTTACTAGGTCTTTGGACTTGGAATCATTCAATCACAAAATCAATAACATGAAACCATAAACAATATTTTAACACCATGAACAACTCAAACTAAACCAAAACTCCAAACGGAATAAAGTTTCAAAGCTTTATTTCAGTCTTAAAATCAATACCACATAAATGGTGAGCAAAACCAAGTTATAAACATACACAAAAGTACAAGTTGCTTACCTTCGGTAACAAAATATCTGGTAGAGACATATTCTAGTTGCAGATTCCTTACCTTAGAACGACCAAAGTAGCAGTCCTGATGGACCGGACTGTCCAGGCAGTAGTGTTTAGCAAACGAGTGCAGGGACGCCCACAGAGGTGCCTGGCAGATATCCAGGACAGGAACTCCGCATGCTAACGCAGTGGTGAAATGAGCACGTCAGCCCTCAGGGGGTTGCTTCGTGGCCAAAGTGTAGCACATTTTGATGCAAAGAAGCACCCATCGAGAGATGGTACTCTTGCACCACCTTCCCTTTTTTCACACCCACATACCCAACGAAGAGTTGATCGTCCACTCGGAAATCTTTAGTGCAATTAAGATAGAACGCCAACGCTCTTTTTGGGTCCAGACAGTGGAGTCTCTTCTCCTCAAGAGAAGGATGTGGGGGGGGTGTAGAAAGTACGCAGGGTGATAGACTGGCCTACATAAAAAGGTGTAACCACCTTTGGAAGGAAGGAAGCCTTAGTGAGCAACACCACTTTGTCAGGGTGCACAAATAAGTATGGAGGTTTAGACGAAAGGGCTTGAAGCTCAATCACCCTGCGAGCAGAGGTGATGGCAACAAGAAAGACAGTTTTGAAGGTGAGGAGCTGTAAGGGACAATTGTGCATCTGCTCAAAGGGAGTACACATTAAATAGGTAACAACAATATTGAGGTCCCACTGAGGCATGATAAATGGAGTGGGAGGAACTAAATGGGTGAGGCCTTTTAGGAATCTACTCACAAAAGGAGAATTAAAAAGTGAGAGCTGATCAGGTAACCTAAGGAAGGCCGAAATGGCAGATAAATACACTTTAAGGGTGCATGAAGGCGGAGGTTGGACAGGTTCGGGTGAAGGACCGTCCCCTGTTGCTGCAACAGAAGATCCGCCCGAAGAGGCAGTCTGAGTGGAGGATCGATGGACATGCTCAATAGCTCTGGATACTAAACTCTCTGTGCCCAGTCCGGAGCCACCAAGATGACGTGGGCCCGGTTGTTCTTGATCTTCTTGAGAACTCTGGGCAGAAGTGGTAGAGGCAGAAAGGCGTAAAGCAGGTCGGAGTTCCACTCAAGACGAAAAGCGTCTATGAGCGAGTGCCGCATTGGAAACTCCAACGCCAAAAACAACTGACATTGCGCGTTTTCTGTGGAGGCAAACAGATCTAACCAAGGATCCCCCCCACTGCAGAAGGAGACCTTGCACCACCTCCGGATGGAGACGCCATTTGTGATCGGCTGTGCATCTACAGCTGAGTTTGTTCACTCTGGGGTTGAGAGAACCCACCAGATGTTGAACCACCAGGGTAATGCCCTGATGTTCCATCCATGTCCAGAGGCTTAATATCTCCTGACAAAGGGTCCAGGACCCTACTTCGCCCTGTTTGTTGCAGTACCACCTGACGGTAGTATTGTCCATGAACACCTGCACTACTTTCTCTTTGAGAGAGGGAAGAACTGCTTTTAATGCAAGCCTGATCGTCTAGAGCTGCAGAAGATTGATATGGAGCCCAGACTCCGCCAGAGACCAAAGGCCTCTGATCTCTGCCTCTCCCATGTGGCCGCCCCAACCGAGAAGTGATGCATCTGTCACTATAGATAGATTTGGTTAGGAAAGGGAGAGGGATCTGCTGTGGACCCAATGCGGATTCGAAAGCCACCACTGCAGGTCTTTCGCAGTCCGCTCCGAGATCTGGACCATGTCGGAGAGATTTCCCTGATGCTGCACCCACTGGAACTTCAAGTCCCACTGCAGAGCCCACATATGCCATCTGGCATGTGTTACTAGCAGGATGCAGGAGGCCATGAGGCCCAGCAGCCTCAGAGTCAGTCTCACCGAAACCCAAGATCGAGGCTGAAAGATCAGAATCATAGCCTGAATGTCCTGGACTCGCTTTAGCCCAAAACTACACTGTGTTCAGAACAGCTCCGATGAAGGGGGCGTCTGAGAGGGAGTCAGGTGTGACTTCAGTACGTTTTATAGTGAACCCCAGTGTGTGCAGGAGGTTCGCCGTAGTCTGAAGGTGGGAGATGACTTTCTGGGGCGAGTCCGCCTTCAACAGCCAGTCATTGAGGTAGGGGAAGACTGACACCCCGGACCTGCGCAGATGAGCTGCATCCACCGCCATCACTTTCGTGAACACCAAAGGGCGCTGGTAAGGCCGAAGGGGAGTACGGTAAACTGAAAGCGCTCGTGACCTACCACGAATCGTAGGTAACATCTGTGGGCAGGCAGGATGGAGATGTGGAAATAAGCGTCCTGCAAGTCCAACATTACCATCCAGTCTCCCGGGTCCAAGGCAGACAGAACCTGAGCCAGGGTGATCATTTTGAATTTCTCCTTTTTGAGGAAGCAGTTCAGGTCCCAAAGGTCTAGGATAGCATGTAAGCCATTGTCCTTTTTCGGCACCAGAAAATAGCCAGAATAACAACCACAACCTACTTTGGGCACTGGGACCTTTTCTAACGCTCCCTTGTCCAAGAGAGCTGCGACTTCCTGGCGGAGAAGGGCAAAATGATCCTCTGGAAGGTGACCGAAGGATGGAGGCATGGCTGGTGGAGCAGATTCGAAAGTGGGGTGGGGATGGGGGGGGGAAGTAGCCCTTTCAAATGATCTGCAAAACACACCTGTTCGTAGTGATGGATTCCCAGTGGGGCAGGTGATGGCGAATCCTGCTGCCAACTGGATGGGAGTGAGGGGACAGACTAGGAGGGTTTGGAGGCTGCAGCGGGGATAGAGGTGGACTGGGCAAACCTCTGGCTCCCTGTCCCACGGCCACGTGGGATTTCGTATCCCCGACCATGCAGAGGCTGGACAGCATGGGTGGCACAGTGGCTGGGTGGAGGAAGCAACAGGGAGCCCCTTCCGTGGCCACGAAAGGGGCGAAAAGTGGACTGCAAGTAGCAGAGGAAAGACCAAGGGACCGAGCCGTACCCCGGGAATCCTTCAATCGCTCCAAGGCCGAGTCCGCTTTGTCTCCAAAGAGACGGGAGCCATCAAAGGGCATGAGTGACTGTTGGACATCCCGAGAAAAACTAGAAGTACGCAACCAGGTGTGGCGTTTCAAGGCCACCGTTGTAGCAGCCGATCTGCCCAGATGTCAGTCGTTGTCCAGCCCACAACGGATCGTAAACTTTGCTGCATCTCTCCCACAGTTCACAGCTTGGGATATGATAGCACGGGCCTCCTCTGGTATCTGCGGCAGGACTTGCGCAACTGTATCCCACAAAGAGTGGGTATAGCGGCCCAAAAGGCATGCAGTGTTCACAGACCGCAGCGCAAGACTGGAAGAAGAAAACAACTTCTTACCAAACTGTTCCAGGCCTTTTTGATTTCATGTTCGGGGGTGCGGAAGGGAATGCGCCTGAAGAAGAGGAAGCCTGGATGACAAGACTCTCGGGCGTGGGGTGTTGAGACAGGGAGTTCGGGTCGTTTGGAGTGGGCCAATGGCGGCATGCAATAGTCCTATTCACAGGAGCCCCTGTGTTAGGTATGGACCAAGTACCCAAAAGGACATCAGTAAGGGCTTGTGAATGGCAGAAGGGTTTCTGAAGTGGAAGCCCCAGGCTGAAGCACCTCCGTCAGGAGATTAGACCTACCTCTACAGTAGGAAGCTCAAGGTCCAGGACCTCAGCTGCCCTACCGACCACCATACCATAAGTTGTTCCCTCTGCCGTAGCCACGGTAGGAGGAGACAGCATGCCAGCGTCTGGAGAAGTATCCAGAACACTGGCGTCGCCCAATTCCTGAGCCCAGTCCAAAGATGGGTCATTTTGGTATTCATAAGGGTCCAGGGACCCCTCCAATCCCTCCCCGAATTCATACCCATAGGAAAAAGGGTCCAAATCTGACCTGGGGCAAATAGGCCTTATCGAAGACAAAGGTGGTGGTGCCTGACACCTCTCCGACTCCGAGTCGTCGGGGATAAGGATCGGTTCGACGCCGATAGTGGGCACTACCAATGTCGGAAGCGTCGACAATCAATGTCACAAGGGTGCGACCGGCACCACTGCGGATCCGCGAGCGATCCAGAGAGGACTTCGGTGGCCGGAGCCAAAGCCGCCGGCATGGGACCCGAAGGCCCTCAACCGAACCCCTTGGGCCCGAAGGCGCTGTATCTGGGGTCCGTCCGCCCAAAGATGAGGCGCATGGCCTTATAGAACTCTTTAAGTTGGGCAGGGTGGCGCTATGGCTCCAGGAAACTCGGGGAAGCATGGAGCCGACCCAGATGCAGGCACCGAGGACAGAGGCCTTGAGCGTCAACGCTCTTCCCGCATCGCCACAGCCGAGCGAAGTCCAAGAGCGATGGGACCTCTTCGACGACTTCTTACCTACACCCGAAGATTTAGAAGAAGACGAGTGGTGATGGCTCCGCGAACAGTCTCGAGACATTCCTTTCGATTGAGACCATGACTTACGCAGAGTAGCGTGCAAACCCGCCATGAGCTTTAGGGACCGCTCACTCAAAGCCTTCGGGTGCATGGCCCAGCACTCAGAGCACGACTTGGGTCATGGTCGCGCTTGAGACACCACAGACAAACCCGATGAGAGTTCATCACCGACATCGTGCAGTGACAGTCTTCGCACAGCTTGAAACCGGTCTTCAGGGACACCCGCGATGCACCAAAAAGTCTCACAAAGGTCGACAAAATGGTCGAAGTCAGTCAAAAACAGACCAGGGTGGCTCGTCTCCGGATCACCGCGTGGCGTGGGGAAAAAAAGAATTGACGTCTGAAAAGAAGGTGGCGTCTATATACTACTCCCGACGTCATCACAGCGACTACGACACCCACTGAGTTGACAGACGCTACCTACCGATGCGCAAGGGTATTGCCCAAAGAAAAATCTCCGGATCCAGTCTGACGCCTGGGGGAAATTCTAAGGTAAGTAATCTGCAACTAGAAGTCTCTATCAGATACCATATGCTGACCGAAATGTCTGAAAAGATTCAACCTGCTAAACATCAATACAGCTAGACACTCCAAAAGAATGATATAAATTAGCAACAAAACAATATGAACATTATTAGCAGATTTCAAAGCAGATGATGGCGACATCAGTTTATCATTAAACACAGTTTTTGCAACCAATTTTAGAGCTAGGCCATTCCTAACTCTGACCAGAATTGGGATTTGCATGTGTGGGAACGGGCTAACACATGCAAGCAAAAGCAGAAAGACAAAAATAATTTGGAAAAACCTCAAACTAGGGCAACTAACTCAAACATACGCTTGTGTAAGTAGCTAAGATAAAAAGTGAAACAAGAAATTATTTTTTGTTATATCTCTCTTCATGGGACAGCAGACAGGATGATTCCACAGGAACGATCACCTTCTTCCAGCGTCAGTCGATAGCAGCATCAGGATAATGCAGAACACGGGTTCAAAATTAGTTGCCCCTATTAGTTCTGAACCACATAACAGAACAGGGCAATTAAAACTATGATGAGGAAACTCATGAGGGAGCTTAAGAGAAGAGAATGGGACAGCAGACTTAGGACAGACGTGGACAGAGTTCTGGACAACTTCAAGACAAGAGTGAACTAACTCTCAGTACCAAGTTCTTCACTAATTAAAATACACAAAATTCATTCATTGGTTCTTAAGGTGGGCACTTTCTGGGCGTCAGTTTCAGCATCCAATAGCAAGCAGTAGTATCATCAAGTTTGCAACTTTTCAAATCAAATCAAATCAAAAACATTTATAAAACGCGCTACTCACCCGTGAGGGTCTCAAGGTGCTAGGGGAAGGGGGTTACTGCTGCTCGAAGAGCCAGGTTTTGAGCTGCCTCCGGAATGCAGGGTGGTCCTGAGGTTGGAGGGGAGGGAGTTCCATGTCTTGGACGCCAGGTAGGAGAAGGATTTCCCACCTGCCGTGGTGCGGCGGATGCGAGGGACGGCGGCGAGTGCGAGGTTGGCGGAGCGAAGTTGACGAGTGGGCGTGTAGAAGCTGAGGCGAAGATTGAGGTATTCGGGTCCCTTGTTGTGGAGGGCTTTGTGTGCGTGGGTGAGGAGCCGTAAGGTGATCCTTTTGTTGACAGGAAGCCAGTGCAGGTGTCTCAAGTGGGCGGAGATGTGGCTGTTGCGGGGTATGTCGAGGACGAGGCGGGCAGAGGCATTTTGTATTCGCTGCAGACGTTTCTGGAGTTTAGCGGTGGTTCCTGCGTATAGGGTGTTTCCGTAGTCCAGGTGGCTTGTGACGAGGGCGTGGGTCACAGTTTTTCTGGTGTCGGCGGGGATCCAGCGGAAGATCTTTCGGAGCATGCGGAGAGTGAGGAAGCAGGAAGATGATACGGCGTTGACTTGTTTGGTCATGGTGAGAAGTGGGTCCAGGATGAATCCGAGGTTGCGTGTGTGGTCTGAGGGGGTAGGTGCGGTGCCAAGGGCCGTGGGCCACCAAGAGTCGGCCCAGGCGGACGGGGTGTTTCCGAGTATGACGACTTACGTTTTTTCTGAGTTCAGTTTCAGACGGCTGAGTTTCATCCATTCTGCGACGTCTTTCATTCCATCTTGCGGGTTGGTCTTGGCGCCAGTGGGGTCAGCTGAGTGTCGTCGGCGTAGGAGGTGATGTTGATGTTGTGTTTGCGTACGATGTAGACGAGGGGGCTCATGTAGACATTGAAAAGAGTCGGGCTGAACGAGGAGCCTTGTGGGACGCCGCAGATGATCTCGGTGGGGTCTGAGCGGAACGGAGGGAGGTAGACTCTTTGGGAGCGGTTAGAGAGGAAAGAGCTAATCCAGTCCAGGGCCAGTCCTTGGATACCGGTGGAGCGTAGGCGGGATGTTAGGGTTTGGTGGCAGACGGTGTCTAAGGCAACTGAGAGGTCGAGGAGGATGAGGGCGACTGTTTCTCTGTTGTCCATCAGAGTTCTGATGTCGTCTGTGACTGAGATGAGGGCGGTTTCTGTGCTGTGGTTGGCTCGGAATCCGGACTGGGAGGGGTCGAGTAGGTTGTTGTCGTCAAGGAAGTTGGTCAGTTGCTTGTTGACGGTCTTCTCGATGACTTTGGCAGGCAAGGGGAGGAGCGAGATGGGGCGGAAGTTCTTCAGGTAGCTGGGGTCTGCCGTAGGTTTCTTCAGGAGGGCGTTGACTTCTGCGTGTTTCCAGCTCTCGGGGAAGGTGGCAGAAGCAAACGAGCTGTTGATGATGGTCTGGAGATGAGGGGCGATGATGTAGTCGGCTTTGTTGAAGATGAAGTGTGGGCAGGGGTCCGAGGGGGCACCGGAGTGGATGGAGTTCATGGTAGCTTTGGTCTCCTCCGCGCTGATGTGAGTATAGGCGTTGAGGGTGATGGCAGGGCTTGTAGGTTCTGTTGTGGTCGGCTGGGTCTGGTGTCCGAAGCTGTCGTGTAGGTCGGTGATCTTAGGATGGAAGAAGGTAGCGAGGGAGTTGCAGAGGTCTTGTGAGGGCGTGATGGAGTTGGAGTTGGCCTTAGGATTGGAGAGCTCTTTGACGATGTTGATGAGTTCTTTGCTGTTGTGAGTGTTCTTGTCCAGTCTGTCTGTGAAGGAAGTTCTTTTGGTGGCGTGGATCAGCTGATGGTGTTCGCGGGTGGCATTTTTGAGGGCAGACATGTTTTCTGCGGTGTGGTCTTTGCGCCAGGCTTTCTCGAGGGTACGGCAGTTTTATTTTGATTCCTTGAGGTTGTCTGTGAACCACTGAGGTTTCCAGGTGCTGGTCTGTCTTGGGAGGCGTTTGAGGGGTGCGAGGTTGTCCGCGCAGTTGGTGATCCAATGAGTGAGGCTGAGGGCTGCGTTGTTGGAGTCGGTGGAGAAGGTGGGTTGGTTGTCGCCGAGAGAAGCTGTTCCGTGGGGATTTTGTTCCAATGTCTGCGTGGGATGGGTTGTGTGCGGAGGTGGAGAGTCTTGCGTCTGAAGGTGAAGTGGACACATCTGTGGTCGGTCCAGTGTATTATGGAGGAGTGGCTGAAGGATACGTGGTTGCTGGCGGAGAAGATGGGGTCGAGCGTGTGTCCGGCGATGTGGGTGGGGGTGTTCACCAGTTGCTTGAGACCGAGGTTTGGCGAGGTTGTCGAGCAGGGTGGTGGTGTTGGGGTCGTTGTTCTGCTCCAGGTGGAAGTTGAGGTCTCCGAGGAGGATGTAGTCCGGCGAGGCTAGGGCGTGCGGGGAGATGAAGTCAGGGAAGGATTCGCTGAAGAGGGCGCGTGGTCCAGGGGGTCTGTAGATGAGAGTTCCTCTGAGGGTGGTCCTGGGGTCCTTTTGGGAATCTTATCAGCAAAAGTGAATTGTCATCTGGTGACCTAACATGTGACTAAAAAAATATTACATCCTCTAATAATTTGTAACTTACAGTTTCTTTCTCACAACACACAATAAACCAAACTAATATTCTTTCACCTGAATACTGTGATTTCCTGCTCCATTCGACAACTAGAACATATCTGGTATCATTAACTAAACTTGAAACATGCTCTACTCCTGCAATACAACAGAACATTTAACATTACATTAGCTGCCTACAAGAAGAATTCAGGTCAGAGAGGACAGAATAAACAAGTACTTTTCCATGGTTGTTGGCAAAATGAACCTTCAGGCGTAGTCATGTTAAGAAGCCTAAATGCACGTTCATACAATTAATTCAATAATAAAAACTAAATCAAATATACAAAGCCCATTATTTTATTTCAAATATCATTCATGTTAAGTAAAAGCAATTTTAAACGTTTTTCTATGCACATAATTCATATTGAATCCCATTTATTTTAATGTATGTATGTTTAATTCATATTGATTTAATGTTCATAAAACATTTTATTTCTACTGTTTCTACTTAAAAATAATACTTTCAGGCTAATATTCGTTATTAATTCACACATTTATGAATGCACAATATTTCATGTTAAACGTGATATCAAAATACGAATGGTAAGCACAAATGTCCACCACAATTTAAACATGCACATTTCCATTTCTACTTTATCTTGTCTGTTAAGCTTTTAAAACTGCAGATTTATTAGTCGCCATATGGTGTGTCTATGCAGCTAGTTTATTAATAAAAAAACTTCATCTCTCTCACTACTATGGTACAAAGACAAAAAGGACTGACTGCAACAATTCCCCATTACCAAGGTTGCAGAACACAAGCTTGATAATTCATACATTACTTTTGAGTTTGAAATGCTGTAGGAAGTTGGCTCTGTATATACTATTTCAAAGTAAAAAATAGTGTGCACAGAGTCCAAGGGTTCCCCTTAGAGGTAAGATAATTCTAATGCTCTATTTTGTGGTAGTGTGGTCGAGCAGTAGGCTTATCAGAGGGTAGTGTTAAGCATTTGTTTTACACACACAGACAATAAATGAGGAACACACACTCAAAGACTTACTCCAGGCCAATAGGTTTTTATATTGAAAAATATATTTTCTTAGTTTATTTCAAGAACCACAGGTTCAAGATTTACAGTTAATACTTTAAATGTAAGGTACTTCACTTAGATACTTTAGGAACTTTGAATGAACACAATATCATGTACAGTCTTTGTAAAAATAGCAATAAGCTTTTTCAAAAGTGGACACTGCAAAAATCAACAGTTCCTGGTGGAGGTAAGTAAAGGTTAGTTTTGAAGGTAAGTAATACACTTACGAGTCTCAAAGTTGAGGCACAGGTAGCCCACTGTTGGGGGTTCAAGGCAACCCCAAAGTTACCACACCAGCAGCTCAGGGCCGGTCAGGTGCAGAGGTCAAAGAGGTGCCCAAAACACATAGGCTTCTATGGAGAACAGGGGTGCCCCGGTTCCAGTCTGCCAGCAGGTAAATACCTGCGCCCTTGGGGGCAGACCAGGGGGGTTTTGTAGGGCACCGGGGGGGACACAAGAAGGCACAGAAAGTACACCCTCAGCGGCACAGGGGCGGCAGGGTGCAGTGTGCAAACAGGCGTCGGGTTTTGTATAGAAAGCAATGGAGAGACCCGGGGGTCACTTCAACGATGCAGGCACAAACGGGGGGTGGGGGCTCCTTGGGGCAGCCACCACCTGGGCTAGGCAAAGGGTCGCCTGGGGGTCGCTCTTGCACTGGAGTTCGGTTCCTTCAGGTCCTGGGGGCTGCAGGTGCAGTGTTGGTTCCAGGCGTTGGGTCCCTTGTTACAGGCAGTCGCGGTCAGGGGGAGCCTCAGGATTCTCTCTGCAGGCGTCGCTGTGGGGGCTCAGGGGGGTCATCTCTGGTTACTCACAGGCTCGCAGGCGCCGGGGAGTCCTCCCTGAGGTATTGGTTTTCTGCAGGTCGAGCCGGGGGCATCGGGTGCAGAGGGCAAAGTCTCACACTTCCGGCGGGACACGTGAAGTCTTTGGAAGTTGCTTCTTTGTTGCCAAGAAGTAGCTCGTTTTGAACAGAGCCGCTGTTCACAGGAGTTTGTTTGTCCTTGGGTGCAGGGCAGTCCTCTTAGGCTTCAGAGGTCACTGGACCCTGTTGGATGCGTCGCTGTTGCAGTTTTCTTCGAAGTTGAGAGACAGGCCGGTATGACTGGGGCCAAGGCAGTTGTCGTCTCCGTCTTCTCTGCAGGGCTTTAGGTCAGCAGTCCTTCTTCTTTGTTAAGGTTGCAGGAATCTAGTTTCCTAGGTTCTGGGGTGCCCCTAAATACTAGATTTAGGGGTGTGTTTAGGCTTGGGAGGGCAGTAGCCAATGGCTGACCCTAGGGGCTGTCCTGACTGGTGGGTGGCTCCTCCTTGTTTTTCTAATTATCTCCTCCAGCCTTGCCGCCAAAAAGTGGGGGCAGTAACCGGAGGGGCGGGCATCTCCACTAGCTGGGATGCCCTGTGGTGCTGTAACAAAAGGGGTGAGCCTTTGAGGTTCACCGCCAGGTGTTACAGTTCCTGCAGGGGGAGGTGAGAAGCACCTCCACCCAGTGCAGGCTTTGTTCCTGGCCACAGAGTGGCAAAGGCACTCTCCCAATGTGGCCAGCAACATGTCTGGTGTGTGGCAGGCTGGCAGAAACTAGTCAGCCTACACTGGAAGTCGGGTTGGTATTCAGGAGGCACCTCTAAGGTGCCCTCTGGGTGTATGTTACAATAAATTGCACACTGGCATCAGTGTGCATTTATTGTGTGCATTTATTGTGCTGAGAAGGTTGATACCAAACTTCCCATTTTTCAGTGTAGGCATTATGGAACTGTTGAGTTCGTGTTTGACAAACTCCCAGGCCATATACTCTTATGGCTACCCTGCACTTACAATGTCTAAGGTTTTGCTTAGACACAGTAGGGGCATAGTGCTCATGCACATATGCCCTCACCTGTGGTATACTGCACCCTGCCTTAGGGCTGTAAGGCCTGCTAGAGGGGTGACTTACCTCTGCCACAGGCAGTGTGAGGTTGGCATGGCACTCTGAGGGGAGTGCCATGTCGACTTAGTCATTTTCTCCCCACCAGCACACACAAGCTGTGAGGCAGTGTGCATGTGCTGAGGGAGGGGTCCCGAGGGTGGCATAAGATATGCTGCAGCCCTTATAGACCTTCCCTGTCTCAGGGCATCAGGGCCCTTGGTACCATAGGTACCAGTTACAAGGGACTTACCTGAGTGCCAGGGTTGTGCCAATTGTGGAGACAAAGGTAGAGTTTAGGGAAAGAACACTGGTGCTGGGGCCTGGGTAGCAGGGTCCCAGTACACTTTCAAATCATAACTTAGCATCAGCAAAGGCAAAAAGTCAGGGGGTAACCATGCCAAGAAGGCATTTCCTTACAAATGCACTTCATAATGACTCAATAGAAATCCATTTCATTTTCTCTCAATTCGTTTCCTCATACATGAAACTCTGGTTCACATACCAAGTCCTTATTTCGTTAAAAAAGAAGAATACAGCCATCTTTTTTCGTTCATTTCATATTAAAAGTTTCAACTAGAACATAACAGAACAGAGCACAAACACCACATCATACTGCTATAATGGAACACAATAACAGTAATGCAAGAGAAAAATCATCACCAGCACAAATAAATGTGACTGAACTACTATTCACAAAAATCCGTCACACATCACCTGCTCCTCTGACCTATTTAGATAATCTTGTAGTAAATGGAGTTTGCACCAAGCTCTGTCTTAAGGTACTACAAGGACATGAAGTAGCAACAGTCAGACATGCTTTATTATCTAGCCCATTTAAATAATATTCTACTGTATCCGGTTTGTAGATGATTATGTGAATTTCATAAACACATATTTTTCATCATTGTAAAACGGTGATGTGCAGTTCTGTTGTTTTCATTTTGAAGTTACATCAGAAAAAGCAGACTCCTCTTCTCTTTCATGACCATGTTACTCAGCTAGATTGAGTAGGTTTAGAATTGCATCACTAGCGGGGTAGGCATTGCTTGTGGGTACTTTTCATTAGTCTAGGCAAGCTTTATTTCTTTGTAACCATAACTCTAGTAACTGCAGCTGACACCCTTCTCTTTTCATTCCATGTGTTTCCATAGACTACTTTAACTCTTTTAGTGCAGTGAATGACCCGTTTAAGTTGGCAGCACTACCTCCAAAGTCCAGAGGGCGTCAAAGAATTGCCCACGTCATTAGAAGATAAAATGATTCTATTGTATTCTCGACAGACATTTTAATTTCAATAATGAGTCAGGATGGAAGGGAAGAACTTGCCCTCCCATTTTGAGTTTCTTTTTTTTGTTTGATGTGATGTACAGCATGCACAGGACGCTGACATCACATCAAACAAAGTTAAAGCAGACCGTCCCATCAGGCGTGGTCTGCCTTCACTTGCAATCAGTGCTAGGGGTATAACTGACACCAAGCATTAATGTCTGCAAGAGTGGCAGTGCTGGAAAGGGGACAATGTTGTGAATCTTCGCCCTCAATGTTTGATCCCCAAGCACGGATCAACCCCGCTAGACACCAAGGAAAACTATCTAAGGAGGAGCTACCACTGCTGCATGAGCCAGTACTTCCCAACCAGGCACAACAGTCTTTCTGCCTCAGCTGGTGAGGGGGATGTTTATCCCCAATGTGTCCTTTCAAGGGGTCAGAAAGCCCACTAGACACCAAGGGAAATGTAAAAAAAAAAGAAGAAAAAATGTAAAAGGGGTGTGGGTGGCCAACTCAGGCATCAGGCCATTATCTCACCCCAGAAAAGTACCCACTGTCATTCTTTCCCCCAGGGGGAGATGGGGTGGTACCCACAATCTGCCCAAGAAATGCAGAAGTAGAAATCCCACTACACAGCAGGGAAAAAATGACAACAAAACAAGAAGTGGGTCGGCTCACCCAGGCATCGGGCGATTCGCCCAACTTAATATGGGTTTCTGACCCCGGTAGGGCCGATTGAGACTGTTCACCCCCAAAGGGGGAGGGTGGGAGAAAGCCTATTAGACACCAGAGACAAAGTGATAAATAATTGGTAGAGTTCAACCAAGGCCTTGGGCCTATTCCCAGTTCCAAAAGACCAGTCTTTCTGCCAACCTTGGAGGGCGGAAAGCCACCTAGACCCTAGCATTTGTTTTTGCATGTGGTGGGTGCCAGCCTGCATCGAGGAACCTCCCCACTTCTAAATCCCCAAGAATCTCTCTACAATCCTGGGTAGGGGATTGGAGGGTTAGCCCAAATATGCCTTTACAGGGGCCAAGGGGTCACTGAATGCCAGGGATATAAAACACAAATGAGATAGGGGGCAGCAGTCTGGGCATTAGGCCACACTGCCACCTCTAAAGCCACAGCAGTCTTTCTGCTTTCACCAGCCATCACACTAAAGTAGATGGGCAATGGCCACAGGTGAAATGGTAATTGGAGATGTGTGCTCTTGTTACAGCTTACAGGATTCAGCAGTGAAACTATGGACTGTCACAGGATTTGGTCCTCAGCCAGCTCAGCAGCGAAGACCAGTAGTAATGGCCACGTTCTTATATACATTTAACTGGTACTTCTTAAAATGAAACAGTTTCCGTTTGAAATACCAAAGTAAAACATACAGCAACAGAGGCAGAAAGGTTAACTTGCAGATACAGCCATACCATTTGGCCTACACTCTTTCCTGGGGAATGAAGACAATTATACTGTAAAAATGATCACAATCGTAAAAGGACTAAAAAAAATATTTAAAAAACACGTTCCGGTAACTGTATATTTTAAACTTTCTGGGGTGACCTCTCGGGGCTGCAATTGAAGATCATTAAATATGGTACACAAACTAAAACAATTAGACATTTATTTCCGATATGGACAATCTATTTTTTACCTTTATATATTCCATTCCATCCTCCCATTTGCACATTGCCATAATGGGCCTCCAGATGTCCTCCATGGTCAGATGTGAAATGGATCAGAGTGTTGTTCTGCAATCCTCCTTCATGCAATGCATCAAGTATTTCTCCTGAAAGTAGGAAACAGGACAGCTGAGTGTACAAGAAACAGCATCCATTGATAAATAATGTTAGTGCTGCTTCTAGCAGTGAATAGAAGTAAACAATGATTCATCAACCTTTTAAATTCGGTACGATTTTGCCCTAAAACCATCAAAATTAGATTCTGAGTTCGCATAAGGCCAGTCTGTTCCATACTTCGAAATTCCATGGCATGCAAATGATTCATAGGCGTTAAATATTGTCAATTTTCCCAGATGCGGCATAAAAAAGGGGTAGCTGAGAGAAAATCAAATGATTTACATACTTTAATACATTAGCTTGAACATGATGACAATGAAGTTTAATATCTTTGTGAAATGAAAGTAACAGTTAAGCATTCAGAAGACAAACTAAGCTGTAAAAATAGGAATTCTATTAAAAGAACTTCAATTGAAGTGTCATTACAAATTTGGGATGTCATCCCAAATTTGTCATTGATGACATCCCAAGAGACATCACATCTTTTAGGAAGGAAGAGTCTTTTATGGCTGGAAGGCAAGAACTGCCATGTGTGTCTTATCAATGAGGATCATTAACATCTATAGTTGGCTGAATGTCAACTGTTAAAAGCGCTTCTGGGTTTAATTCTCCTACCCAGGAAATTGACAATCCCAAATTGAAGTTTTCCTTGCAGCACTCAGACTAAGTATTCAATATGGTGCTTCCAAAGATCCAGATTAATAAGAATTGTAGAATTTTCATTTGTTTGTATCTAAGAGCCTTTTTACTCATTCCTATTGTAATATATTCTCATGTTGATTATGCATTAACAAGCTAGAAGACCTAGCCAATTTTGTTTTTGGTCGAGTAAAAATAGGCCACTGATCTTTCCCAAAGCATCCTAGCGTATTAATATTGAGGTTTATAAATAGGTAGCCCAAAATGAAATTAACTTCAGGCATGGTCAAGCAAAGCATGGTATAATATCACTCACTTCCGATGTTTATCTGTGTTTTTATCAGTTTATGTACTCCAACGACTTATTGACCTCACACATGAGCTCATCACAGACATCACAACATCACTGTTGGCACCTGTTGATTTTTTTTGCATATTTGTTATTTCCTGAAAAGAAGTGACACTGCAGACACAAGCTGTAAGTTTGTTTGTATCGTGATTATCTGACATATTCTGCAATTAACTGTGGACTTGATTCAAGAAGGTAAGTTACACTTCTGAGTAGGGGTAGACATTTGAGTAATTAAATGATCAATATATAGTATTTTGAATTAAAGTATTAAAAATATGACCATAGGAGACCCACCTGCGACTGGCCTGGGCAGGGGAGATCCGCAGGCTGAGGCATAATTTCCTTGATGTTTAGGCCCAGAGCCTCTCTTTTTCAACTGGAGTACTTATTGTGGGGGATGCAGGTCTCCCCCTTGAGGTCTGGGTATGCAGGACAAGACTTGAATCTGAGGCCCCAGAGAAAGAGGCAGTAGATCGCACAAGAGGAGTGGCACATACAGCGATAAGAACCCTGACTTCTGTCACTAACGGACAGACAGGCATGAGCGCAATCAAACACTGATGCCTGGATGCATGATATGGGCCTGGACATGATGGCTGTGGCCTGTGGGAGGGAACGAAATGGACCAAACAGCAACCAACCTGGTTATGAGTATTAAGGTACCCAGCCACTTCTGTGCAATGCCTCCACCCCAGGGACGGTTCCGAGCTGATACAGACCATAGGCCTGGTTCAGCCTTGATTTTCTTAGTATACTCCTGCACGTGTATAGCCTCCCTCATTACTTAACAAGGCCACTGCAGCCAGATATCCAGCAGCAGCTGTGAGGCAACTAGATATGCGCCCACATACAAGTTTCCGCTTCAGCCCAGGGACTTCAGGGGCTACTTTAAAATAGTAAGGGAGTGGGGACTAGATAGGCCCACTAAGACTACAGAGAAAACAGTGGAACTCCAACGTTAGGAATGATTGACAGAAGTGATGGACTGGTAGCCGGATGGAGGGCCCTCCATCCTCAAGACAGGGGGTATACATACTATTTCAGGGCATTTAGAACACTCTCTCAGGTTGACAACTTTCTCTTGACGAAATCAGAGTCCCAGCGACTCATCAACACCTTCATCCATGCCTGGGGCTTGTCAGAGCAATCTCTGGCAAAACTGTTAATATAACTGGGATCACAACAACCTTGACTGGGGTGGCTACTAGATGCCTGGTCGCTTCAGAACACCAAGACTAGACTTCACATACAGACAGTCATGCAGAATTACTTAAAAAACAAGGAAGGCTCATTTGAATCTGTAGAGTCTCTTTGGAAAGCACTAAAAGCTACAATCAGAGGGAACATTATGTATCACTGGGGATACAAAACAAGCAGGACATTACATTGACTTTGCATCAGCATTGCCCACATCAGTGATGATACTGGGGTTAGGCACATGGGGTGGTGGCCATAGCTCAACTTTTTGCCTCTTATTACACAGCGCTATATGTCCCACCACACAAGACAGACTCAGCCGCTCTCCAATACTTCATGAAAGCAACCCCCTCAAAACCTTCTGAACAACACTGACAGAGACATACTTGAGAGTTCCCTCATGCTAGAGAAGTTGGGACAGGCCCCGTCTCAGCTTCTACCAGGTAAGACCCCAAGACCCAATAGATTCCCAGCAGAATTATTTAAAGCATATGTACCCCTACTCCTTGACCTGATACACAGAGTCTTTCTGAAGGCCCAGGAGAGAAATGCTCTACCTTCTAATATGGGACTTGCACAGATCCTGGTCATATCCATGCCAGGACTCCTGCCAGATCACTGCTCCTCCTATTACCCCCATATCATTATTAAACACAGAATTCAGGGTGTGGGCTAAAGCCTTGGCAAATAGGATGTTGACACTGATAAGGGCACTGATTCACCCAGAGCCCTCAGGCTTTATGCCTCCATCAAGACATGCAGCACAATATCTGCTGCGTTCACAATGGCCTGGATTTGGCATATCTCTTCTGGATCTGACTACTCTACACAGACTTGAGGGCTAGAGATAGAGTGGGAGGCACACTGACGGACGCGTTCCCAATGTACAGAGGGATGAGACAGGGTTGCCTACCGTCCCCCCACTCTTCGCCATTTCGACTGAACCCCTCGCAGGATGAATGAGGGTGGACAAACTAGTCAGGGGCCTGGAGTGGGACACCAGTATCTCAGGAAGAATAACACTTTATGCTGATAACATTCTGATTTTCCTAGTCGGCCCCCAGGATTCGGGCCCCTTTTAGATGCCCTGACTACACACAAAATTTCCCATGTGTACCGACTAATAGTACTTAGTACACCAGAAACCTTTGGTCACCTACGGGAGGAAGACTAGGGACAACTCTCAGAGGATGACTGGAGGGGAGCACTAGTCTCAACCTGCGAATCCACGGTTGCCTCCCAGTTCAGACTCATACAATGGAAATACCTCCACAGGGTGTACTATACACGAGAAAGGCACTGTAGAATGGTGGCTATTGGTGAGCATAAGGTGAGTGATGGGCTCCACCTTACCAAGAGATCCAAAATTTGCACTCCTCAATATGATGACAGATAGGTACGAATAGATATAAGATCATGCTGCTGTGGCTGGATCTAGCCATGGCAAAAATAAACATCGCCAGAGCCTGGAAGAGTGAGAAACCACCTCCACTAGAGAAATGGAAGTCTGCACTGGAAAGGTGCATGCCACTGGAAATCACAATCTATAAAGCTAGGTAATAACTGCATAAACATTATAAAATATGGGCCTGCATGGTGCCACAACAGGGGCATTACCCTTCAAAGAAACGCAGAACCATGAAGGCCGTGGATGAACAAATCTGGACTTACATCACCGACTGGTGAACTGAGGAGCGCTTCGGCAAGGGAGGACAGATGAATAGCAGAACTGACTTGTTAAATGCCACAAGATGACGTTGGAGGCTTTCTTGGATATGGTTCATTATCTTTCAGTGCTTTAAGTTACTATAGTGGTTAGTTGCCTTTTCAATGTACCCTTTAAAGTGAAAAAAGCAACAAAATGGCTTTAAAAAATCAAACAAAGCAAAAAACAAAAACAAAGTGTGTATAGGGCAAAGCACAAAATGGAACCCGAACAAAGAAATGCACAAAACAAATTCACACTTAAGAAAGCAAACAAGGGAAAAAAGGGAAGAGCATGTAAATGCAGAACCACAAAATGGTACCAAAATGAAGATTAGCTGCAAAGACACACACTCTTAATTAATGCTGCAAGCACAAGAAAAAAGTAGACCAATGTGAAAAGCGTGAACGGTGGAAGAACGTACAAAAACACAGGGTGCAAAACATACCAGAAAGAAGGTAAAGACAGAATGAGCCAGTACTTAAGCATGAAACAGTACCGGGAAACAAGAAGGATGAATAAAGCAAATAATTTAAAGTAAGGGGTGTGCTCTAAGCTCTTTTTAATCTTTTTATTAAAAAAAATAAAAAAATCAATAGACTTGCTGGTGACAGCGCATGTGCTGCCATAGCTGAAACCCCAAAAATGGACGATTGCAAATCAGGGCCATTTTTAACTTGTAAAAACATGCTGTATCAGTGCTTTGCAAGGTATAGTTGACTGCATGGATTTGAGCTTGCTACAGGCAATGTTTTTGGTTATAGCAGGAAAATAAACATTAAAAACATCTCCTCCAAGCCATACAACAGGCCTGCAAACAGCCAAAAATAGGCCCACACAACACTGACCTGTCAGGAAAGCCATTCGGGCACTGTCTTATTTCCCTATAGGCCAGTCTGATCCTGATACAGGACAGGTGATAAGACGCCTGGGATGTTGGGAGAAGGAAGGTCCGCTGTTGCAGGCTTCACACTTCCCTGTCTCTCTGACACGGGGGACTGAAGCAGCTAAGCCGTGCATTGAAGTGTCAAATAAACTGCCAGTCGCCAATGAACTAGTGCATCAGACACTGGCAGACATGTGGAAGGCTGGTGCAGAGGTATGGGCGCTGTATAAGTGCTGCAGCCGAGTACTGGCCATGCAGCCTCTCAGCTTTGGTAACGCAGAATTTTGGTTGTACCATCATATGTCACAGAAGTGACATGATAATGTAATCAACAATACGTATTGTGTGTTTTAATGTTACTAATGTAAAGTCATGTAATCATGTTATTGAAGGTATATTCATTGTAGGAAATTAGAATTTCATATCCATGTGTGTTCTAAGGTGTGTTTTTAACAGGCTGAACTATAATGCACATTTATATCCATGCAGTTCGGATAATGTTATGATGATGTAACCACATATAATCTGTCTCATTTATGAGTCATATATTTGTTGCAATTGCAAGATGGACTTATAATTATGTATTCGAAATGCACATTAATGTCACGTTTTGTTAGCACGAGGGAAGGCCTGAAAGTTTTAGTTTCTAGTGTTAAACTTCAACTATGAGTTTTGGTTGCATTGTAATATTTTTCTTTGCAGGTGTGCTCGTGCTAGTCTACTATTAATGAAAGGCAAGCTGTGTATGATGGATAGTGGGCTATGGTAGGATACAACGACAAAAGGATAGCTAATGAACTTAGAAGAAAGAACTCCTGTTTGTATACCCAGCCAAAGAGACATTCAAGGTTGCCCTGATATCCATATAGTGTTATGTTTGATGGGTGTTGCCAGATCCAACTGTGCAAAGACGATGGAAACTATTGGTCTGAATGACGTAGACTTCTTGAAGGTTCTTGAACTGCTCTTTGAGAGACTTGGAGGGGTACAGATCACTTTATTCTTATTCATTTGTTCCGCTTCATGCTATCCATCACCTCTCTATCAGAACGTCTACAGAGGTTTCTGATATGCTGATACTTTCTAATATTTTTATTAATGCCTATATTTCCTGAGAATCAACTAAGATTTCCTATAGCTTAGTTTAAGGCACTAGGTTAACTTAGGGTTTCCAATGATTAAGCAAGAGGATTGCGACTTGTATACTGATCACCAAATCTTAATCCTCATCTTTTGTACTGTTTCTACCGACATTCTTGTAAAAGATTTAATTTTGTTGAACGGTTCATTTTACCTTAGGAGATTCTGTACTTATACAGCATGTTCTGGAGATTCATTTATATCAGTTTAGCTCTTAATTTGTAATAAGCCTTTGAACTTTATCCTCCGCCTCCTGGATTTAATGTGTGACCAAATAGGTTACATTATTAATTGATTTGAAACGTTGACTTTAACTCACCTTGCCCCTCAACACTCCAAAAATGGTCTATTGGAAGAAGAGAAGCAAGAACATGGGCCTGAGGGTCATCAGATGGTAGCAGAGATGATATTTAGGATCACGAAGTAAGAGAAGCTAGAAGCCTACTCTAGATTAGTTAGTCCCTAGAACCCAGTCTCTAGTGAATTTGCAGGACCAGCTGGTTTCTGGAGATTCAAGAGAGTCTCGTAACAGCAGTGGAAGAAGTAGTATCAACAGGGATGTAAATTGCAGTGGTTCATGTTTAGTTTGTGGTGTTCTGTGGAGTTTGGATGGTGTTTTGAATGTTTTGTGAGTGTGGTGTTGGTAAAAGAAGTTGAAGTTATCGTGTTCAACTTGGCCAAAGATCCCGGGATACTATTAAACATGTACAAGGCACTATATTGTAATTGTCTGCTAAGTTTGGTGGTGCTTGCCATGAGACGTTGTCGACGGCAGAGTTGAAATAGGGATATATCTTTGCATGAATGTAAGATGTGGTTGGTATGGCTGATCTTAATGCATAGGAAGAATCCGTACCAATCTGAATGATACCCTACAGGTCGATGTTTTATTCAAAGTGTTTGATTATTTGATTCTAGTGTCGCTGGATACGGTCATTTCTTTAGCGGAGCAGACAAAAGTTATTTGTATTGCATTTTGTTGCATGTGTTTGATGTTGAGAGGAGTGGGTGCGTGCAGATTCTAAAGGAGAGTGAACAGCAACAAGGAGCGAAACTGATGTCACACTGTGCCATACTGGTATTGGTCAGTTGGTGTAGTGCTGTGCTGGTAGTGGTTGTTTACGTCACTAAGGGTTGTGCTGCGATTGGCTATTGCTGGTGAACGAAAACTGTGGACAGGGAGTTATTTCTTGGTCAGGAACAAAAATTCTATTTGTGACTGTCGTTTGGTTGAAAAATTACTTGTTTAAAGGCAATGCGAGACTTGTTTAGGGGCAATGTCCTTGCACCTAGTCGAAAGGGAGAAGAGACACCTTCCGAAGAAACCCCAGGCTATTATATGGCAATAAAGGTAGGACTCCATACATGTATTTGGCTTAGTCACAGAAAAACAAGGTACATTGAGATTTCCCTGCTATGGTACCTTTAATCTGAGAATTATTAAGAACTTGAGGAAAGTGTTATATGAGATGAAACCACCACCTAGACCTGCACAGTATGAGGCGTTGAATGCTTGGGAATGGACTGCCCATGCTAGTTTTAGCAAACAAAGCGTTTGAGGAAGAGAAGCAAAAGAAAAAGGACAAGAAAATGAAAAAGGGAACACAAAAGGAGGAAGATGATATGAGTGAGGTCAGGGGTAGTGATTCAAACAGTGGGTTCTTGGACATATTGTCAGAGTGTCTACCTCTGTATAATGAGAACCGAATAAAAGGAGTCAATAGTACAATTGTTGGTGGAAAGATTGAATTAGCTACTGCCCTGATAAATGTCTAGCGCTGGTCTAGTGTGGGTCATTCAGGGGAATGTACCTCGTGGACAAATGGGAGAAGGTTGGGGAATTGCATGAAACACTGGCAATGGACTTATTGTTCCAGTTACTATTGGTTCTGTGGTCCTACTATATGAACCATTTTTTTCAGGAAAGACGACTTATAATTTAGCTGTCCCCGGTGCAGCGGGTGCTTTAGGAAATGCTGCAGCAAGTCCTGATTTGAGAGAATTTGTTCCTCTAATCCAGACACACACAACTGCTTCGTGTCCAGCGAGTGTTGATTCAACTATGGATCCTTCAGGATGCAGTTCTATAGGTACATATCAGAGAATGTCAACTTCTGGTACACCCGTATGGAAGCCACCTTTAAATTCTAGCGGTGGTGCACATGGAAGTGTGAATATGCCAAATGTTCCTGTGGTGTCACAGGGTCTCAGTGCAAAGGAAATAGATTAATGGGTGAAAGCTTTCAATACCAATACTCTTTCGAGGGATAGTGGAAATTCTGAGTTGAGACGGAGAGAGAAACCTAGTGGGTGTGGCTGAATTAAAGTTAAAACTAGATGAGATGAATAGTGGGAATCTTGAAATGACTTGCTTAGACTCTTGTCAGGAAAGTGAGCTTGTGCTCATATGTAAGGATGTTACCGGACGTGCAGGACAGGTTTATGACAAATTATCTGAGTTGTCTCAAAGTTGTGAGATAAATTTGAATAATACCAAAGCATTGCGTATGCTTTAAGGAGTAAGACACTGCCTCTATGAGAACTGCAAGGATGAAAAATCAAATTAAAGAACTGATTCAGAATATTCACAAGTGGAATGAGCTAGATAAATGGAAAAGCCTGTGGGCGAAGGAGAAGGAACACACAGGAGAACCACCTCCTCCTGTAACAGAAGAGGCGAGTGCAACACATTTCCTGTTCAGGGAAGTGCCTGGTGGAGGTTATGTTTATGTGCCTCAGAGTTGGAGTGATCTTGCCTCATTCACTAATGATTTTCCAAAGCTGAGGGAAAAGCCGGCGCAGAGGCACAAACAAATTGACAGATTTGTAAAGAGTTCACCAGTTTTGTGGGTTGATTTGAACACATTGTATGACACAGTGATTCCAAGTGACTTGTGGGCGGAATGCAAAGTAGCTGTTGAATGGCTTGAGTCAGAACCGCCAAGGAGCAAAGTAACAAAAGGCCCTTCTCCAATGGTGATGAAAAAATCTAAGTCAAAGATGTCACCCAAAGATATTGATTGGGTTAAAACTGATAGAACGATTCAAGAACCTAAACAGGTAATTTGTGCCTTTTATTAGAGACTGCATACTTAGTGCAGTCTTGGAAGTACAACAGAGTGGTCTATTCATAGATGATGAAGAGAATGGCCACCTGTGTCATTTTTGGTTGACACTGGGGCTAGGATCTTTTGAAGAGAATCACTGATTTGTGGTGTGCGATTCTAGTTCAGTTAGTCTTCTGGGTAGAGATCTCCGTTGTAGGCTAAACTGTGTACCCTATTGCACACCAAAAGGCATTGAGATGCAATCGCATGATGAAGAGGTCACATTTAAATTGGTGAATGATGGTTCTTACATTAGACTGTTTACTATGCTGCCCGCTGATGATTTACCGTCAGATCTCAAAGATGTTATCAAGTTTGAGGTTTGGGATTTTCAGGAAAGGACACTGGTTTGATCAAAGGTGTTGAGCATGTTCGAATTAAAGTAAAGCCAAATGCTGAATATTGGAGAACACCCCAATCTAATTTGACACCTGAAACGACTGCCGGGATTATTCCAGTAAATGAGTCCATGAGTCAAAAGGGGATCCTGAAGGAGATTATGGGAAGTCGATGCAATTCACCCACTATGGGATTACAGAAGCCAAGCAGGAAGTATTGTATTGTCTAGGACCTGTGAAAAGTGAACACCATTGTTGTTTCCTTGTATCCCGTAGTACCAAATCCAGCTGTGATTTTGTTGCAGATTCCAGGTGAGGCTGAGTGGTACTCCGTTACGGATTTGTGCCAGGCTTTCTTCTCCATATCCTTGAATTAGCACAGTCAGTCAGTCTGTACATTTTTAACCAGATTCTTAAGCAAAATCTGGAGTTCTTGGTCATGTCTTGCAATTCTGTCCTGGTCCAATACATCAAAAACCTACTAGTGTCGTTGAACATAAATGAAGCCTGTAAGCAAGATACAATTGCACTTTCGTACCACCTGGCTGAAAATGGACATAAAGTGTTCCCCAGCAAGTTGCAATACTGTCAGAAAGAGGAACAGTATTTTGGGCATCCTATTGAGAAAGCAACAAGGAAAGTGTCATAAGAGAGGATTTTGGCAATTGTGAAAATGAATCCACCAATTACCCGGAGAAAAGTTAGGATGTTTTCGGGAATGGTGGGCTACTGTCGTCAGTGGATGCTCAACGTTTCTCTAGAGGACAGGCCTTTGCAGAGGCTGACACACAAGAATGTGTCTGATCCGGTACCCTGGGATAACGGTTGCTTGATTGCCTTCTGAGAGCTGAGAGGAAGTCTCTGTCATGCCCCAGCACTGGGAATGTCCATTTACAATAGGTCATTTGCACTTTTCTGGAGGGAGAAAGAGGGCTGTGTTATCTCACTGCTTACACAGTTGCACAAAAATGTCAGAAGGCATGTGGCCTACTTTTCTGCTACTCTTGATCCTGTATCTTCTGTGCTGCCAGGATGCCTTAAAGCGATGACAGCGGTTACTGTCAGCATTGAGAGGTGTGAAAATACTGTTACTGGTCACACATTAAGGGTTTATGTTCTCCACTCTACTGAATTACTGTTGACAAGAACTAGAACCCAGCACTGACCAGCAGAAATAAACTAAATATGAACAGACCATCATGGCTCAGAAAATGTGACTGTCAAACAATATGCTGTTTCTAAACCTGCTATTCTTTTGCCAATACTCGATGATGAAAATGATGATTGTGAAGTGGAGCACGACTGTCTCGACATCACTGAACTATGCACCAAGCCAAGACCAGATATAATAGATGAGCCACTAGTTGAGTCTGATTTAGTGCCATACGTTGATGCCTTGTGTTTACGAGACAATGAAGGGAGTCTGAGGGCTACCTATGCAGTCTGCACAATTTTGTGAGTTGTTGAAGCTTCCTAGCTTCCAGGAATATTTTCTGCATAAGTGGCTGAATTGATTGTTCTTACTAGAGCATGCTGTGTTTCAGACCAGCTAGAGGTGACAATTTTTACCGATATTCATTATAACTTTTATATTGTGTATGACTTTGAACAGTTATGGTCCCAGAGGGACGTCTTCCGGATCTCCAACCTGGAATGGCAACCGAGTGAGGAATCTCCTTGAAGCATTACAAATGCCTGAGCGTGTTTTAGTGCCCAAATGCCCTGCACACCATAGTAGAAATAATCATGCGACTTTGAGTAACAATTATGCTGATGTGGTCGCAAAGTACTGTGCTCATAATGTTTGTACTTTCAACGGAGAGTATACCAATGAGGGAATGAATGAGACCAATTACAACTTTTTGTTACAGCTGCAGATGCATGGGAAGAGGTAAAAAGGCATCAGGAAGAGGTGTCAGAGGAGGAACAGCAGAGTTGGGTCAGAGCAGGTGTTGTGAAGAGAGAGAGAAAGATGACATTTCGGTTTTAATGGATACAAGACCTGTGTTTCCGAATAGCTTGTTGCCTCATGTTGCTAGTCATTTGCATGGTCCGACGCCTGTTGGTTGAGGTGCAATGGTGCTGTTTTTTAAGGAAACGTGGTTTAATCCAAAATTCACATGGATGGCTGAAGCCTTGTATCACAAATGTGTTGTGTGCAAGCCAAATCATGTGGGAAAGAGGACTGTAGTAACACTGAGACACATAGCAAGATCAGGAGGTTTCTAACAGAATGCAATTGGACTTCATTGAAATGCCTGTGTATAACGGGCTGAGATATGTCTTGGGAATTGTATGCATCTTCTTGCATTAGATTGAAGCACACTCAACCAAAGGAAATGACAGTCTCACTGTAGTAAAATTGCTGTTAAGAAAACTCAAAGCCAGGTTTGGATTCCCAACTTCTCTAGAATCAGATCAAAGGACTATTTTTAATAATGAAGTCCTGAGTTTGCTCAGTGCAGCACTGCAAGGGGAACAAAGATTACATTGCAGTTGTAGACCTATGTCTGGTTGAGCAGGTGAATGGGACACTGAAATCCAGACTGGCAAAAGTGTGTGCTTCGACATCTTTTAAATGGCCTGATGCTTTACCACTTGTGTTGATGAGTCTTTGCAGTGTATAAGATCGAAAGATAGAACTTTCACCTCATGAGATAATTATGGCCAGAGCTACGGATTGCCAGCCAGCTATTCCTGTGAATGCACTTGTGAACATTGCAAACAATATGATCCTGGATCACTACAAAGGTGTAGCTAAGGTGGTGCGTTCTGTGTCACATCAATTCTGAGCAGTCACAGCCCCTCCACTTCAGGAACAGAGCCATGACCTTAGTCCCAGTGAAGAAACATGTCAGGAAAACGGGTTTGGAGCATCCTTGGTGTGGGACATATCAAGTCATCTTGGTAACAACAACAGCAGTTAAATGTGGAGGTCTCCCTAACCAGATACACGCTTCTCATACTCACAGAGTTGAGTGTCCCCTTGATGTGACAGCACCTGTCCCAGAAGTACCGATGGTAACAAAGAGACAACAGGACCAGGTTAGTCAAGCTGTCGGGATCAAAGAAAGCAAGGAGACCTTGAATCAGCACATGATCATTCTGAGTAGGGTCTGGAGAGATCATCAGTGTAAGCTGAGACAGGAGAGCCTCATCCTGTGGTGCTGAATGACTCAAACTCAAATTCAGACCCGGACGAAGGACCTAGTGTTGTGAGACAGCTAGTGGAAGCTGGAGACCATTGGCCCAGAAGACAAGAAGGATACAACTTAAACCTGTCTAAAGAGAGTCAAACTCAAACAATTCCAGAGGACACTGAGAACTCTGATCTAAGTGGAAGAGAAAACAAAGGATTGGCACTGAGGAGGTCAAGAAGGGTAAGAGTGCCATGTTGAATAAACTCTTCACCTGAATGGTCATACTTTGCTGAAGAGGACAGGGAGAGAGAGTTTTGGGAATTCTGGAATAACAGTGCAGATCAAACTGAACCTACTTGAACTGAACATCGTGCTTTCATTTTATTTTGAGTTTCCTAGGTTGTTGGATAGACGGACATTTCATTCTAGATATGATTATTAATGACTTTGAACTGTGCATAAATTACGTATTTTATACTGACGTTTCTTAATAAAAAGAATTAGGAAGAATACTGAGTTTAGAGTCTGCAGAAGAAGAGAGGGTTGTCCTTCAGAAGAACACGGAATAGGGCTAAAGAAGACTCACAAAGACCTTGTAAATAAACCAGTTTCAAGTCATCACTTGGATTTTGTTTTGCTGCATTGCAGAATACTCTGTTGCTGCTACATTCTACCTTAAAAGATCTGATTTTAGAAAAGTCATGAAAATTTACAAAACACATAAATGTAGGTACATGTTAAGGGTGGGACTGCTTGTTCCCCTGGTAGTATTAATCATTTTGATAGGAGCATTTTCACCTACACCTTCCGATGAGTTAACATCTTTTGTTTCCTTGCAAACATTGAGCCCTAGGGATAGTATAGTGGTTTATACAGATTAGATGATAATGCTTTACACAAAGATGATTCTAGAGGAGATTATTCTGCAAATGTAAATTTCAGATTGCTTTATGAGTACATTGACAATATGGATGCAACGGACTGCTACGTGTGTACGCAATTACCTGCTTCCGTTTCAGAAGGTATGACTTATCACCAGATCCCTCTGACATATGGAGTTTCCTGTAGTCTTTTGTTAAGTATATTTTATAGACTGGGTAGTTTTCAATATTATTTTTTAAATGATGATTCAATTCTTTCAGAAGTTCCTATGTTTAAACATTTGAATAAGAATCTATATTTTAAGGGTGCAAAAATTGCAGGCAAATTTCTTGTATCTCTCAAGCCACTAGACACTGCATACGCACATAGATACAATTTGACTTGTTCAATAACAGATGTAAAAAAATACATTTTTGAATCTAGTAGGGGACAGAACGAGAGATCTGGAATCTAAGTCTGAAACAGCTAAAGACCTTAAGAAGTTATACAGATGGGATAGGGACGAAATTGAACATCAAGTGAAAAGAAACCTAGCTAGCATCAATTTTAGATTGGAAGCACCAGGGAAAGTTGTGAATATATATTGACCAGAGTTATTTGGATCTGTTGTTCATGGGGAACATTGAATGTAAACATAACTTTGATATTAGAGGAAAGAATGATCTCTTTTTAGATGGGCAGGATCCTGTGGTTCCTAGAGTGTATTTCATTTGTGGACAGTATGCTTATATTAAGTTGCCAAAGGAATGGCATGGTACATCTTATTTTAGTGAAGTCTTCCTGAAGTCTTACCATGTGGAACATTTCAATGACCCCGTATGGGAAAATAAGCTAGAACTATAAGAGATGTTAGTGCTTGAGAAGTGGTTTGAGACATTTTTGATGCATTGATTCCAGCTGTGGGAGTGATTCTACTTGATTCGAAAGTTCCCTGTGACAATGGACAAACTGGCAACAAGTACAGCAAATTCCCTATTCCTTGTAAATACTGAGATGACAGCAATAGGATCCATGGCTTTGCAGAACAGACTTGTGTTTGCTCTTATTGCTCGCAAAAGAGGGCAGAGTCTGTCGGATGATAAAAGTTCAGCAATGCTGTACTTACTTCCCAGACAAAAGTAAAGATCTGGAAAAATGGATTAGGAACATTTCTGGTTTGACACACAATTTGAAGGAATTGGGAGCAACAGGAGCATGGGTAGCAAATGGAGATAGATTTGTTGCTGTAGGAAGATGGTTTGGAAACTTAGGGAGTGGAGTTGTAGGTTTTGTTTTGAAACCGCTGTTGGTCATTGCCATACATGTAATAGGTTTGTTTGTGGGTTTCAAAATCTATCAGAGGATGAGGGTTGAGCATGCAATGAAGAGAAAGAGAGTGGATGTTGAGTTGGGAATAGATCAGGATAAATATTATGGTGACATGAAGCGCCTGGGGGAGTCTAGACGGAAACTGATGAAAACGACAAAGTTTTAGTTGGCCTCACTGAGGGGATTTATCTTGATTGTGATGCCTTAATTCATCAGAGGGGGGATTGTTAAAAGCAGAATTTTGGTTGTACAATCATATGTCACAGACATGACATGATAACACAATATACAATACATATTGTGTGTTTTAATGTTACTAATGTAAAGTGAAGCATCTAAATCATGTTATATGAAGATATGTTCACTGTAATAAATTAGTTCATATCCACGTGTATTCTAAGGTGTGATTTTAACATGCTGAATTATTATATGAATGTACATTTATAGTCATGTAGTTCTGATAATGGTATTATTATGTAACTACATACAATCAGTTTAATTTATGAGTCATATTAATTATAATTGCAAGATGCACTTATAATCTTGTATTCTAAATGTGCAGTTATGTCATGCTAAGTTGGCTGATGGCCTCAAATGTATAATTTCTAGTATTAACTTTCAATGCAGAGTTTTGCTTGCATTGTAATATTCTTTCTTTGCAGGTGGCCTCGTGATAGTCTACAATTAATGAAAGACATGTTGTGTGTGAAACATAGTGGGGTATAAGAGGATACTTTGGTAAGGACAAAAGGAGCATTGATGAACTGAGAAGAAAGAACTCCTGCTTCATGTATTCAAAATGATCATTAATGTCATGTTAAGTTTGTATGACTGAAGGCCTGAAATGTTTAGTTTCCAGTGTTAACCTCCAACATTGCGTTTTGCTTCTGTTTTAATCTTTCTTTGCAGGTGTGCTCGTGTGAGTCCAAGATTAATGAAAGGCATGTTGTGTGTGAAAGACAGCAGGGTATGGGATGATACTCTGACAAGGACGAAAGGAGCACTAATGAACTGAGAAGAAAGAACTCCTGTTTGTGTACCCAGCATAAAGAGACATTCAAGGTCGCGTTGATGCTCAAATTGTGGAATGTGAGGTTTGATGGGAGTTGTCAGATCCAACCATGCAAAGATGATGGAAAATTACTGGTACGGATGACGAAGACTTCTTGAAGCTTCCGCGGGCTTAATTGGAGTACCCCTAGTTAGACGAGGGGAGATTTCATTCAGCCTTTGGTGAGAACTGCTCCATTAGAGACTTGTAGGGGTACGGACCTCTCTATTCTGATTCCACTGTATGGCCTAATGCTATACATCAACTCTCTATCAAAACTTCTACAGACATTTCTGGTATGCTGAAGCTTTCCGATATTTTTATTAATGCCTATATTTCCAGAGAATCAACTAAGATTTCCTATACCTTAGTTTAGGGCACTAGGTTAACTTAGGGTTTCCAATGATTAAGCAATAGGATTGTCTTGTATAATGAGAACCAAAACTTTTTCCTCATCTTTTGTATTGCTTCTACTGACATTTTTGTATGCCTTATGCTTATAAGATTTAATTTTGTTTGAAGCTTAATTTCACCTTTGGTGATTCTGTACTTATACAGTATGTTCTTGAGATTCATTTATACCAGTTTGGTGCTTAATTTGTAATAAACCTTTCAACTTTATCCTTCGCCTCCTGGATTTAATGTGTGACCAAATAGGGTACAGTGTTAATTGATTTGACGTGTTGACTTTAACTTCCCTTACACCTCAGGACTCCTAAAAAAGGTCTGTCAGAAGAAGAGAAGCAAGAATATGGGTCACAAGCATTATCAGCTCCTATACCAATTAAAACAAATATGCAGGTGATGCACACATGTGCAAGGACCTCTCTGGAAATGGGGTCTTTGGTTGGCAGTCAGGTTACCCCCTGCCCAACCAAGGACCCTCACTCTAATCAGGGTAAAAGAAAATCACCCTCAGCTAACCCATGCTCACCCCTCTGGTAGACTGGCACGAGTAGTAGGCTTAACTTCAGAGTGCTAGGTGTAAAGTATTTGTACCAACACACAAGGTAACTTAATGAAAACACTACAAAATGACAACACAGGTTTAGAAAAACAGGAAATATGTATCTAAACAAAACAAGACCAAAACGACAAAAATCCACAATACACAAGTCAAATTATCAATTAAAAAGCAAAAAGAGTCTTCATGTAGTTTTAAACCCACCGTAACACTGTTAGCATAAAAAATTTATCTTGTACGCGTCAAAAATAACCCCGCACGGGTGAGTGTGCGGCAAAAAGGGCTTGCGATGCATCGATTCAACTCAGGAGAGAGAACTTGCGTTGTTTCTCCTTTCGTCAGGTCGGGGCATGTTGTTTCTTCTCTCTGCAGGACAGCCATGCGTTGATCCGATCAGCACTCTCGGGTCCAGGCAGGCCCTGCGTTGTTTTTACACGCCCAGTGGTACTTGCGTTGGAAATCCAGCCGCACGATGATCCGAAAACCACGCAGCGCAAGTTGCTATCTCACCAGCCTCCGTCAGCGATGCTGCGCGTCGTGTCCCCAGCTCCGTGAGTCGATCTTCCGGCCGCATTGCAGGCGAGCGTCGATTTTCAGCCGCAAAGCCGGTGGCGTGACGATTTTCCAGCCGCAGATCGGAGTTGCGTTGATCTTTTCCCCGCTGCCAGCTTCTCCTTTCAGAGTCCCAGGAACTGGATGGGCACCACAGAGCAGGGTAGGAGTCTCTCCAGAGACTCCAGGTGCTGGCAGAGAGAAGTCTTTGCTTTCCCTGAGACTTCAAACAATAGTAGGCAAGCTGTAAATCAAGCCCTTGGAGATCTTCACAAGATGGAAGGCACACAAAGTCCAGTCTTTGCCCTCTTACTCTGGCAGAAGCAGCACCTGCAGGATAGCTCCACAAAGCACAGTCACAGACAGGGATGCTCTTCTTCCTCAGCTCTTCAGCTCTTCTCCAGGCAGAGGTTCCTCTTGGTTTCCAGAAGTGTTCAAAAGTCTGTAGTTTTGGGTGCCCTTCTTATACCCATTTTCTCCTTAGACCTACTTCAAAGCAAAGTCTCTTTTGAATGTGAAAATCCTGCCTTGCCCAGGTCACGCCCCAGACACTCACCAGGGGGTTGGAGACTGCACTGTGTGAGGGCAGGCACAGCCCTTTCAGGTGCGAGTGACCACTCCTCCCCTCCCTCCTAGCACAGATGGCTCATCAGGAAATGCAGGCTGCACCCCAGCTCCATTAGTGTCACTGTCTAGTGTGAGGTACAACCAGCCCAACTGTCAAACTGACCCATGCAGGGAATCCACAAACAGGCAGAGTCAAAGAAAATGCTCACTTTCTAAAAGTTGCATTTGCAAACACATCTTCTTAAAATCAACTTGACTAAAAGATCTATTTTGAAATTGTGAGCTCAGAGACCCCAAACTCCACATGGCTATCTGCTCCCAAAGGGAATCCACACTTTAATCATATTTTAAGGTAGCCCCCATGTTAACCTATGAGAGGGACAGGCCTTGCAACAGTAAAAAACGAAGTTAGCAATATTTCACTGTCAGGACATATAGAACTCATTACTATATGTTCTACCTTAACCATACACTGCACCCTGCCCTTGAGGCTACCTAGGGCCTACCTTAGGGGTGCCTTACATGTAAGAAAAGGAAAGGTTTAGGCCAGGGAAGTGGGTACACTTGCCAAGTCGAATTTACAGTTAAAACTGCACACACAGATACTGCAGTAGCAGGTCTGAGACATGATTACAGAGCCACTTATGTGGGTGGCACAACCAGTGCTACAGGTCCACTAGTAGCATTTGGTGTACAGGCCCCGGGCACCTCTAGTGCAGTATACTAGGGACTTAAATCAAATATGGCAATCATGGATAAGCCAATTACATACACATTTTGTATAGGAGCACTTGCACTTTAGCACTGGTTAGCAGTGGTAAAGTGCCCAGAGTAACAAAAACAGCAAAAACAGAGTCCAGCACACATCAACAACCTGGGAAACAAAGGCAAAAGGTTAAGGGAGACCATGCCAAGGATGAAAAGTCTAATAGTGACCAAATAGGTTACACTGTTAATTGATTTGACGTGTTGACTTTAACTTCCCATACACCTCAGGACTCCTAAAAAGGTCTGTCGGAAGAAGAGAAGCAAGAATATGGGCCACAAGCATTATCAGCTCCAGTACCAATTAAAACACATATGCAGGTGATGCACACATGTGCAAGGACCTCTCTGGCAGTTTCTTCTGACTTTGTCTTCCTATGAGCAGCAAGAAGTAAAGCTGTGCTCTAACACAGGGTCCTTTCAAAATTGAGGTATTGTAGCTAAAGGTCTGGGCTAGTGGTGAATGAGAAGAGCCATTCTATTGTTTGTGAGGGACAGGCACAAACCAGTAAGATAGGTCAGCCAGTGAATGCACCTGCTGCATAAATCTCTGGTTATGCATCTCTTAAGTGCAGGTAGAAGTACCATGCACACCACGTCATTTATCCTTCAACATGCAAAACAGAGCGCCTACAGGAACAGGAGAAACAGGGCACATAAGCAACCAAAATAGTTCAGTGAGTTCATACACTTGCTGCCACCGTAAGAGTACGTGCTTGGCTTGGCCACACTCCAGCATGGTGCTCCAGTGCTTAATCTGAGCTGGTGGTTTCTGGGGCTCAGCTCTGGCACTTAATTGGCAAAACCGGCACATATGAAGGTTTGCCACACGGAGGCGCTATCTATCTAATTTAGAGATGAGCACAACAACAATTTTTTATTAATTTAACATACATTAAAAATAATTAATACTTGCCACCCAATCCATTCTTAGGGTTTTGGGGGTGGGGGGTAGAACAGTCAGAATTGTCACACATGTAGGAACATGATGGTTAGTAGTTATGTTGGTACTGTAACTTGCAGTGCTGGTAAGGGCAATGGGTGGCACAAGCTGCAGTGACCTCCTGACCAGGGCACTGCCACTTAGTTCTTTTAAAACTGGCACTTTAAAACTTTGGCACTTTAAAACTATCTCAAGTTCCACTGAAGTGGAACCCCCTATTTTAACCAAACAGCTCGTTGCAGGCACACCGACCTGCAAGGGGAGGCAATTAAAGTGTGCACACTGCAAGCTCTAAGGTAGCTCTGTTATTGAATGCACGATGAGCAAACACCTGCTGTAAAACGCTGGAGACATAAATATCACCTCCTTCTGCTGAACCTCTAAGGAGGACTACTGGCATACTGGGAATGAGAACCAGGTACACGCTTGAATCTTTTCAGCTCACATTGTAGTGATTCTGTGGCATCCCATGTCAACCTAACAACCCTATTATTTTTAAATAATGCATGTCAATTGCGACCACGCTTGTTCACTGTAATACCATGCACAAAGATGTTTCATTTTTCACAAAATTGTGAGTTACCTTTTTGGCTGAAGGCGTCTATTCTTTCCTAATTTAAGAGTACAGAGGGTGACGTGTGTGTGGAAGTAAGGAGGAGGAAGAAGGGGTCGCTCTTCCCAATCACTGGCAAGAATTTAATTTAAATCTGTGCAAATACTCAATGGGTTAATGCATTTACAGCAGCAACATGTGAACAATGTTGAGATCACTGATGCAAAATATTGTTATCTGCCCTCTCCATTACTGGGAACAGTAAGGCCCTATGACCGCCCCCTGCCTTTGACCGGAAATAGGAGCCATGTGAGCTGGTTGAAGAAGCTGTAATAGTGTACTAAGAGAAACGGATCCCTCTCATACAGCTATTAAGACTCAACAACTTCATAAATTGCTACCCACCTATTTACCTTTTTTTTTTTCAGAACCTATACCATAACTGCTTAGTTGTGACGAAAGATACGTGCCTTGTGTGAAGAAACACTAGCACATGTGTCTCATTGTGTGAATTAGAACGAAAGGTCCAGTGTCTTTTTGAAGGTCCTTGTGTCTGCCACCTTCAGCTGTAGTTAACATATGCATTGTTTTATGTTCCTGTTATTAATGGAGTGAATACCTTTTTTGTGTCCGTGCACTGGGTGCATTCTATTGTACTTGTTTATGGTTCAACTCTGTTTATTGAAAGTTTTACACCTACAGCCATGGCCGGTGGAGATAAAATGCATTTGTCATGTCAACAGGGATACAAACAAGAAATGTAAACCCCAACCTTTCCCAAGGGTACCTAGTCTAGCATGATAAGTGATTAACTTCCACTAGATGATCAGTAATAGAATTAAAGAGCACCCTGAGGGGAGTCTGTGAGGTGGAGGAGCCAGAGGTTTTTGGGCAGAACAGGGTATGAAACTCCTTGGATAGCAGGTCGATGAATGGGGCCCAAACCGCTCTGTATGCCTTTGCCTGAGCGGCTAGTGTCACAGTCAGCCGTTCCATGCCTAATACGTGCCATAAGCGGTGGAGCCATGAGTGGTGTAGTTTGAGTTTTGTCAGTTACCCACAGTGCGCGGATCGTTTGGTGTGCTGCCTCCAAAGCTATACTTATCTGGCGGTCTCATCTCGATTTAAGTGGATAAGTGAGAGGGTTAGGTAAGCCCAGGAGAATATAAGCAAAAAATCTGGGCAGAGTCTTTTCTATCAAGGTGTCTATGTCATTCGGAACTGCTTTCCAAAATGAGGTTATCTAAGGGCAATCCCTAAAGATGTGTAGGAGAGTCCCTGTCTGTCCGTAGTGGTGGCAGCAGGTCAGCTGCATGCCAGGTTACTTCTATGAAGTCTGGGAAGTATAAGACACCAGTAAGTTACAATTGTTGTGGCAGTTTCTATACTCGCCGAGCAAGTGGCTGCGTGTCGGCGCGGTACATTCTACATGTGAAAAGTGGTGCGGAGATTCACGTTGGGAGGCGCTGTAGATTTGCTTCAATTGTTAAAGTATAAAATGTACCATGCAGGGTTGGACCTTGTGTGTTTGAAGACCTTTACAACTGATATGGCTAGGGAACAGGAAGAGAAGAGTATGTGACATACTGGCGTTTGTGCAGTGTGTGGGCCCGTGTTCAACTTGAGGTGCTGGTGTACTCCCTGCACCCTCCCTCCTACAGATATCTCCATATCCTTTCAGGAAATACTAGACAGGAGGCTGCAGCAGGGCGTAAGGTAAGAGTCACAGGCCACAATGACAGAAAATAAAAATGATTCAGTGGCACCTCTGGGTGTTTGCTCAGGTACCCACATAATTCATATTGGATTTCACGATCCTGGTAGCTGAAGCATAAACAAACTTCATTTGACAGATAGCCTCTCACAATTCAACAGGCCAAGAAAGTGGTTCAAACTCTACTGTGACTGAGTCCACTTCCCCTAGTACTGTTAGTGGTATGGGAGATGGCAGGCTGACAAAGCCCTCCTTCCTGCTCCTGCACAAGGTGCACTACAGTTCAGAATAAAGTGAGTTCCTTGACTGCTTTTGGCACAAATGAGTCGTGCTGCTCCAAAATAAGAGCTGGTGGTGCACACTGGCGACCATCTGCACAAATTAAGTACTAGTAGTGGCAGGTCACATTGATAGATCAATACCTAGATGAAGAAGACATTGTTGGTATTGTCTGCTGCTTATAAATAAAGGATCACAGCAAAGAAAGCCGATTTCAAGCTTTAAAAAGGTCTAAAGCAAGTCTTGAAGAAGTTAAAGAGTAAGCTAGCTTACAGAGGAGAAGGTCTAAAAGAGGAAGAAAGCTCCCAGGTACACAAAACTCTACCGAACATTAAATTAGGAAGAATCACAACCTGAAGCAAACATAGAATGACATTACAAGTGGTGGAAGAATGACCCTGGAATCGCTTTAAAACTTTACTGAACCAGTAATTATGATTACCTTAAATAAAAGACACAGCATCAGTGAGCAATATTAATGAAAATAATCAATTATAGGGTTGGAAGAGATTAGTCGCAGGCTGAGTTTGGAGAGTTTCTTAAATACTCTTATTAGGATTTGTAAGCGCACTGGGTGCAATTAAGGTGGAATTTTTGTTCTAACATCTCTTCTGAAGAAAGGTTTCTCTGTACAGATTTCTCTGGTCAAGTATCTTTTTTAAGACAATCCCACTGGGTCTAGCATACAGTTGGGGGGGGGGGCATATTTGCTGGATGCAGACTGTATGGCTATGAATCTGAAACAAAATGGGAAATCACTGCAGTGTGCTGCACCCAGTGATTTACTGCACATGGAGATTGGGATACAATGTTTGTGACTAGTGCTTATGGCCAATTGCAAAAACCCAACAGGCCCCAGTTGGTTTAGTAAGATCAGAAGCTGTTGCAGACCGGTATTCCATGAGTGTTATCACTATCTACAACTGCATGTGGCCTGGATACTCAATCGAGGTACTCAGTCTGCTAGGAATCAATAAATGGGCTCTGTTGTAATCAGGTGACAAGTAGCATTACACAAATCTCCCCAACAATAAATAAATCAACCAATAAAAAAAATAAAAAAAAGACTATCATACACTGGAATGCTGTAAACTGCGATCAACAGGAAGTAAGTTTTTGTTGCTGCCTTTCAGGAGGTGCACAATCCCAAACATTGTTTATTCTGGAAAACAGCTTCCAAATAATTTGCATTTAATACCAACATATTATCTGTTAATAATTTTGGGGATATTTGTAAGTGTGAGCCTAGTCAGAAACAGCCATAAAACACACAGCCAATGTATAAGACCGTCAGGTACATTAATATGAAAAAGAACAGAATATAGAAGTAGGTTTTCAAAAATATATAGAAGGAGCAGAAACAAAGGTTTACTGTGGAAAGAGATGCAGGGAACAAAAGTCATTCAATCTAGGATGGGAAGGAGACTGTGAAGAGGTGGGGTTTGAGAAATGCACCAATGTAGGAGTATGACTGACTTACAAGGGAAGAAAATCCAGGTAGCAGAGGGAACCAAGCATTTCCTTCAAGATATGTGCTTGAACTTTTTTTTTGAGTCACTGCATTAAAAAGTGTTTTTAGTAGTCTTAACGCCTTGAACAACATGTGATAAGAGAAGGGCCTGAACCGTGGCCTGGAACTTCACTGGAGGAACGGCTTCAGTTGGGACTGTATTGTAATCTGAAACCATGTTCTTTGAACTTTTTTCTTGAATTGGTCCTTGAATGATAGAAGTGTCAATGATTAAGTCCATGAATTTAGTGGAGGATGGGAGAATTGAGGAGAAGCCTCTAACCTAACACTGCTGAGTCATTCCTGCATCAGGAGCTCTTTGCCGGGTTAAGTTTCATATAAGTTGCGCATATACATGTTTGAAATGCTTGCATGCAGGATTGAAGTTTAAAGTTTCCCCACCACTTTAAGATTTAGGCCCTCATTATGAACACGGTGGGATTCCCCACGTGTTCAAGCTGGTGGTCTGAACACAGACCCCCAGTCTGTTGAGGACTCAGTCGGTCCAATAATGAACATTGCTCAGGGCCGGCGGGCGGAAATAGTGTTTCCGCCCGCCAGCCCAGCGGAATGCTGGGCCTGGACATTGCCAATGACTCCACATGGAGCCGTCATCAATGCCGCAGTGCAGCAGGTGAAGCAGCACCCGTTGTGCAAATCACTGCCCGTAAATCGGGCAGTGACCTGCGCCACGGGCTGTGTACGGGAGTCCCTGCACTGCCCATGCCAAGTGCATGGGCAGTGCAGGGGCCCCGGAGCACCCCCTCCGCCAGCCTTTCCCCACCAGGAAAATGCTGGAGGAACAAGGATTCTTTACCTGGAGGGAAGCACTGCCCTGTGGGATAGAGAAATCCGCCATTGTCCGGCTGCCTGTCGGCTGTAGCCTGGCGATGGCGGAGGGCCGCCTGTGGCGGTCTTCCCTTGTTCATAATATGGCGGTCCAGATCGCCATGCCAGTCTGGACTGGCATATTCATAATGAGGCTGTTAGTGGTGTGCTGTAGGAGGCTGGCATGGTTTGTAGTGGGTACCTAAGGTACTTACACCTTATACCAGGTCCAGTTATCCCTTATTAGTGAAATGTAGTCAGTGTCTAGAATCCAGGCTGTCTAGAGGTAGCTGTAGGAGCAGTTAAGGCTGAACTAAGAGTCATGCAAAGCTCTTGCAATACCATTGTAGTCACACAGTGCTCACGACAATACTCAGTGTTACAAAAATAAAGTTACTTTATTTCAGTGACACAATGCCGAAATACCTTAGAGACTATACTCCCTTAGGAGGTAAGTATTATACACATTATATACACTACTAATTAAAAACAGGTAAGTACACAGTCAGAAAGCAGTACAAATAGTGAAAATCACAATAGGTTGCAATGGGACTTGTGGGAACACAAGCCATATACCAAAATAGTTGAATGCAAAAGTTGGTTTCTCACCTACCCAAGACTATTGTGTAGAGGGGTGCTGGGAGTGTAACAAAACACCAAAGGTAAGTAATAGACCCCACCTCAGAGCCCAGGAATACAGGAGTAAATCACAGTAAGTTTCCTAAAACACACAAGTAGTCGGGATAGAATATAATGCAAGAACCAATAGAGACTGCAAGACACCAACAATGGATTCCTGGACCTGAAGACCTGTGGAAGAAGGGGACCAAGTCCAAGAAGCACTGAAGAGTCCAAGTAGAACAGAAGCCCCTGCTAACCTGGATGAAGGTGCAAATGAAGAACCACCGATGAGAAAACAAAGGCCCTCATTTTGAACATGGCGGCTCGGCCCGCCATGCCGGCAGTGGGCGGCCGAACCTCCATATTATGGACATGGTGACAGCCTCCAGCGGCAGCCGTCACCCACCGCCAGGCTCCCGCCGTCAGGCAGCCTGGCGGCAGGTTGAAACACCATCCACCAGGGTGGATGCGCTACCCTGCGGATGTTTCATTTCCCGCCAGGAAAAGGCTGGCGGAGGGGGTGCCCCTGCACTGCCCATGCACTTTGCATGGGCAGTGCAGGGGCCCAGGTGCAGAGCCCTGTCGCGCAGGTCACTGCCCGATTTTCGGGCAGTGATCTGCGCGACGGGTGCAACTGCACCTGCCGCACAGAGGCATTGATGGAGCCGCCGTCAATGTCCCGGCCGAGCCTTCCTGTGAGCCAACGGGCGGAAACAATGTTTCCGACCGCCGGCTCTCAGAAAGGTTAATTATCTGGCCGGCGGGGCTCCAGGGTCGCTGGCGGTCAGTGTTTTGAACGCCAGCATGAACACGGCTGTTGTTTGCACCGTGTTCATAATGACCCCTAAAGTCAGTATTGCACCAAAGAAGACAGATACGGGTTCCTGGTTGGGGCACAAGATGTCCCACGCTTGATGAATTAATGCATTCTGGTTTGCATCGCTGGATTCCGCGAACAAGCCTTGGCAACTGCAAATCTTGTGGTTAGCGGAAAATGGCACTGCCCGGGACCAGGAGGGACCTGGTGGCCTCTACCCAGGAGGGGGAGACAGAGGAGGTTCTCAGCAACTCAGAGAGCCCTCAGAAGACCAGGCAGTGTGCATAGAAGCCCCACAGCACGGGGACAAAGGAGGTGCAAATGGAGGCCCACGCAGCACGACACAAAGGGATCCCATGCCGTTAGAGAACCACTCAGGAACTTGTGCTTTGCAGGATGGAGTGCTGGGGGCCGAAGTTGTGTTGTGCACGAAGAACTTTGTGGAAGGTCGCACACAAGCCTTGGTACCTGCAAGCCACGTGGTGCACGGGCTGTCCTGCGTGGAGTGGCAAGCTCTTACCTCCACCAAAGTTGGACAGCTGGACCGTGGGACTGTCGCGGCCACTTTAGTCCACCACCTGTGTTGCTGGATCCACGCTCGTCATCTGGAGAGGGAACCCACAGGACCGGGAGTTGCTGCAGAGAGGGGCCTGCTGAAGCAGGGAAGTGACTCGGTCACTCCACGGGAGATTCCTTCAGTTTTTCTGGTGCAGCCTGAAGACAGGCAGTCCTCGGAGGATGCACGGCCTGGAAAGTGTTGCAGCTGCTGGCAGGAGCTGAAGTTACAAGGTTGCAGAAGTCGTCTATGCTACTTTGTTGCAAGTTGTTGAGTTCCTAGAGCAGTCAGCGGTCAATCTGTGTGTAGAAGATGAAGTAAAGGATGCAGAGGAGTCCTGCTGGAGTCTTGCAATCTGAATCTGAGGAAACATCCAGGAGAGAGACCCTAAATAGCCCTGAAAAGGGGGATTGGCTAGCTACAAAGGTAAGCACCTATAAGGGTAGGACTCTGACGTCATCTGCTGGCACTGGCCACTCAGATGCTCCCAGAGTGCCCCACCATCTTGGAATCCAAGATGGCAAAACCAAGGGACACTCTGGAGGAGCTCTGGGCACTACGCCCTGGGATGGTGATGGACAGGAGAAACTCCCCTTTCATTTGTCCAATTTTGCGCCAGAGCAGGGACTGGATTATGCAAGGAGGGCACCATCTGTGCCATTCAAAGCATTTCCAGAGGCTCTGGGAGGATTCCTCACCCATGCCTGTAACACCTATTTCCAAAGAGGAGGGTGTAACACTCCTCTCCCAAAGGAAATGCTTTGTTCTGCCTTCCTGGGCCTGGGCTGCTCAAGCAGCAGGAGGGCAGAACCCGGTCTGTGAGGTGGCAGCAGCTGGGGCTGCCTGGAAAACCTCAGAAGACTGGTATGGCAGTACTGGGGGTCCACTGTGAAGTCCCCAGAATGCATGGGATTGTGCAACCAAAACCGGAATCAGTATTGGGGTACAATTCCCAGTTGTTAGACACCATACATGGCCATATTTGGGGTTATCACTGTGAAGCTGGACATAGTATTGGGTACACTTGCCAAATCGATTTGGCAGTTTAAAACTGCACACACAGACACGGCAATGGCAGGTCTGAGCCATGTTTGCAGGGCTACTAATGTGGGTGGAACAGCCAGTGCTGCAGGCCCACTAGTAGCATTTGACTTACAGGCCCTGGGCACCTCTAGTGCACTTTACTAGGGACTTACTAGTAAACCAAACATACCAATCATGGATAAGCCAATTACATATACATTTTATATGGGAGCACTTGCACTTTAGCACTGGATAGCAGTGGTAAAGTGCCCAGAGTAACAAAAACAGCAAAAACAGAGTCCAGCACACATCAACAACCTGGGAAACAGAGGAAAAATGTTAGGGAGACCACGCCAAGGATGCCAACTCTAACATTCATACATTAAGGAAAAGTGGGAAGGAAGGAAGGAAGGAATACCAGGTTAGTCATCCTAGAAGAGAAAGAAGCAATGGCCACGAGCACAGAATAGTGAAATAAAAAAGATGGGAACAGTCCAGCCCGAACTGCAAGCCAGGTCCTCCTTGGACAGTATTCAAGCATCCTGGGACTGGTTTCAGGGTATCACCCTTCATCAGCCAGGCTAGCTTAAAAAGCCATCCTTTTGTTTTGCCAATGGTGCACAATTGTGACCACTTTTTGCAAACAGAATCTTCATTCATATAGTCGCAAATGTGTTTGGGCTTGTAAGCCTAATTTTATGGTGAGGTCTACTTTTTTTCCTAAACAAACAACAGGCAATGCTAACTAGGTAAATTGATCACAAAGTTCCAATATTCAAATGTCAGCAAAAAAAACATGTTTACTTGAAAATTCAAGCTGGTATATGATAAAATAAACTACACCTTCACTATGATGGAGATTGTAAAGCCTTTCTGAAGGCAATCTCTAATTAAAACCATCAGTGAATTTTGTTTTAGCTTTCTTTGTTTGCTCTGACAAAATTAGAACCTAAACAACACAGTGTCAATGAGACTGAATGAGGAGCAAGCAAGCTTCTGTAGTGGGGAAGGATGAAGAAATGGGTGTGGGGGAATAAAAAGGGTTATACGTGTGTTTTTCCGTCCGTAACTTCATGGAAGCACAAGACTCGAAGAGCAGTGGAATTAAAATTCGTAGAAGAAAAAAATTAATGGTCAAATAAAGCAGGCGAATTTCAACAATAAAATGTGTTAAGTTGAATTTGCAGGTGAAGGGTCCGGAAACAAGCAGCTTATGCAACAGACATCAGTTGAGTATCACAAGAGGGAAGCCCAGTCTTGATCATCTCCTCGATCAAACTCAATGATGACTGTACACTCTGGGATTATTTTCAGTTAGCCAAAATTATAGAGTATTTTAACTACCCCCTCCTCAGCCATGCAAAAAAAATCAAACCTAATTTTCCAAAGCTGAAAGGTGTAAGAGCAGGATTTAGGGGTTAATAGAGGCAGCCATTTGGACTTATGTCTGCACAACATCCAGTAGGAAGTGAACACACTTTCTAACAGGGGAAACAGTTAGTTGTCTAGCAGACTAATTGCTGAAGGATAAAAAGCTTGAAGAAAGTGGTAACACACGCACTCAACCTAGGATTCATCTTGGACTCCTCATTATCCATGACCCAGCAAGTCAACCCCATCTCCTCTACCTGCTTTAACACCCTGCGCATGCTCCGTAAGATCTACAAATGGATACCCACCGAAACCAGAAGAACAGTCACCCAAGCCCTCGTAAGCAGCAAACTGGACTACAGCAATGCCCTCTACACAGGAACCATGGCCAAACTCCAGAAGAGGCTGCAATGCATCCAGAACACCTCATCACGCCTCATCCTGGACATCCCCTGCCACTGCCACATCACAGACCATCTGAGAAAACTGCACTGGCTCCCAGTCAACAAGAGAATCCCTTTCAAACTCCTCACCCATGCTCACAAAGCACTGCACAACACCGGACCAGAATACCTCAACAGACGTCTCTCCTACACCTCGACCCGATATCTCCGCTCGGCCGACCTCGCCCTCGCAACCGTCCCACACGTCCGCAGAATTCCAACCGGTGGTAGATCTCGCCTCGCCGCCAAAACGTAGAACACTCTTCCCACCGACCTGCGCCAGACCAAAGAACTCCTTACCTTCAGGAAACTTCTCAACACCTGGCTGTTGGAGCAGTAGCAGCACCTCCCCTTCAGCGCCTTGAGACCCTCACAGGTGAGTAGTGCGCTTGACAAATTCCTGATTGATTGATTGAACAACTCAAAAGCACTTTTGAAAAATATTTTGTTTTAAAAGAAGTTTTCTTATTAGTGGAGAAAAAGGGAGATTTTTAGATTGTCCTTTTTAGGAACGCTTTCATTGGGCCTGGAACAATGAGTGAAATGAGTGCTAAAGCAAAGCAAGCTTTGAGAGTTTGGACTTGGCATGTTTGTGCACGGTGGGGCGTACATAAAAGGCCTGTTCAAGAAGTGGGATACATTTTCATATTCAGGTGATTCCCAGATTGTAGAATTGTATATATTAAATTCACAATCAACAGTCTGGTCACACTGTTAGGTCTATTAAGAAAATAAATGAATTCTTCATGGAGTTACAGAGAAACATGCATAATGAAGACTGACGTAAAACAATCTGATTGAAGCATGCTTCTGTAACATAAGAATGCTCAAACATGATGAAGATGGGATAGAATTGGAAAGTCCTACCTTGAGAGAAGAAAACGAAAAAGGTTTGAATAATATGAAGAACAGAAAAGCCCCAGACACACAAGGTCTTCCATTTGATTGCTACAAGAAATTCAAAGGACAGGTAACACCTAAATCATTATGTGAGCAAATCATCTGCAAAGCGGCAAGAAAGGTTCCCAACTCTTGGACACAGGTAAACAAGTCACTTATTCAGTATTGATAATAGTCTACACATTTTAGGAATGTGTTCATCCCTTCTTCAGGAGTTATCAATGTTGATTCCTGCGAGTAAATACTTACAAAATTGTTATTTCTAATATCTTCAATTTGTATAATTTAAGTTTACTAGAAAGAACGTTAATGAAGATAAGTAACTTGTTCTTCTGGTAGAGAGAACCTGATTGTCCAGACAACAGTGCTTCGTGAACATATGCAGGGACGCCACAGAGCCGCCTGGCAAATATCCAGGACACAGACTCCACATGTTAACGCAGTAGTAGCAGCTTTGGTCCTGGCACAATGAACAACCAGTCTTTCCAGAGGCTGATTTTTTGTCACTGCATAGCAGATCTTAATGCAGAGCACGATCCAGCACCATCTCTCTCTCTTCTGCACAGCCTAGCCTTTTGTTTGCTCCTGAGAACCCCATAAAGAGCAGATTGTCTATTCGGTGTTCTATTTTAGAAACTATGTAAAACCTTAGAGTTTTTCAGGGGTCTAAGCAATGGAGTCTCTCCTCCTTAGAGGGGTGTGGCAGAGCACAGGCAAGGTTATGTTTTGACCGATGTGGAACAGTGTCACAATCTTAGGCAAGAAAGCTGCCTGCGTCGGCGAAAAAAGCTTGTCTGGGGAAAAAGGTAGTGAATGACTGGTTGACATAGAGAGCCTGAACCTCACTCTCATACTGAACCGAAGTTATTGTGATGAGGAACACTTTCATAAGGGTGAGAAGCTGCAAGGAGCAGCTGTGAAGCCGCTCTAAGAGAGTGCACATCACAAATGTAAGGAGGACCACGTTAAGATAGAATGACAAAGGGAGACGAGGGAAACAAATGTTGTAAACCCTTCAAAAGCGCATTACAACAATTGCTTAAATAATGAGGGCTGCTCCCCCAGCTGCAAAAAGCTGAAAGGTATCCTTTAACTGAGCCCAGAGAAAAACCTTGCCAGGCACAAAATAAACAGCAAAACATCAGTTAACTTTGCTTAGAGGGGGTTTGTCTGCTTGGTATGGCACCACGCCACAAATTTGTCCCAACAACAGGCAAATAACGTTTTTGTCAAGGGGTGCCTGGCTGTCAAATTACATCAACCACCTCTGGAAAAAGCTGAAGGTGATCAGTTGTCGAAGCTCAATCTCCAAGCATGGAGGTGCAGACGCCAACGGCCTGTGTGCAGAACCCTACCTTGCTGCTGCAACATCCGGTCCTCCTTGAGGAGCAGCCTTATCGGTGGAACAGATGCTCAAGTCCAAGAGTTCTGGAAACAATACTCTCTATTCCCAATCCCAGTGGTATTGTCCATGAGCACCTGCACCAGCCTCTCCTTGAAGGATTAAAGGGAGGTTTTAAACACCAAACAGATGGCCCTCAGCTCCAGAAGATTGGTAGGGGTTGGGCCTCGGCTGGACACTAGAGGTCTTTTATCTTCACCTCTCCCAGGTGGCCACCCAGCCCAGAAGCAATGCATCCTTCAGTACTGCCAGATTTGGGTGAGGAAGGGAGAGGGGTCTGCCATTGACACAATCACGGTCTAGTAACCACCACTGCAGATCTTTTGCAGTCTCCTCCAAAATATGAATGCGGTCAGAGGTCCCCTTGATGTTGCACCTACTGAAACTTCACATTCCACTGTAGAACCTGCATATGCCACCTGGCATGCTCGACAAGCAGGATGCAGGAGGTCATTCATTCCAGCAGCCTCAATCTCACTGAAGTCCAGGACAGAGGCTGAAAGATCAGGATCATAGCCTGAATTTCCGTAACTCTCTCTTTCCTCGGGAAAGGCAAGAAACCAAACAATGTCCATAATGGTTCAGCTGAAGGGGGGATTTTGAGAAGGTGTCAGGTGTGACTTTGGTACATCGATTGTGAACCCCAAAGATGACAGAAAGTTGTCCATAGTCTGGCGGCAGTTGACAACTTGGGCCTTTTTCACAGCCAGTCGTCGAGGTAGGGGTAGATTGGCACCACTGATCGCCAAAGAAGAGCTGTCACTACTACCAACACTTCTATGAACACCAAGAGGCACTGGTGAGGCCGAAGAGAAGCACAGCAAACTGAAAGTGCCCCTTCTCAAAACGAGCCGCAGATAACGCCAATGGAACTGCAAGACAGGTATGCAGAAAAAGGATTCTTGCAGGTCCAACACCACTATCCAGTCTTCTTTTTTAAAAACAATATTTGTATTACACATTTTTCATAATTGCACAAGAGGACAGAAATAAACTACATTCCAGTTCAAATGATTATATAAGCACCATAATCCAGAAAACTACATTCATAGACTTGTACTCTTAAAAGAACTATTTGTTGTGAAGACCGAACCCCCAAGGTAAAACAAAGAATAATAACAAGTTATTGAATACTGCTCTCGGGCCCAGAACCTAAGAATACACTTGTGTGTGGAAATTCTCCAATTAAACAAAGACCCATATTATCACCCTTTGCATCGTATTATACAACACCCTATATTTCATTCCATCAATTCATATAAAGTGCATAATTCAACTGTAAAGTGCAATGTGCGTGAGCAGGTGGCACAGCTTGAAGCTAGGTTACTGAACCCCTTGGTGACAGAAAGTCCAGTCCCAAAGGTAGGACAAAAGCTGCATCCCCTTCAACTTAGCTTTCTTGCCTTTCTGGGAGTATACCCCCTTTCTAGACTAGATAACACCAGTAATCTTGATATCCACTGCTGCAGTGTAGTAGGGTTAATGTCTAGCCATGCTGAAGCAATGCAGAGCCTCAAGACCGCCACTGCAACAAAAAAGGACCAGGAGCCCACATTATTATGAACTCCCAAAAGAACCGAAAGGGGTGGGGGGGTGTCGAATCAATCCTACGTTCATCCCCCGAGAGACATCCAAAAATGTCCATATTCCCTGAATGAGTGGCTCGACAGTAGGGCAAGAAAAGAAAATATGTGTTAAATCGACCGTTGTTTGGCGACAGCGGGGGCAGCACGTACCTGCGTGATCTCCCCACTTAACAATTTTGGAGTGGAGTATAATAGTATAATTGACCCAGTCCTAACCTTCTCCAAAATGCGGTTCACATCTTTACCGTCTTGAATCAAACTTTCTTGTGGCAACTAGGTTCTATCTGCCATAACAGACACCCTGCAGCCTCTTCACCAATCAATAACACAAAATATAGAAGAAATTCCTTGTCGCACCATCTATCTTCCCCACCTCTTCCTACAGAGGCCGCATAAACTGCAAAGCAGGTGACCAATAATAGAGCTTAAAATTCAGGACGGCCAACCCCCTCTGTCCCTGGGCAAAGTTAGATATTTTAAGGCTCTCCTGGCTTTGTCATAAGCCCATATGATTCTTACCACCAATCAGACAAGATCTTTAAACCATCCTTGTTCAAATTCTAGGGGGATAGCTGTGAAAAAGTACAAGATTCTTGGAAGAAATACCATTTTGAGTATATAACTATGGCCAACAATTGATAGATGCAGCTTATTTATTCTCTAAAAGTCTGATTTAGCTTTCTGCATAACCGGATCCAGATTGGCCACCCTGTCAAGGTCCACCATGATAGTGATACCCAAGCATATTTCCTTTTCCACCACACATGAACCATTTAATTACAAGTGTTTATTAATAACAACCTGGGACTTTTCCTGGTTTAACGAATAGCCAGAAACCCTGCAGAATTCTACCGCCTCTCGCTCAATCTCCTTTATTTAATGCAATACCCTGCTCCGATGTTACACCAGCCACATCACACACGTAGGCAAAAACCTTGGTGTCCAAGTCCTGGTGCTATAAGATGGTTAGATTCCAGCGTCCTAATCAACGGGTCAACATACAGAGCAAATAATAGCGGGGAACAAGGACACCCTTGTCTCGTACCCCTCTGGATATGAATGATACTGGACTGCCCGCCCCTTATAATCAGAGCCCTGGAAGTAGACTTGTCACATATGACCTTTACCGCATTGATAAAGCCCCCTCTGATCCCATAACTTCTCATAATGGCCCACAGGAAGCTCCAGGAAACCATATCAAAGCCTTCTCAACATCCAATGAAATAAGCGCTATACAATCTCCTGAGGCACCTGCTAGGTCAAACAACATGATTACTTGCAAAGTATAATCTGTGGTCCAACCGGCAACACAGAATGCAGCAAGCTCAGAGATAACGCACAAAATCCACAAGAATACCCTGCTAGTTACAGTAAGTTGTAGAAGAATATTTTGCCACAAAGTCAAATAGCATGCCAAAGAACCACCAAGGCCCCTGCTGCATACGGAGCCTGTGAGGCGAACGTCTCCAAAGCAAAAAAAAACAAAATGGTGATTATATGTTTTCCTGTATTTCTGCATATGTTATAGTAGAGATTTCGGTTATTTTGTTATCTATTACACTATTACCCTCGTATTCATGCTATTAGTATTTTCCTTCTTTTTCTGTACATTGTATATTTATGTTTTACGTTACATTACAGCCCTGAAGAAGCCCTTTGTTGATGGGCGAAACGCGCTGGCTGTCTAACTTGTATGTATTGTGATATAATACAGTCTCCTGCATGAATACCAAGAATTGAACAGTATTAAATTGAAGATTGGCATCCTCTTCATCACTGGAGTATTGGACTCTTTACTTACTATTTCTGAATAATTGAGCGGTGCATCACCATTTTGGGTTTTTATAATCTGTGGTCCCTTGTCCAGGTATAAACCCATGTTGCTAGGGTGACATCAGTTTACCTATTACTTGACTAAGCCGCAAAGTCAATACTTTTGAATATAACTTTGCATCATTATTTATCAGCGTGATCACCAATAAGACTTCAATTCCTGTGGACGTTTCCCCTTTTTAGGAAAGACCACATTGTTAGCCACTGACCATGAATCAGGAGCCAGATGTTTACTTTGCACCAACAGGAACAATTCAGCTATGATTGCCCTAAGTAGCGGGAAAAATGTTTTGGAAAACTTCAAGGGAATTTTATCTGCATCTGCCACTTTCCCCGAGGCTACCTTGCTTACAGTGACTTTGATTTCCTCCGCTGATATAGGTCAGTCCAAAAGCCCAACACTCTTCTGCAGATACTCTTGTTCAAAGAAGATGGGTCTATAAACTGCCATCCACTCATTTCCTGGATTCATTTTTATATAGATTCTCATAATAGTCTCGAAAAGCCTCCTTCATTTCAGCCCAATCACTGACCAGCCTGCCCTGTTCATCGTTAATTTCAGCAGTCTCCCGCTGCATTTCCTTCTGACTAGAACAAATCGCAAGCAGGTGTCCCACTTGCTCACTATGCTCATGACACTCCAGTCTCCAACCCAGAAAGTTGTCCACAGCTTGCTGTGATGAGATATCATAAATGGCTGCTTTAGTCACAGCAACTGCCATGTGGGCCTCTTCCAGATCCCTATCAGACTTTGCTGAGATCAATTGAATCTCATCTCCTTCTAATTCCTTGTATAGATCCATAACCCACTGAACCAGATTTTTCTGCTTGCTATGTCTGAAACTATGTGTCTCCCAGTGACACCGGCCTTAGAGGTACCCCAATCCACCACTGGTAGAGTACTTCCTACATTAAGCATAAAAAACTTTGACATTCATTTATTCATATGTTGAATATAATCAGCATCCAATAGTAATGCTCTTTCAAATGTCCTGTTGTATGATGGCAAGTCTAGGGCCCCCAGAGAAAACTCAAGTACTAAAGAATTGTGATCGGACATAACGCTTGAAAATTTCTCGATCTTACACCCTTGAAGCAAGCAGCTAGAGATGAGAAAATAATCAAGTCAGATAGGTTTTTTTGTGTGGTGCGGAAAACAATGTAAAGCCAGGATGGGGTGATCCCATCTTCTACCAAGCATTTATCAGTCCGTGATCGCTTACCAACTGAGCAAGTGATCTGAAAACTTTAGGTCTACAACTTTTGTACGTACTTGCAGCAGCCTTTAACAACCAACCCCCCACCGTGTTGATGTTAAAGTCTCCAGAAATTCTACAGAAAGTCGGCCACAATGCCAGCTCCCCTGTTAGCTAATCAAAATTTGAAGAGGCATTAAGTATTGAGCCATACACAGACAACAGCCTAAACAACCTACTAGAATTATAAAATTTATCGATAACCCATTGTCCATGCTTATCTGCTAGGCAGCCTTGAAACAGGAGAGTTTCTGCCAAAGCCAAGATAACCACACTTCGGGTCCTAACACCTTGTGTTGTCCCCAATACTAATGAAAAACCCACGGACTCAAGAAAACTCCTCCTAGCACCTTCAATGTGGGTTTCCTTCTAGCATAGAATGTCTGCTCGCAAAAACTTCAGGTTGAGAGCTAGCTACCCTTTGTTTCTATTATTCAGAACACAATTATTGATAGCTGCTATATGTAATTGTGACATGAAGGTAATTGACGATAAACCAGCCATGCCCCACCTCCTCTCCCAAAGACCCAAGATCACATGGCTCCTAATAATATTTTAAGCATCAACATTCGGAAATAGGCTCAAAACAAAAACAAATAATCCTGTTGGGCGCACGTTTTACAAAGCAGCATAATTATCAAAGCCTTGACTCAGGGAGGAACTTGGTTCAACAGTTAACATTGCAATATCGGCTCTTGGAAATAAGAAGCCCACAATAAATTCCTCGCCCCTAATTCCTCCAAGTACTCCTTGGCCTTATTGGCAAATCAAGGCCTTTCCCGTCTATAATTAACATTGACTTTTAATCGGGCAGGGTTAATTAAAAAGGCCTTCCTCCCAAGCATCTTTAAATGGTTTTATGAGCTGTCTTAATCACCACCTCCTTTTCACCGTAACCTGGCAAAGGTCAGGTCTTGCAAAAAATAGTCTGACCATCAAAGCTGCACCTTACATCTGGTCAGGCTTTTTCAAAGATTACCTGTCTAAACAAAAAATTGCCAAAGTACACTAGGATCGCTCTAGGTCTGGAAGTAGAGGTCTGCTCTTGTCTCCTAGGCAACATGGCAATCGATGAGCTCTCTAGACCTCTAGATCCCACTTCCAAGAAGCCAGTTCTGTGAAAGCCCCTTTAAGAAGAGATCATATAGGAAGGGGTGGCTCCTCCGCAATGGCAAAGAAGCATCGCCACACTGGCTCCTAGACAGCAGCTGAAAAATAAAACTATATTTGATTATCATGTTATTTTTCAGCTTCTGGCTCTGAGCCAGCATGTGCCGTGACGGGCCAGGCTGAGCCATGGGAGGAGTAGTGGAATAAGTACACCTAAGGGTGCATGTCAGTTTGGCCGGCCATCTTAGGCCAGCAAAAACTGACATGTGCACTTAGGCCTCTCCAACTCGGCTGTCTTGCACAGCCGGGTTAGAGAAACTGCACAGACTCCAGTGCACTGTCTGAGTGGCAGACCAAGCTGCTCAGACCAGGTATAGCATGAGAGCAGCACCAGGATTGCATTGGGAGCCTGTGCTGGTGTCCCAGGGACTGCTGGCACACCAACGCCATTGGGACAGCAGCGAGGCGGCCGGCAGCAGTGGCAGCGGGGAACAGGTAAGCTTTAAAAAATATATATATAGTTTATTGTTTTCCTCCCAACTGTCCCCCATCACTCCCACCCCTTTGAGATTTGTGGCAGCTGCCACTGCATATAGGCCACAATGTTGTTGCTTTCAGCAATCCCCAGGAGTCTCCACTTACTCCGGCGCTATTTTTAAAATCCTCAATAGGACATTCGACAGCTGGGTTTCATTAGCCTTCGTCTGCCCCTTAAGTGCCATGAGGTCCGTCTCTATTGCTGCCATTCTGTGTTCAATTGCGGAGATTCGATCTCAGCACACTTTGGCTCTCGGTGTGTGTTTCCTCCTGCAGTTGCTTAATTGAACTGTAAATGAAACTTATGGGTGACTCACCTCGGGGGAGTACCTGGACCCATCTGAATAACTTCTGGTAAGCTGTACTGCAGCCAGCTGTGCTTGCCCTTCAACATACACCTGCTGTGTTGCTGAGTAATCTCATTTTAAAGGAGCAATAGGAGCCTTTTCCTTCCCCCATGGTGCTGGTCTGGCTTTTAACCTTCTTTCTTCTCTTGGCCCGCATAACTGTGGCTCCGGGCCTTTCGGGAGACACACTCCCTCCCATCTCTACTGATAGGCTATTGGAGCTAGGTCCTATAGTTGATGACTGTGAGCCAGACGTGTCACTTAAAGGTGCATCAAAAGTTTCATACTCTTCAGTGATTAAAAACATTTTTTCACCAAATTCATAAGGGTCCATCCCTCCCATTCTTGCATGCAATTGCTTTAGCCTCTTGAAGTATCTCGGATACAGTGTTTGCTTGTTTACGCTCCTCGACTACCTTCGCTTGTGTTGCACCACAAACCTGGGAGTGTCGATCCCTGGCTGAAGGCTCAGAGATTCGGTCAGACACGTGTCATTGGACTGCGTTCACTCTTCTGCACCTACTGCCACAACTGGCCCTCAGCACTGGCGGCTACAAAGCATTAGGGTCCTGCAGCGCACCAAAGGTTGCCCAGTGTGAGTGAAAGATGGTCTCTTTTATTGAGCTAGGTGCATCACCAACATTAGATGCAGGCTCAGCACCAACAGTCTGAGATCCACACTCTTCCGGTGTTAACCGATCTGCACCCAGAGGATCAGTACCTTTCGGCTGGAGCCATAGTGAAAAAGATAGTTATAGATGCCTGGAACCTACTAGTCGTTGCTGCAGGTGATTGTTGAGGACAAATGTTTTATTTTCCAGGGTGCCTGGAGCCTCAAATTGGCTCCCTTCATTCACGTCGCCCAAAGCACCACTGTTCTGGTCTGATTTAGTGCGCTGCTGACTCACCTTACATTGCTGCTGTTGAACCTCTGCTCAGTCCTGCGCTGCTCTCGTCCCTTTTGGTGGCATGTTCAGTAAATGCAACAGTGCACCAAAGCACCCGCACCACTCACAGCTTCCTGAATCTTGGCCCCAACTAGAGCACTGACCACTCTTGTCAGCTGGCAGACAGCCCAAGGCGTCAGGGTTGCAGTCACTACCAGCCGAGTAGTCTTCTTGCCACCATCAAATAAAACCAGGAGTTTCAGGTATGGAAAGTCCTGCCCCCATGCCATATACTATACCACAGCGACAATAACGGTTTCTTCACCGTATAACTACCGCTACCACATTGCACTGGCACAGGGAGCAGTGGAAAAGAGCTGTCGCACAGGAAGTCTACACGGTCACCATCATGCTTCCCCCGCCGCTATCCAATCTTCAGTGCAGAAAACACCTGAGCTAGCATAATTTTGAATTTCTCCTTCCAAAGAAAGGTGTTGAGAGAGTGCAGAAGGAGTCTTCTTTACTTTATGGGCACCAGGTAGCAGGTATTAAAACCATTACCTACTTTCGGCATGGACACTCTGTCATGAGCCCCTTTGGCCAAAGTGCCTTGCACTTCCTGATGCAAACAGAGAGATAATCCTCCATCAGTTCCTGGGGGACAGTGGACGATGCAGGGGCATGGAAAACAAGGTTAGGGCATACACTTCCAAGAACATTTTGCATGACGTACCTGTCCAGGGTTATGGTCTGTCAACCCAGCAAGAATCAGTGGATCCAGACTGCCACCTCTAGGCCGCTAGAGGCATGCTAAAAGGGTTTGGCTGGCGGTGCTGTAGGAGGGGTAGTAGACTTTCTGGCCAGTTGAACTTGACCGCAGAGGAGTAGACAACATTGTCTCGACTGCAAAACCATTGGGTGCCTTGTGGAGTGTGGATAAAATGGGGCACCTCTGCAGAATCCACAAAAGGAGTGGTAGGGCTGATGAGGCGAGCCCAGGGAGCGCACGTTGCCTTTCTTTCCGTGAACCACTCACAAGTGGATTCTGCCTTGTCCCCCAAAACAGAGGAGTCCAATAGAAGGGAATGTCCATGAGAGTTGACTGGAAATCGCCAAAAAATGGTGGACAACAGCCAAATGTGGCAGCAAATGGCTATACTGGTGCCGGTGGTCCACCCAATGGAATTAGTGGTGTTTAAGGCAATAAAAGGACAGTGTATGTTTGTCCCTGCTGAAGGACTTCTGTAACAACATTGATCTTGACCACCAAGGTAAGGGAACTGGATTCTCCTCAGTAGCCAGACCAGGGGGTAAGAGGAACACCGACTTAGAGGTGGTAACAACCTGCATGAGGCTACTTGCATTATCATACTAATTCTCTTAATGACAAGGGTGGTCAATCTCATCATCTGCATCATAATCATTGTCCAAATACATGCCAAACAGGGAATACAGGGTGTGTGTTTGTCTTGTAGGAGGCAGATCTAATTGAGGAAGCAAGACCCCTATGGCAGCCGAACCCAGTCTTAGTCAAGGTTGAACCAGGTCCAATTTGGCGTCATAGAGGACAACTATGGCATTGTCTTCCAGTATCAATGAAGTCGGGATCAGCATTGAAGTACTGGGAAGCAGTGTGTACAGTTGTGCTGGAGTCGAGACTGGAGCCGGAGGTGGGCCCATAGGGGGCTCAGAGGGTTCCACTGGCACCAAGGGCAATCCTCCTGTGGTAATCCATATGGAGAACCTCTTGGCTCCAGGGGGCTGCAGATGTGAAAGAGGGCATCAGCAAGGATCCAAGAGTTGGAGCATGGTCTTGCAGAACTCTTTGATCTGTTTAGAAGGGGCAAACAGCCCCGGAAACTCAGGTTGTGCTGGAACAAGTTGCAGGATCAACTGCAAAATCAAATAACTTCCAGATCTAGATGTAAGATACCACCCCCCACCTTCTCCAGGGAGTGGAGTGGCAGAAAAGAGCCAAGTCCCGCTAACATTTCTTGTGTTTTTTCTTGGACTTACCCAAAGACTTTGATAAAGACAAAGACTGACTTCTGGAAATTACTGCTGCAAACTTCTGGATCTCAAACAGGACAGGACCTGAACTTTTGACTTTTGGATCTCAATAAGGACAGGACCTGAACCTTTGACTTCTCACTGCAGAGTCTTCCTGTGCTTGGCAAATAAGTTTTGCTCTGCGGTCTCATATGTCCTTGGGTTCATTGATGCGTAGTCACGGCAAACCTTAGAGTGGTGACTCAAACCCAGACACCACAGGCAAATCTGATATAGATCTTTCACAGACATGTTTGCGAAAGTTCTTACAGGGCTTAAAGCTGGCCATTTTCGGAGGTGACGTTACTCGAACAATCAAAAACTAAATTTTAATCAAGCAAATGGTGTCAAAAGAGACAAGGGATAGCTTCAGATCGGCATTGGGAGGCATTGTAAGAAAGGAACTGATATGAACGCAGGGGGAACAGCAACTATATAGGCTTGGCATGTCATTTCCATAGTGGAACAGTGACAGTGCGAAGCTGCTCTGCACAATCTCCCAGTGTGCGGAGGTACAGCTCACATGTTTCCGGATTCATTCAGACACCTGGGAAATATCTAAAAGGTGAGGAATCTGTAACTACAAATCTCAATCAGAAAAAATATTTTTTTCAACATTATTTCCTATGGGAGTTTTATCTTAAGTTCCTATCTTCATTATTTTGTATGAGAGGGTGCTGCAGTAGCAGGCTGTCTGTAGCTGGACTTACTGCAGCTCAGAGCTAGAGTACATACACCATTCCTCTGGTTCATATATTTACTCCTCCCTTTTTATTATTAAATATTACCCATTTTCAGCCACTCCTCACTGCCCCCCACATTTACTACTAAAGTGTATACATACATGTGTATTCAGATCTCTGTAGTTAGGGCGGGGATCTCTGCACAAACAAGATATGACAGGCAGAAGCATAGACTTCACTATGCAGGTTAGTGAATAGCATTTTTCTTTTAGTAATAAATGTACTACAAAATGCCAAATGTGAATAGGCACCTCAATCTACCTATCAAACACATCTTTTTAAATCCAATTCCTTGTTTTCTCAAAGCATACACATGAATCCAGTAAGCCTTCTAACTGCATACGAAGGACCCCACTCTCCATATGATATGCAATTACAGTCTTTCTGTTGTTTTCTGTATTATACCTATTACTGCTAGTGGTATTGTACAACTAGAATGTTAAAATAGTTCTTTATTGGCTACCTATACAAATTAACTGCATTTTAATTATTCTGCTAAAAATCAATCCAACAACATTCTTTTCTCACAAATCGGGATGTTGTTCCTGTGTAGTGTTAAAGAATGATTGACAAATTTGTAAATATAATTGGGTGATATTTTGACCATTTCAGTCAAATGTTTTGCTATAATGTTCTTCGATCTGATCATTGATTTTTGTACACTGACTGTTCTTTTATGTGAAGTTTGGCCGATATACTGTTTTCAGGATGGCAATTTATCAATGTAAATAACATATAACTTGCTGGTGGTGTAATATGTTAATGGCATCTTTCCACTTAATTGTGGGCATGGTATATACAAGTATTTAATAAAATTATAACATCTGAAGTATATATGCATGTCTTTTCTTTAGGGCTATCAATGACTGTATAAGCGGTATGTGCTAATCCTATGGACACTTTGATGTAAAAAGTGCGACAATCAAATTCCTCTTGTAGTATATACCATAAAGAACACAAAGGTCTCAGTACTCTTCTCATTCTAGAGCTGCTCCAATGAAATTGCATGATGTTTTGAATTTTCTATGACTGTCTGCAGATTCGTTAATATCATAGATAGCTCTGTCCTTCTGATGTGTCTCCAATAACGAATAATTTTGTAAAACTTGATTTTGTTGTTGATACTTTTAATGTTTTTTTGAAAAACTACAGTGAAATTTATCAAGAACTTTTCTTTCCTAGTTTTGATATCGTTACCTATTAGAAGTAGTGGGATTTATATTGATGTAAACTATTCTCCATTGAATTCAGGTGAAGATATAATTAAAAATGGCATACCACATGGGAGTCGTCAAACATTCTTTGTGTTAAATGTCCATTCAGAAAAGTAAATGTTGGCCAAACCTAACCAAAAATACAATAAGAATAAATTAGTTACTTTCCTGTAACTCCAGCTCTCCAGTTGTGATCTTTTATATATTTATTACATCCCAGTTAACAGGTTAGGAATCTGTGAATGGCAATAAAACAGTGTTAAAATGGTCACAGGCTCTTCAAAATGCTGGTTTAATTGCACATCCTCTTTGTTTGAAACAACTACTTAGGTGGGAGTACTGATCTCTCTACTACCCCCAGAGGACACTATAGATCACATGACATGGCACAATTGTGTAGAATCTAAAAATAGGTAGTGAACCTCTGATGGGGGAAAATGGATGGTCACATTTTTATCTATGAAAGTTACCAATGAAAGGGAACTGTTAATGTAACTAATTTCTTCTCCAGCAAAGAATTTTTTTAAAGATTTATATTTGAATATCGGAGGCACACGAACCACGTAAAATTCAAAAAGCAGGATCACTTTTACTGAAAGAGATTGCACAGGATTACTATGTAAATTGATAATAGTGTTGTGTATACAAGTCCAGGCAGCAGTGCTTGAGAATATATGCCTGCTGCTCCATGTGGTGCTGTAGCAGTAAGTATCCAGAAGAGGTACATTTCACTAGAATACAGTGCTTGCCAACAAGCAAGTTTCAGAGAGTGCCATCTTATCATCAGCACAGCAGCATTATGTTTTCCTATGGCAGAAAGAAATGCGAGCTGAGAGTCAGCAGGCACCAGGTGTCCTCTTTAACATAAGTTTCTCACTGTTATACTAATCCTGACCAATCTTTACCCCTACATTCTCACTCTTCACAAACATCTACTAGAAGCACCCCAACACAGCAACACTCATTCACCTGTCTCTCATCCATTGCACAATATAGAGCCTTACATTATGATCCCCATGCTCCTCCACAACCTCTAACCCATACTCCTTCCACACTAAACAGACGCAAACAAAATAAACAACATACCACTCTTAACAACTTCGCATCCCTTTGTCTATTGCACTCTTCATGTCTCTATCAGCCACCGAGTCCACCACCAACACACAGACCCAACAAAATGCCTCCTAAGCCTGCTGGAAGAGGAACACCATATTGAAAAACAGGACTATTGTAACCCTCAAACAGTTATCACAACTAACAACACACCTGCTACGAGGTCAAAATATACTGCTCACCCTTCTCCAAAACAAAACAGCACCGCCACAAACACACATTTTCTAAACTGCCTGCTCATAAATGTTCGATCACTCTAAAATAAAAAAATAAAAAATAAAAATAAAAAAGCACCACATCTACCTCCATGGACACATAACCTGACTTACTATTCATAACGGAATCACGGTTGGGAGATGACATGGCCCCAGTATTGCATTGAGCCGTTCCTCCGGGCTATCAAACCATCACAAAAAAACGTATACGCAAGAGAGGAGGTGGACTTGCTATTATTTTCAAACAGGCAATAAACCTCAGTAAAACACAGAACATTTCCATACAAGGTTGTGAGGCCCTCCTCACCAGATGCAACCCTACTCCAACTTCCTCCTGTAACTTTCTCCTCCTTTACAGACCTCCTCCTAACAACTCAACATTTCCAGACACTTTTCTAGATACTGCCTCAAACCTTATAACATTATACTCAAACTATGCATTCCTGGGGACCTAAACATTTGGATTGACAAGCCCAATATGCCCCACCCAAAAGCCATCACCACTGGCCTAGGTCGCATTTAATCTATATCAGATTGTACACAATCCCACACACATCCCGGACCACATCCTAGATGTCATTTTAGCAAAGCCTGAACTAGTTACCGTTCATAGCATCACACCAATCACATGGTCAGACCACCGTTTGATAACTTTTCAACATAAAACACCGCAAATCAGCACACCCTATAGCAACTTACATACATGCATCTTTCGACCATGGAGCAAACTCAATTTTAAAGCCTTAGAAACATAACTTTCAGCCAAAACATATCTGGATACAATTAATTATGTTCCAAAACTTTATGAGTGGCTACAGGAAGCTTTCAGTATCCTAATACCACTCAGAAAAACCTAAACAGGACAAAAGAAAACCAACACCTTGGAGAAACACTGAACTTAAAAAAGATAAATCAACAAATGAGAAGGCTGCAATGGACCTGGCTCAAAACAAACAACATTAAAGACAAACGTCAGCTACACAAACTTAACAGAATATACAAATCATCAATCAAAAAAGCTAAGAAAAAAAAAAGGTATTACTCATGCAGAATTCTAAATGCTAAATCTACAACCAAAGAATTTTATAAAATTCTCTATAAATTTCAAAAACCTAAATGTATGGAAGAAAGTCATCCCACTACTCAAGATTTCACAAACAAACTGGCAACTCATTACCGAACCAAGGGAGTAACATTGGACCGCCTATTTAAAACAGAAGAAAAATATCAGCTCCAACCAATTTCCTAAAATCCTCTCCAACGATAAACCAACCCAGCCTCTGCACTGCTTCAAACTAACATCACACAATGAATTTATGGATTTGGTCAAAGCAAGCAGGCCTTCCGGTTCCCCTCTGACCCTTGTCCACCACACATCTTCAAGAACATTCTTTTATCTACTTCTGCTGCCACACCTGTAAGAAGAATCATTAATAACTCTTACTACATGAACTTTTCCAGAAGACCTGAAAAATGAATACATATGTCAGTTATCAAAGAAAACAAACCTAGATCCACAGGGCCCCAACAACTACAGACCAATCAAAAATAGACCTTTCCACTGCAAACTGATAGAAAGAGCAGCATTTGCCCAGATGTCACAATTCATTTAAAACAATTTCATACTTTCAGACTATTAAACTGGATTCAATCCAGGAAGAGGCATGGCAATTTGGGATGATCTTAAAAACACAGTTGACCGCAATGGAGTTGCTGCATTACTTCTCTTCGACCTCTCGGCTGCCTTTGATACTGTTGACCACGACACCCTAATTCAAAGACTCCACAAAGCCGGCATAGAAGGGACTGCTCTCAACTGGATTACATCCTACCTTCAAAACAGAACTAATATTATCTATGTTGCCCCTTCTCGTCTAAATCCTACCTCTCAAAAGCAGGAGAGCCCCATGGATCAATCATCTCACATTTGCTTTTCAACATCTACATTATGTAATTACCAGAATTGATCAATGATTCTCAACTCAAATGCTACAACTATGCAGATGACACACAACTATTAATTAAACTGGAATGCCCCAAAGACATGGAAACTCACAAATCTTCAGTTGCCTCAGAGCCGTTGATCAGTGGATGACTTGGAGCCATCTCAAACTAAATACTTCCAAAACGGAAATTCTCACATGTGGCAACTGGAAAAATTATGACCCACTGTGCACCTGGCCTGTCGATCTCGGGCCACCTCCTCAAGTATCCAAGGAAGAAAAAAACCTTGGAATTACCATGGACTCCAAGTTAACAATTAATACCCAATTAGACAAACTAGCCTGATCAAGCTTCATCACCTTGAAGACTCTGCAACACATCTTCCCCCAACCTCAGATTTTGACACAGGGTACAGGCTACTATCTCTCTTTTACTATCCAAACTGGATTATGCCATTGGCCTCAACCATGGATCATCTCTATCTATTATGAAAAAACGACAACGTATTCAGAACTCCGCTGCAAGGCTATTGCATATAAAGCCATAAGCCCACATCTCTCCTGCCTTGAGAGCACTACACTGGTTACCCGCTGCCAGAAGATCCACCTTCATACTGATTTGTATCACCCACAAAGCAATTCATGTAACAGAACCACTGTTTTATCAGAAACAAAATAACCAAATCCATTCAACAAAGAAACCTCCGCTCAAGATTGTCAGCCTGCCTTAGAACACCACCATACAAGAAAAATAGGTGGTACATTCTTCTCCGTCCAAGAAGCCAAACTATGGAATTCATTACTCCCAAACATAAGATACACGGATGAATATCTTGCCTTCAGACGACTTCTCAAGAGTTGGCTCTTTCCTTCATAACCACCATATCCAAACAGCAATGGACTGCATATGCTTGTGTTGATTAATATTTATAATCTGATTATGTGTATATTCTATATATCTATAGTTCCTTAGGAAATATGTATCGTTACTATGTCATAAAAATAAATTATACACATACTCTTTGAGCCTGTTTAACAAATGTATATTTACTCATGGTTAAATAAATATTTGTGTGTGGGAGGGAGGGTGGGGCGTATGTCTCTCTCTCTCTCTCTCTCTATATATATATATATATATATATATATATATATATATATATATATATATATTTTATATTTTTTTCACTAATTCTCTTTGAATTACAAAAAGAGATGTAAGGTGAATTAATGTGACAATATAATTCAACTCTGTTTTATAAAATTATCTGACTGAATAAATAACACTGATAACTACATTTACCAGAAGTCATTGCATGGGCACTAGAAAAAGTAGAGATACCCTTGCAAAATGTATATATTATTCAGCAGAGTTGTTTATATTAACATAAGGTTGATACATTTTGAGATGTAAATAAGTGGGATTGAAGTTGGTCTTTTTGTTTGTATTGTGTATTTGTGGGCTTCTGTTTGTATATTTAATGCGCTAGAGGAATGCACAGGAAGTACCTGTGAACAAGGTCTGGTGAGACCGAAACGTGTCAGGGGATTCCTGACAATGTTTGTTTTCAGTTGAGCTCGCTAATTAAAGGAAGAACATAAAGGCACAACCTCGGAGTGCGGTTTTCTTTTTGTAATTCAAAGAGAATTAGTGAAAGTATGATGCGGGCGCCCTACCGAAGAACCGGCACCACCGATGAATGAAAGCGCACCGTAGCACGCCAACGAGGACAATACATCTATATACACACACATATATATATATATATATATATATATATATATATATATATATGTGTTTAGTATTCTATGCTTAACATGTTCATAGGTCATTGCATAGCTCCTAGATATGTTGTTATATAAGATATTTATGAATCCCTGCTTTTGTCTTTACATCACACTGATCAAATGTTTTATTATCATAAGCATTTCGCTATTCAAAAATTGAGGAAAGATAAATAGATGTTAGAAAAGTACACTTATTAACTTAAAATATTACAAATCTTGAAGAAAGTCTGTGTTTATACAACACTACTTTTCTTCTCATATTATTATACCCAGTATTATATTCCTTGGATATATAGTCCCTTACTATATATTTACATATATATTTATTACTCTAGTCCTACTATACTAGAGAAAAATGAAATAAAAATAAAAGCTCTATAAATAAAATGTAAATTATAAATAAATAAAAATAATATAAATTTACTCTTTTGCAAGCTTTACTCTGTCTCCCATCACCATATGTCGCTATTAATCTATCCTCCATCCATCCCCACTCTGACTCATCCTAAAACCCATTCTACTACTTTCATCTCCAAAATAACCCCGCCTAAGCTCTTCCCTCCTCTACCACATGTAGCTCACCCCAAACCTCAGTTTACTACCATGATCTCTCAAACAACCCTACTAAATTCTCCCTCATTTATCTCACCTTTGACTTATCCAAACCGCTCCTGCTACTATCATCTCCCTAAGCCTTTCCACAGACTCTTCCCTCCTCCATCTCTCCTTTACTCATCCCAACCCTCATTATATTACTATAAACTTCTAATTAAAACTTCTGGATTCTTCCCTCCTCAATCCCTCCATTAATCTAATCAATTCAACTAACAAACTCACATATCCTATGCTCAAATAAACTCTTAATAATACTAATACTGTACTCATATTTTCCTATACTAATCCACCACTCATTTTTTTTGGGTCCAGGAGCAGTATGCTACTCGCCGAAAAGCACTTTGATGCCTCGTCGGGGGTAGTAAGCACTATATAAATACTATTTCAAAACAATATCACACTCTCTGACTACTTTATTTACTACCTTATCGAAACCAGGTCACCAAAACACTGTCCTTACCAATCTCTTCATAGATGACATACCCAAAATATGATCTCTCAAAATGACAGGCGGTGTGCACTTTCCTTCTTTAAATAACATGTCTCCCTCAATCTTACAATGATCTGAAATCTTTCAATATGGAAACAATTCAACTGAAATCTCTTTACATACAGGCCAACCTTCTCCAAGATCGTCCACAACCCTCCCCAGTAACTGATCCTTTTCCATAGCATCCTTCCCTACTCTTCAGTGATACCATCAAATTCTCCTGACATCACATCCATTACACCAGTGGTTCCCAAACATTTTCGACCCTTGATCTATTGGCCACTGGCTGCGGCTCCCCATTATGTTACTTTTTGTTGGCGGGTGGGGGATGTAAGCCTGGCCTAGGGAGTACATCCATTTTTCTCCCTGAAAAGAATTGGGATGACGCCAATGAAGGTATTGTAATTCTATATATAACTGTAAAAAATAAAAATGTAACAGTTGTTTAATTACAGCATGCATAGGGTTTTTTAGTAAGGGGAAAATATTGGTTGACGGTAACCCTAGTAAAATGGGCAGGTCTCATTTTTATGTAGTTATAACATAACTGTATAAATATTGTGAAATGTAGAATCCCTTTAGTTGTGTTTAACCACCAGAGGGCGCTCAAGGACAAAATTAAAAAAGAGCTGCTACAACTGAGTAGTTTTATTTTGTACGAACTGGCCCAAGGGCTATAAATAGCTCAGTGGTTCCCAAACTGTGTGCGGCGCCCCTGGCTAGTTTTGATGGCGCACCAGCGAGCCGCGGCGCACAGATTGGGAACCACTGCATTACACTATCACTTCAGTCTCATCCATCCCACTTCCATCTCCATTCATAGCCTAAGGTGGTGTGGACAAACAGTCCGCTGTAACTTTTTTTTCTCTTGGAACGTATTCCACATTGAAATTGTATTCCTGTAATTTGGACATTAAGCATGCAATTCTGGCTGTAGCATTGCACCCTCCCACCCCACACGACAAAATTCCCACCAAGGGCTTGTGATCAAGTCCTTAGTATATATCGAGATCATCAAATATAATTCCAGAAGTATTCAACTGCCCATACACATGCCAGCAATTCCTTTTCTATGACAGCATAGTGCCTCTCAGTAAAATTGAGGGTGCGGAAACCAAAAGCAACATTCCATTTTACTTTACCACTACGCTGTCACATGACACTTACAAGTCCATAGGAACACGTATCCATAGTAATAATACAGTTTCTGTTCACATAGAAAGGTTTCAATGTGGGCGATTCCACCATCTGCAATTTAATCTGATCAAATGCCCTCTGTTTTCTATCTGTCCAAACAAATTCCTAGTTATCTCTCCTAACGGTTCCATCTTGGTGGCAAAATCCTTGATAAACTTGCTGTAGTATTCACATAGCCCTGAGAAGGACGATAATGTTTGCCTATTGTTAGGTGCTGGTACCTTCTTGATAGCATCATTAGGATATCACTCCTTTAGATAAAGTATGCCCCAAAAATTCCACTGTACCTTGATAAAGCTTACACTTACCACTCTTAAGAGTCAGACCATCTTTCTTCAATACTTCACACACTTTCCTCATGTGTTCTGAATGTTCATATACATTCCTAGAGAAAATGAGAATGTCATCCTGGAAGCATCTGACAAATGCTTCCATACTACCAAAAATGTGGAACATCGATTTTTGAAACACAGATGCTGCTGACGCAAGCCAAACGGCATCCTTTTGAACTGAAACAGACCCTGCACGGTGATAAACTCAGTAAAATATTTAGGGTCTTCAGCCGGCGGTAAAAAAAAAATGGAATCACGACCGTGGCGGAAACCGCCAACACAGATAGCCACTTTAACACTCCGACCGTCACGGTGGTACAAACAAACAGCGTGGCGGTCACCGCCAACAGACAGGCGGAAGACAATATACCGCCCACAGTATCATGAGAGTCCAATCTGCCACCTTTTCGGGGGCGGATTCACCGCAAACAAAAACACGGCGGAAACAGGACTGGGAAGGGAAAACGCTCACCTCTACACACCCCACGAGGAACCAGGACGCCGGAACTTCAAATTCTACCTGCCATTGTCTTCCTGCTCCTCTACCAGGAGCACGAACACCGGCAGCGATGACCACGGTGAGTACTGCACCTACAACACAGGGGAGGGGAGAGGGAAAAGAGAGTGACACACACACGCAACACGCAAACCCCCACCCCCCACCCTCACCCACTACAACACACACACAAATACATGTGGATACATTACATTTACACCCCCCCGGAAGAACGCAAAGACAAAAGGAAATGAGTTGAACGATTGTAATCAATAAAAATCCATTACTCAAAAATATATATACACTATTAACAAATATATACACCACAAATTCAAGTCCATGTACTGCACCTGCATAGTCCGTGGACCACTGGGCCCAAAATGCATGGGCGAGGCCCACACAAGATACCCGATCAAGACGGAGAGAACACTGCAGGGGCATCAGATCGAAATAAAACAGGCACCTCAGGGGGTGGGGGGGGGGCACCTCAGCCAGATGAGTGCCAGCTCTACGAGGGGGCACCATGCCCATTGATGTATCCTGGGGAGTGCAAAGCCACAGTCTCTCAAGTCTCTCCAGTGGGTGGTTTGCCCACTGCTTTATCCTGGGGAGTGCAAAGCCACATTCTCTCAAGTCTTTACGTTGGGTGGTTTGAGTGCAAAGCCACAGTCTCTCAAGTCTCTCCAGTGGGTGGTTTGCCCACTGCTGTATCCTGGGGAGTGCAAAGCCACAGTCTCTCAAGTCTTTTCAGTGGGTGGGTTGCCCACTGCTGCATCCTGGGGAGTGCAAAGCCACTGTCTCACAAATCTCTCCAGTGGGTGGTTTGCCCACTGCTGCATCCTGGGGAGTGGAAAGCCACAGTCTCTCAAGTCTCTCCAGTGGGTGGTTTGCCCACTGCTGTATCCTGGGGAGTGCAAAGCCACAGTCTCTCAAGTCTCTCCAGTGGGTGGTTTGCCCACTGCTGCATCCTGGGGAGTGCAAAGCCTCAGTCTCTCAAGTGGATAACAGTTCTCCACTGGTTCTGGAGGGGGCTTTGTGCCCAGAGTGCTTCATCCTGCCAAGGACTGAGGTAGTGGATGCCTTTCTCCACTGGTTCTGGAGGGGGATTTGTGCCCAGAGTGCTTCACCCTGCCAAGGACTGAGGTAGTGGATGTGATACTTCACTGACGGGGGGCCTACATGGAAGCTGTCCAGGCCCCTGGAAATGACAACCAGCTTCGTACGACTGACCAATGGGGATGGCAGCCATGTCCGCGGTGGTGCCACTGGCACATGATGTGGCGTGGCTGCTGGCGGTGCTTGCGGCGTCCTCAGTAGCGGCGGTGCTTGCGGCGCTCATTGGCCAACGGTGCTGGTGGCGGTGGTGTCCTGGGAAGAGGTGCTGGTGGCGGCGGTGTCATGGGCAGCGGTCCTGGTGGCGGCGGAGTCCTGGGCAGCAGTGCTGGTGGCGGTGGTGAAGGTGGCGGTCTTGTCCACTGTGCAGGTTGGCGGCGACTTCCCTTTCTTTCTCTGCTCCTTCCCCACCTTGGATGGTGGCCCAGCTGTATTGCCACTCCCAACTGTAGTCCTGAGAGAGCCCTTGGTGGCAGGTGTTTTGCCCTTCTCCCTCAGGGCTGTGGCCAACTTCTTATGTTTCTGAGGTGAGGGGACTGTCCTTGGCCTGGCTCCTTGGCACACTGGCTGCCCTGCTGCTTGGCGCCCTCCAGAAGCCGGTTACTGATGGCACCACTGTTCCTGGTGATGTGGTGGCTGAGGTGCTGGGTTGGGACCTGGAAGAGGTCAACATTTAAGAGGAAAAGTTTGACACACTGGGTGGGGTAGATGGAGGGGGTTTGGGAGTGGAGGAAGAGGTAGTGGTTGCAGGAGGTGTTCGCTTGCTGACTTTGGGTGAAGGTGCATGTGCTGTAGGCTGTCGTGAGGTGGATGGCTGTTGGGTGGGTGTGTGACTGCCTTTGTGTAGTTTGGGAGGTGGTCTCACAGACACACTGGTAGAGGACACAGGGGATGTGTGAATGGTAGTGGGGGTGGTGAGTGCACGTGAGCGGTGTGTGGTGATGGGCGTGCTGGAGATGGACGTAGTGGCTGAAGAGGTAGTGCATGCAGGTGTGAGTGGAGATGTGACAGGGAGGGAGGAGGGAGACGAGGAGGAGGGGGACACAGTGGAGGCAGTGGAAGTTGGTATGTGTGCATGGGTATGATGCTTGTGTGAGTGCCTGTGGGATATGTGGAGCTTATGTTTGCCAGAGCTACCCCTGTGTGTTGAGGTGTGTGCATGCTGGTCTGATGGTGTGCTTAGGATAGGCTGAGGTACTGGGGATTGGGGCTTGGTGGAGGAAGCTGGAGGGGGGAGGCTGGACACAGGGACAATGGCGGCCATCAGTGCTGAGGCCAGAGTCTGAAAAGCTCGAGGTTGGTCTGCCTGACAAGAATGAATGCCCTCCAGGTATGCATTTGTCTGTTGCAACTGCCTCTCTACACCCTGGATGGCATTCAGAATGGTAGACTGCCCAACAGTGAGGGATCTGAGGAGGTCAATGGCCTCCTCACTGAGGGCAGCAGGGATGACAGGGGCAGGAGCTGAGGTGCCTGGGGCGAAGGAGATGCCCACCCTCCTGTGTGTGCGGCCACGGGGCACACGCTGAGGGGCTGCTGGGAGGGCGATGCTGGTAGGGGAGGTGGCGGCTGTACCTGTAGATGCAGTGGGCACAGAGGGGCCTGCCACCGCAAGGAAGCTCCCATCAGAGGAGGAGTCGGTGTCGCTGGGCTCCTATCGCCCCTGTCCCACTGGTGAATTCGGAGTCCTTAGTGTCGCCCTCCAGGGCCATGTGGGATGCAGCTCCCTCCTGCTCCGGTGGCATTGCTCCTCCGCGTGATGATGCTAATGCACACAAGAACAGGGAGACCACAAAAAGGGGGGAAAAGAAAGTAGAAAGACATGTTCAGTGCATGCAATACCGCTACAGTTGGCGGACACTACAGACACATCAGCCCTCTGCACTACGCCATGCACTTAGAGTTCCCTAATTAATCACAGGGCCATGGGGTACAAGGCCTATGCCCGATTGCTGCACACATGGAAGTCACAGGAGCCTGACTAGGAGTAGATCACTCTGAACACTGGTGGGGGGGTGCCACATGGCCCGCCTTACGAAGGGACCTTGCCTACAAAACTCGCCCTGGCCTAGGGGTATGCACAGCCCACCTCCCCACCCAGACACCTCCCATGAGCGCTGAATCAGATGAATGTGACTGTACTCACCCCCTTGTGGCTGCTGTGAGGCCCTCAAGCGCCCATCCAACTCTGGATACGCCACTGCCAGGATCCTGAATATCAGGGGGGTCATGGTGCGACGGGCACCCCTCCCACGTTGGGAGGCCATCCTCAGCTGGGCCTCCGCCGTCTTCTTGCTCCAGCAGCGAATGTCCTCCCATCTTTTACAGCAGTGGGTGCTCGGTCTGTGGTGGAACCCAGGATCCGGACTTCCTTGGTGATGGCACGCCAAATATCCTCCTTCTGGTGGGCGCTGACCTACAGGAATGGTACAGGGGAAAAGGAGAAGATATAACCGTCTGGACCGTCACAGTCATTGGCCCACGTTCCTACCCTTGCCATGACGCACATATACTCACTGTTGTTTCATGCACGCCTCATCCCCCCCCCCAATCTCCCATCCACACCACTCCAAACAGGCATTGCCCATACAGCATGCTCAGTGTGCTCACCTGTTTGTATGGAGGACCGTACAGTAGCGTGTACTGGGGGAGGACCCCATCCACTAGTTTGTCCAACTCCTCCGATGTGAAGGCAGGGGCCCTTTCCCCAGACACTTGAGCCATTGTCGCTTCCAGACTGAGGTCACAGCAGCACTTGCAGTGTAGGTCCTCTCCTGTCGAAGATCAGGTTTCAAATGAGTGAACAGAGAGAAAATTACAGTCACGTCCGCGGCGTTACCGCCGGCATACATTGTCATTGGCTCCAGGGACCCATAGGGTCCAATGTTAACCAATGCAGGATTGTGCTGCGGTCTTCGACAGCCTACCGTGACGGTGTACAACGCCAGCGCTGTTACCTCATATCCCTTTGTCCCGCCATACAGGTCAGGCAGCCGCCATTTCAGGGGGCCACATGGCATGAATTGTAAATGCGTCACACATATCTAGGCCTTGCATGTACACTAAGACAGGCACATAGCGGATTGACACATTTTTGGAATAAAGTTGCTTATTTTGTACCTCAGTGTTGGCTCACCCTCTGCTCGCTGTTCTCATCCACTGAGCATGTCCGCTGGGGCAGGTGATGAGATGGCGGCATCCTCCGGTGTACAGACCGCTGGTGGACCTGTCGACAATGGAAGAGCGACATGTAATTGTCACTTACAGACTTGACCATGCCACAATCCATAAACTGTGTGCCCAGTTGGAGCTAGACCTGATGTCAGCTATCTGCCATCCCACAGGTATCCCTCCTCTAGTGCAGGTCCTGTCAGTACTCCATTTCCTGGCAAGTGGGTCTTTTCAAACTACAGTGGCCATAGCATCAGGGATGTCCCAGCCTATGCTCTCCAACGTGTTGTCCAGAGTGTTGTCTGCCCTGCTGAAACACATGCACAGCTACATCGTTTTCCCACAGGTGGAGGATTTGCCTGCAAAGAAAGGTGACTTCGATGCTTTGGGACATATCCCAAACATCATAGGTGCCATTGATGGGACACATGCGACTTTGGTCACCCCGCAGGAGTGAACAAGTGTACAGAGACCGGAAGAGTTACCATTCGATGAATGTGAAGATGGTGTGTTTGGCCAACCAGTACATCTCCCATGTGAATGCCAAGTTTCCTGGCTCAGTGCATGACGCTTACATTCGGAGGAATAGCAGCATCCCTTATGTGATGGGGCAACTCCAGAGGCACCATGTGTGGCTATTAGGAGAGGACATGGACCCTATGCAGTGTGAAAATATGTCTGGGGTTGTCCCTAAGGGTTAGTGTGTGCCTAACGGTTGTCCCTCAACATTTGCAGGTGACTCTGGCTACCCTAACCTGTCATGGCTACTGACCCCAGTGAGGAATCCCAGGACAAGGGCAGAGGAATGCTACAATGAGGCACATGGGTGAACTAGGAGGGTTATAGAGAGGATCTTCAGCCTCCTGAAGGCCAGGTTCAGGTGCCTCCATATGACAGGTGGTTCCCTATTCTACTCACCAAAGAAGGTGTGCCAGATCATTGTGGCCTGCTGTATACTGCACAACTTGGCTTTGCGACGACAGGTGCCTTTTCTGCAAGAGCATGGTCCTGAAGGAGGTGTGGTGGCTGCTGTGGAGCCTGTGGACAGTGTAGAAGAGGAGGCAGAAGAAGAGGATAGACAACAGAAACACTGTGATTCATCAATACTTCCAACGAGACACAGGTAAGAAGACATCACTGCCTCCTACATCTGATACACTTGTTCTACCTCTCATCTGTGTCACTTTCACCCAGTGTAGGGACCCTGATTTGTCACTCTGCCTTTCGATTTCACAGATGTGGGCCCCACAGTGTGACCTCTACTATGTTACCTCATGGACTAGAGCTGTGTGACATAGGTATGTTGACAATACAATGGACATTGCTATTTCCCTCAGTTATTGCAAATACACATTTGTGAAAGCACAGACTGACTCCAGATAGTTTTGTGATTTAAGTGTGTTTATTTAAGTGCTAAATAGTGGAGGGGGTTGTAAAATGGTCGGGGTGATGGTGGAGGAATGTCCATGGCAGAGTCCAGTCTATTAGTCTCACAGGTGCATTGTCCAAAGGGGCATAGGAAGTGGAGCTGGGGAAGTTTAAGGATGGACAGGGTGACAAAATGGGACAGAAGGATGACAATCAGGGTGGTCTCATTTCTTGGCAGGTGTCTTGGCATTGTTCTCTGTCTTTCTCCTGGGTCTCAGGGACCGTTTGCGGGGTGGTTCTCCATCTGCAGGGGGTGGGGTGCTGGTGCCGTGGTCCTGTGGCGGTGCCTCCTGTCCACTTGCGCCGGCGGAGGTGGTGGGCAGTTCATCGTCCAGGCTAGTGTCAGGGGCCCCTTGTTGTGCCACAGTGTCCCTACTGGTGTTCACGAATTCCTTCAGCACCCCTACAATGGTGCCCAGGGTGTATTGATGGATTTGAGTTCCTCCCTGAACCCCAAATACTGTTCCTCCTGCAGCCGCTGGGTCTCCTGAAACTTGGCCAGTAATGTTGCCATCGACTCCTGGGAATGGTGGTAGGCTCCCATGATGTTGGAGAGGGCCTTGTGGAGAGTGGGTTCCCTGGGCCTGTCCTCCCCCTGTCACACAGCAGTCCTCCCAGTTCCCCTGTGTTCCTGGGTCTCTGTCCCCTGAACCGTGTGCCCACTACCACTGCCCCTAGGTCCCTGCTGTTGGGGTGGTGGGTTAGCCTGGGTTCCCTGTAGTGGTGGACACACTGCTGCTTGAAGTGTCCTGGGGACAGAGGTATGGGGCCGCTGGGTTGGTGCTGTGCTGGTGTTTCCAGAGGGGGAGGCTCTGTTGTGGCTTGTGCCAGTGTGAGGGGAACAGACTGTCCCGAGGTCCCAGATGGGCCAGGCTGGTCATCTAGATCCAGTTGGACAGGGCAGCTGTCATCACTGTGGGCCTCTTCTGTGGGTGGAGTGGACATGTCTGGAACCTCCTGTCCAGTGACGTTTGGGTAGGGGTCCTGAAGTGGTGTAAAGGCATGATTATTGCATCTGTGTGTGCCATGGTGTGCAATGGGTGGGTGACCCTGTACCCCAGTGCTTGCATTCCTGTGTAGGATCTTGTATGCTAATTGTTTATGGGTTTGTGTGGGTATGTGTAGTTACCATGCAATGGTGATGGGTGTTCATGCTTTGTAGTTGCATGCAGGGCTTGGTGTTGGGATGTGTGGTTTGTGATAGTGGGACATATGTGAGGAGCTGGAGTGATGGGGTGAGGGCAAGGGTGGGAGTATGTGATAGCATGCAGGTAGGGTGGGGGATGTAATAGTTAGGATTTGACTTACCAGAGTCCATTCCTCCAGCTACTCCTGCAAGGCCCTCAGGATGCAGTATAGCCAAGACCTGCTCCTCTCATGTTGTTAGTTATGGGGGAGGAGGTGGGGGTCCGCCCCCAGTCCTCTGAACCGCAATGTGGTGACTTGGGACCAAAGAACGCACCTTCCCCCGTAGGTCGTTCCAACTCTTCCTGATGTCATCCCGTGTTCTTGGGTGCTGTCCCACTGCGTTGACCCTGTCCACGATTCTGCGCCAAAGCTCCATCTTCCTAGCTATGGTTGTGTGCTGCACCTGTGATCCGAATAGCTGTGGCTCTACCCAGATGATTTCCTCCACCATGACACTAATCTTCTTCTCTGAAAACCTGGGGTGTCTTTGCGGTGCCATGGGGTGGTGTGGGTGATGGGTGAAGTGGTGTGTGTTGTGATGTGTGGGGTGATGTTTAGGGGTGTGTGGTGTTTTGTGCATGGATGTGTATGTGTGAGGGTGTTGTGTGCCTCTATGCTGGGGTTGTCTTTGCTGTGCTGCCTCTCTGGCCTTCGTCTACATTTTTGGTAGTAAGGGTTTGTGGGTGATGTGGGCGGGTGTTTTATATTGTATTGGGTGTGTGGGAGTGGTGTGTGTATGTGTATCAGGTGTGTGTATTTGGAATTGTCCAATGTGGTAGTGTTTTATAAATGTGTGTGTATTTTGAGCGCGGCGGTGTGTACCGCCAATGGTTTACCGCCGTTGAAAGACCGCCGCGTGGATTTGTGGGTCGTGATAGTGTGGGTGTATTCCTGTTGGCGTGACGGTGGAGGTTTTATTATCGCCAGTTTATCACTGACTTTTGGCGTGGCGGACTTGTGTGGGTGTCTGGATTTTGGTGGATTCCGAGCTGTGGGTCGTAATAGCTGTGGTGGAATTCCGCGGCAGTGTGTGGTGGTCTTCTGCACGGCCGTAAGCGGCATTTACCGCCAATGTTGTAATGACCCCCATTATTTTATTTTTATATATATATATATATATATATATATATATATATCAAGATGTAACATGGGCATTCTGAGCTTAGCAAGAGGTTTTAAATGCCAAGTCAGAGTGGTAGTTAGACTGCACACACAGGCTCTGCAGTGGCAGGCTAGAGAGACATATTTACAGGGCTACTTAAGTGGATGGCACAATCAGTGCTGCAGGCCCACTAGTAGCATTTAATTTACAGGCCCAGGGTATATTGCATAGCACTTTACAAGGGACTTATAGGTAAATTAAATAAACCAATTGTGGATACACCATGTTGCCATGTTTTAGGAGAGAAACACATGCACTTTAGCACTGTCCAGCAATGGTAAAGTGCTCAGAGTCCTAAGGCCAATAAAAAGATGCAGCAACAGAACAGCTGGTAAAGGCAAAAAGTCTGGAGTAAGACCACCCTAATGATGCCAGGTCGGACAGACCTCAGAGACTTAGGGCCTGATTTAGATGTTGGCGGAGGAAATACTCCATCACAAAAGTGATGGATTTCCCATCCGCCTTATTACAATCTCCAAAGGATATCATGGGATTGTAATAAGGCAGATGGGAAATCAGGTCACGTTTGTGACTGAGTATTCCCCTCCACCAAGATCCAAATCAGGCCCTTAATGGCCTGATGAAAGACCAGTCTGTTAGCCTACAGAGATAGTTGGGATGTATTTCAGCACAATCGGTTGACATCAAAACAATGCTAAATCGGCACACCAGAAGTGGCACAGACATGCCAGGGCTTTAAATATGATATCAGGTATCAAAGCAGCACTTCCCTAAAGTTGAGGTTCAGCTGAGATCTCTCAGACCAAAATCTCTGTCAGGTCTGAGCGCGGGAAATGTTCTTCCCGCCGGACCTGGCTGACAAGGCAGTAGTACTTTGTGAATGTGTACACGGACGCCCACGTCGCAGCTTGGAAAATGTGAAGGACAGGCACTTTGCATGCCCGCATAGTGGCAGCAAAATCTGGAGGCTGCTTCTTGGTGAGCGCGTAGCCAATATTAATGCACAGGATTATCCAGCTTGACAGCACCCTCTTCTGAACAGTCACTGATCGAGTGTCTCTTCCTTTTTGAGGTGAGGAGGTGGGGGTGGGTGGAGAACACAATCAAAGTGATGGATTGCTCAATGTGGAAAGGAGTCACGACTTTTGGCAAAGTCATTAGCACCAACTTGTCCTGGAACTTTATATTCCATTGCAGAGCCCACATGTACCACTTAGTGTAGCTGGACAAGGATGCAGGAGGATGAGAAGCCACAAAGCCTAATAGCTGCTCCCACTGTGATCCCGGATCGAGGACGTAAGGATCACAGAACAAAGAACAAGTTACTTACCTTTGATAATATTATTTCTGATGGATGCTCTATTTGACGTCAGATTCCTCACCTTATGACTACCCCCAAGTGAAAGACTAGATCCAGAGATTTTTTTTCTCAGCAATTCCCTTGGGTGTCAATAGGTAGCATTGTACACACCATGTCAAGTTTGTTGCAACCACAGATGTTACAGAGGACCACAATGTAAATAACACATCTGAGTGTCAACAGCAGTTTCTTTTTGATATTTGTCTGCTCCGTCAGATATAGAGACCTTAGAAATAACATTGTGCAATTATATACATTTCAAGACTGCAATATTTGTACTATGGACCAAAAGTGTCCATTGCACAGAACAGGGATTAGGGTGGGACAGTAAGCAATCTGCACTTACAATATCCACCAGAAACAGAATTACCAAAGGTAAGCAAAGGTAAGTAAATTGTTCTTCTGAAGGACTCTTTTAACCACAGATTCCTTACCGTGTGAGTAGATACTAAGTCAATACCTCCCCAGGTGGCGAGTCTGCGGAATGGCTCTGATCAGAAAATTCTGCAGGTCTGAACAGGCAAAATACTCCTCCCTCCTGATCTGGCTATCCAGGGAGTAGTGTTTTGTGAATGTGTGAAAAGATGAGCATTTAGCAGCCTGGCAGATTTCCACACCCCTGGCACTTTGCGCACCAGAGCAGTGATAGCAGCTGTAAGGAAATGGCTCCCTGTTGCAGTTACCCTCCCCTTTTTGCCTGATACTGATGCTGACTTGACTGAGAAGTGTGCTGGGACCCTGCTAACCAGGCCCCAGCAACAGTGTTCTTTCACCTAAAATGTACCATTGTTTCCACAATTGGCACACCCCTGGCACACAGGTAAGTCCCTTGTAAAAGGTACTAGTGGTACCAGGGGCCCTGTGACCAGGAAAGGTCCCTAAGGGCTGCAGCATATGTTGTGCCACCCTAAGGGACCCCTCACCTTACACATGCACACTGCCATCGCAGATTGTGTGTGTTGGTGGGGAGGAAAAGGCAAAGTCGACATGGCTTCCCCCTCAGGATGCCATGCACACAAAATACTGCCTGTGGCATAGGTAAGTCACCCCTCTAGCAGGCCTTACAGCCCTAAGGCAGGGTGCACTATACCACAGGTGAGGGCATAGCTGCATGAGCAATATGCCCCTACAGTTTCTAAGTCTATTCTTAGACATTGTAAGTACAGTTGTGGCCATATTAAGTATATGGTCTGGGAGTTTGTCAAAAACGAACTCCACAGCTCCATAATGGCTACACTGAATACTGGGAAGTTTGGTGTCAAACTTCTCAGAATAATAAACCCACAATGAGGGCAGTGTTGGATTTATTAAAAAATGCACACAGAGGGCATCTTAGAGATGCCCCCTGTATTTTACCCAATTGTTCAGTGCAGGACTGACTGGTCTGTGCCAGCCTGCTGCTGAGAGACGAGTTTCTGACCTCATTTGGTGAGGTGTGCTCTCTGAGGATAAAAACAAAAGCCTGCTCTGGGTGGAGGTGCTTCACACCTCCCCCCTGCAGGAACTGTAACACCTAGCAGTGAGCCTAAAAGGCTCAGGCTTCGTGTTACAATGCCCCAGGGCACTCCAGCTAGTGGAGATGCCCGCCCCCTGGACACAGCCCCCACTTTTGGCGGCAAGTCCAGGGGAGACGATGAGAAAAACAAGGAGGAGTCACCCACCAGTCAGGACAGCCCCTAAGGTGTCCTGAGCTGAGGTGACCCCTGCCTTTAGAAATCCTCCATCTTGACTTTGGAGGATTCCCCCAATAGGAATAGGGATGTGCCCCCCTCCCCTCAGGGAGGAGGCACAAAGAGGGTGTAGCCACCCTCAAGGACAGTAGCCATTGGCTACTGTCCTCCCAGACCTAAACACACCCCTAAATTCAGTATTTAGGGGCTCCCCAGAACCTTGGAAACTAGATTCCTGCAACCTGAAGATGAAGAAGGACTGATGACCTGAAGCCCTCCAGAGAAGACGGAGACACCAACTGCTTTGGCCCCAGCCCTACTGGCCTGTCTCCCCACTTCAAGAAAAACTGCAACAGCGACGCGTCCCCCAGGGTCCAGCGACCTCTGAAGCCTCAGAGGACTACCCTGCATCTAAAAGGACCAAGAACTCCCGAGGACAGCGGCCCTGTTCCAAAGAAACTGCAACTCTGCAACAAAGAAGCAACTTTTAAAGACCACACGTTTCCCGCCGGAAGCGTGAGACTTTCCACTCTGCACCCGACGCCCCCGGCTTGACCTGCGGAAAACGAACTCTACAGGGAGGACTCCCCGGCGACTGCGAGCCCTTGAGTAGCCAGAGTTGACCCCCCTGAGCACCCACAGCGACGCCTGCAGAGGTAATCCAGAGGCTCCCCCTGACCGCGACTGCCTGCTTCAAAGAACCCGACGCCTGGGAAACACACTGCACCCGCAGCCCCCAGGACCTGAAGGATCCGACCTCCAGTGCAGGAGCGACCCCCAGGTGGCCCTCTTCCTAGCCCAGATGGTGGCTCCCCGAGGAGCCCACCTTGCCTGCTTGCATCGCTGAAGAGACCCCTGGGTCTCCCATTGAAACCTATTGCGAACCCGATGCCTGTTTGCACACTGCACCCAGCCGACCCTGTGCCACTAAGGGTGTACTTTCTGTGCCTGCTTGTGTCCCCCCCGGTGCCCTACAAAACCCCCCTGGTCTGCCCTCCGAAGTCGCGGGTACTTATCTGCTGGCAGACTGGAACCGGGGCACCCCTATTTCCATTGAAGCCAATGTGTTTTGGGCAACACTTTGAACTCTGCACCTGACCGACCCTGAGCTGCTGGTGTGGTAACTTTGGGGTTGCCTTGAACCCCCAACGGTGGGCTACCTTGGACCCAACTTTGAACCCTGTAAGTGCTTTACTTACCTGTGAACCTAACAAATACTTACCTCCCCGAGGAACTGTTGAAAATTGCAGTGTGCCCAATTTTAAAATAGCTTATTGCCATTTTTGCTAAAACTGTACATGTGATTGTGATGATTCAAAGTTCCTAAGATACCTGAGTGAAATACCTTTCATTTAAAGTATTGTTTGTAAATCTTGAACCTGTGGTTCTTAAAATAAACTAAGAAAATATATTTTTCTGTATAAAAACCTATTGGCCTGGAATTGTCTTTGAGTGTGTGTTCCTCATTTATTGCCTGTGTGTGTACAACAAATGCTTAACACTACCCTCTGATAAGCCTGCTGCTCGACCACACTACCACAAAATAGAGCATTAGAATTATCTCTTTTTGCCACTATCTTACCTCTAAGGGGAACCCTTGGACTCTGTGCATGCTATTTCTTACTTTGAAATAGTACGTACAGAGCCAACTTCCTACAGCAGCTTAGCTCTTCTAGAGGAATGAGCCTCTAGACCTTCCAGGGGCTGTGTCTTGGCCAATCCATAGCAGATATTTTATACGGAGGACAGTCCATCTACAGGTGGTCTGTTTGTGCACTTATTTGCCCTTCTTTATTTCAGAAAAAACATGAAAAAACTGTTCCTCTACCCGATGATCCATGACGAGATCAATGTAGAATCTTAAAGCTCTGTTTGTGCCTAGGCTTCCTCGGATGGATGAGGAGGGATAAAGAATGCCAGCAGAATGATGGACTGCCCAGAGAGGAAGGCCATGACAAATGTTGTGAGGAATACCATTGTGGTCCATTGCACCAGCTTATCTGGGAAGAAGGTGGTATACAGTTGATGGGCAAAGTTCTTATAGCTCACTTACACAAAAAGCTGACATGAATAATATGGAAAAAATTGTCTTCACGTTTAGTAATCTTAGAGGACAACTGTACACTGGCTCGAATAGAGTGTACATCAAAAATGTGAGAACCAAATTTAGATCCCGCTGAGGCATCACAAAAGGTTTATAATGAAAAATATGAGTTGATTCTTTTGGAGAACATATCACAACAGGTGCTTCAAAGAAAGATGGTTGATCATGTAATTGTGGAAAAAGCTGGAAACGCCACCAAATAACCCTTGATTGTGGCCACAACAAGCCCTTGTTGGGCTAAGGAAAGACGGAAAAGAAGAACATTAGATAACTGGGCTTGTAAAAGCTGGATATACCTAGAAGAACACCAGACCAAAAACATCTCTCAGCGTGCCACACAGATGATTAGGTGGAGGGACGCCTGGGTGCCAGAATGACATTTACTACTTTGAGGGAAGATCAAAAGCAGACACCTGAGTCTGCTCAATCTCCAAGCATGAAGGTGTAAGTTGGATAGGCTCGGCTGCAGTGCAGTTGTGACAGATGATCCTTCCAAAGAGGCAGTCGGATGGGAGGATGAATGCTCAATGCCAGAGGATTTGGGTACCTCACTTTCTAGGGTAAATAAGGAACTACGAGGATGACATGGCCCGTGTCATTCCTGATACTCTTCTGAACTCTGAGCAGGACAGGCAGGAATGGTAATGTGTACAGGAGTTCCAAGCTCCAGTCCAATGGAAAGGCATTTCTAATGAAGAACTGCACTGGGAACTCCAACACGCAAAAAGTATGGACGCTCCGAGTTCTTTGCAGTGGAAAAATGGATTGAAGCAGGGTTCTTCTCATTTCTGAAAGATGCCCAGTGCAACCTTTGAGTGTAGCCGGCATTCATGATCAGCTAGGCAAGGTTTGCTGAGTTTGTCACTTTGGCATTTAAAAATCCTGCCAGGTGTAGTGCAACCAGGGAAATGCTGTGATGACCAATTCTAGTGGAGTACAGACTCTTGGCACATGACCCACAGCCCCACCCTGCCCCCCTTTGTTGCACTACCACATGGCAATGGTGCGGTCTCTAAATATCTGTATTGGTTACTCATTCCTGGAAGGGAGAAAAGCCTCTAGAGCCAATTAAATCATCTGCAATTCCAACAGGCTGATGTAGAGATGGGCTTCTGCCAAAGAAAAGAGTCCTTTGATCTCCACTTCTCCCAGATGTTCTTTTCAGCCCAGCAACAATGCATCAATCTTGACCATTAGCTGTGGGTGGAGTAGGGAAAGGGGACTGGGGCCAGTCCAACTGCAGTCTAGCAACCACCACTACAAGTCTATTGTGGTTTCCTCTGACACCTGAACGGAATCCTATAGGTTTCCCTGGTGCAATATCCACTGACAATTTGCAGAGCACACATGTGCCATCTTCCTTGGGCCACTAGCAACATGCAGGAAGCCAGGAGGTCAAGAAGCCTCAGAGCAGCGCTCAGTGAGACCCAGGTCAAAACCTGAATACCCTTGACTTGTTGAGGGAGAGGGCAGGATTGAAAGAGCACTAAGAACAGTATGGCTCCAATTAAAAGGGAGACTCTGTGAAGGATTCAGGTGCGACTGTCACATGGATAGTAGATATTAGGGATGTTGACAGGGCATCCGTCATCTTGAGCTGAAGGGGGTTCACGACTATTTGAGACAAGCTCACCTACAACAACCAATCATTGAGGTATGGGAAGACTGATATTCCCAACTTCCTCAAATAGGCAGCAACCACCACCATCACTTTTGAAAATACCTTAGGTACACTGGTGAGGACAAAGGGAAGCACACATAAATAAGCATGCTTGTGGTGTACCTGAAACTACAGATAGCAACTGTGGGACTGCAGGATGGGGATGTGGAAACGGATGTCGTGCAGTCCAGTTGACTGGATCAGGGAATAATGAACTTGGGTCAAAATTAGCTTCCTGAGCTTGGTATTTTTGAGGGAGAAGTACAGGGGTTAGGTCTAGAACAGGGCAGAGGCCTTCTTCCTTTTTGCCACCAGAAAGTACACAAGAGTAGCAACTAATCCAGACTTATAATGCTGGCACACACTCTATAGCTCCCTTTGACAAGAGAGTATGACCTTATAAGCAGAAAATGGACAAGTGGTCCTCTGGAAGTAGTGGTGTAGGTGGCATGTCTGGAGGGGTGGACAGGAAAGGAAGGGTACAACAGCACTGTACAATTTGCAGCCCCCATTTGTCTGATGTGTTGCTTTGCCACATGTCGAGGAAGTAACATATTTCACCTCCAACTGGGAGACAGTGTGATGCTGAGGGCAAACAAGAGGGGTTTTTCAGGGGCGGCAGCAGGATATTGAGCAGTTTGTTGCCTTTTGGGGCTTGGATGCTGTCAGCCAGATCCTCTACCTCGAAAGGAGAAGGAGGTCTGTTGTTGCAGAAGCAAATTCTGTCATAGCCTCTGCTTGATCCCTCTTCAGAAGCCTCGTAAGGGGCAACATTGTTGATTGAACCTGATGGTGTTGCAGAGCCTACAGAGCATGCGTTTGCTTTACTTTCTTTTAAATGTTCCAATGCTGGGTCTGCTTTGTCTCCATAGAGATGGGCGCCACCAAATGGTATGTCCATGAGGGAGTGTTGAGTATCAATAGATGAGCCTTTGCACCTTTTACATGTGTGGAGCTGAGGCACAACACTAGTACCAACTGCCCTACCCAGACAATCAGTAGTGTACTTCGCTGCATCTCAGACATTTTGAATGATTTGTTGGAGGTTGGCACAAATGTCGCCTGGGACTACATGCAAGATATCACAGAACATGTCCTATAACATATTACAAGTAACATCCCAGGATGCAACTCAAATTTAGAGGACTAAGGGAAAGACTGACAGACAACACCCAATTACCGAAAGCCTCCATACCTTTCGATTGTTTGGGGGGGGGGGGGGATGGAGTATATGAAAATGCATTTGGGTTTGCTTGCTGCGAGAAAGTAGCCTCATTCTAGCATGATTACCACCATTTTTGGCCTGTTTGTCAATGTGTTTTTACTGTCTCACTGGGATCCTGCTAGCCAGGACCCCAGTGCTCATAGTTTGAAACCTATTTGTCAGTGTGTTTTTTACTGTCTCACTGGGATCCTGCTAGCCAGGACCCCAGTGCTCATAGTTTGTGGCCTATGTGTGTTGTCAATATGCTTGACTGTGTCACTGGAGTTCTGCTAACCAGAACTCCAGTGCTTATGCTCTCTCTCCGTACCAAATTTGTCACCATAATTTAGTGACTCCATATCCCAATTCTGATTGGCACACTGGACCCCCCACTTATAAGTTCCTAGTATATGGTGCTGAGGTACCCAGGGCACTGGGGTTCCAGAGATCCTTATGGGCTGCAGCATTTCTTTTGCCACCCATAAGGAGCTCATACAAACAATCCTTCAGGACTGCCACTGCAGCCTAAGTGAAATAGTGCACACACTATTCCACAACCATTTTTCACTGCACCAGGTAACTTATAAGTTACCTATATGTCTAATCTTCATTTACTGAAGGCTAGGTGTAAAGTTACTGTGTGTGAGGGCACCCTTGCACTAGCAAAGGTGCCCCCACTTTGTCCAGGGCCAATTCCCAAGACTTCGTGAGTGTGGGGACACCATTACAAGCGTGCACTACATATTTGTCAATAAATATATGTAGCTTCACAATGATAACTCTGAATATGGCCATATGAGGTGACTAAGATCATGGAATTCACCCCCCATCCTAATCTGGTATGGGGGGGCAAATCCCATGCACCCTGGGGGCTCCAACATTGACCGCCAAACCAGCTCTTCGAGGTTTCCACTGCAGCCCCAGCTGTTGCCACCTCACAGACAGGTTTCTGCCCTCCTAGGGATTGAGCAGCTCACCCTCTCCCATTGGAAATAGGCGTTACAGGCATGGGAGGGGAATCCTCCCAGAGCCTCTGGAAATGCTTTGAAGGACACAAATGGTGCCCTCCTTGCATAATCCAGTCCACACCGGTTCCGGTCCCTGGTATGGCGTGAAACTGGAGAAAGGGGAGTGACCACTCCCCTGTCCATCACCACCTCAGGGGTGGTGCCCAGAGCACCTCCAGAGTGTCCCTGGCATGAGCCATCTTGGATTCCAAGGTGTGGGGACCCACTGGAGACCTCTGAGTGGCCAGTGCCAGCAGGTGAGGTCAGAGACCCCTCCTGACTGGGTAGGTAGCCAATTCCGCTCTCAGGGTTACTTAGGGTCTCTCCTCTGGGTGGTTTCTCAGATTTGGTTTGGAAGATTCCTCCAGGACTCCTCTGCATCCTCTGCTTTAGCTTCTGACTGTTGGATCAACCGCAGACTGCTCCAGGAACTGCTGTAACTGCAACAAAGTATGCAGGAAGACTACTGTGACCTGCAACTTCAGCTCCAGTCAGCGATTGCAACAGTTTCCAAGGTGTGCACGCTCTGAGGACTGCCTTTCTTCACCCTGCACCAGAAGAACCAAAAGGATCACCCGTGGAGTGATGGAGTCACTTCCCTGCTTCAGCAGGCACCTCTCTATGACAACCGGTACTCTGGGACTCCTCTCCTGTCGACGAACATGATCCCTGGAACACATGTGGTGGACCAAAGTGACCCAGACTGTCTAAAGGTCCAGCTGTACAAATTTGGTGGAGGTAACAACTTGCCTGCCCGTCCTGCGACAGTACCCCTGTGCACCGCGTCTTCTGCAACTCCATGAGCTTCTGAGTATTTCTTCCAAAAGTTATTTGCGCACAGAATAGCCCAGGTCCCCAGCATTCCATCTTGCGATGCACAGGTCTCTGAGTTATTCTCCGGCAGCGTGAGATCCTCCAGTGTAGTGCTGCGAAGACCGCACTTTGCATCTTCTTTGTCCCTGTGCCCTGGGACTCCCATGGGCGCTGCCTGGTCTTTAGAGGGCTCTCTGATGTGCCGAGAGCCCCCTCTATCTCCTCAGTCCGAGTTGAGACCCCCAGGTCCCTCTTGGGTCCAGGCACTCCTCTTTGACGCAAACCGCATACTTGCTTGAACCAAGGCTTGTTGGCAGAATCCAGCGACGCAAACAGCCTGCATCCAACAACTCGACGAGGGACATATCTTGCACCAAGCAGGAGCCCGCAGCTTTCTTCCTTGGTGCATTTCTGTACTTTTCTTCCAACAGGAGAATCCACTTTTGCACCTTCTTCCAGGTTGGCAGGGGCTCCTGTCCTTCCCGGACTCTTCTTCGACTTCTGGACTTGGTCTCCTCTCTCCACAGGTCTTTAGGTCCAGGAACCCATCACTTGTTGCTTGCAATCTTGCTTGGTTCTTGCATAACTCTTCATTACTACTTGTAGTGTGTTCTGAGGAAACTTGCTGTACTTTACACCTGCTTTCCTGGGCTCTGGCGTGAGGTTCTTTACTTACCTTTGGAGTTTTCTTACACTCCCAGCGCCCCTCTTCACACTACACTTGCCTAGGGGGGAATTCAACATTTGCATGCCACTATTTTAGTATATGGTTTGTGTTGCCCCTAGGCCCATTGCAATCTATTGTATTTTCTGCTGTTTGCACTATTCTATGACTGTTTAGTTACCTGATTTTGGTTACTAGTCTATATATTGTGTATAATTCTTACCTCCAGAAGGAGTATTGCCTCTAAGATATTATTGGCCTTGTGTCACTAAAATAAAGTACCTTTATTTTTGGTAACACTGAGTATTGTCTTTTATTGTGTATAATTACTGTGTAACTATAGTGGCATTGCAGTAGCTTTGCAGGTCTCCTAGTTCAGCCTTGACTGCTACAGCTACCCCTAGACAGCCTAAGTTGCTAGACACTGCCTACATTTCACTAATAAGGGATAACTGGACCTGGTATAAGGTGTGAGTACCTTAGGTATCCATTACAAACCAAGCCAGCCTCCTACACTTGACTATCCGAAGCCTGAACAACAGATCTCTCTGGTGTTGGGGGCTGCAGAAGGGAAGGGGGTGGGTCTCTCAGAGCTTGTTATGTCATTAGGCTATCTGTCTACTGACAAGGGGCAAGACCCTTACTTTGTCAAGGTGCCCAAGAGGGTGACTGTGATGGCCTCATTAAATGATGTGGTTCCGAAGAGGTCTGCCCTGTTTGCAGAACCTCAGCCAACGCATTAGTTTAAACCTCCACTGAGGGAAGCATAAAGTCAAGAACTTCTGCCTCCCGTCCATGGTGAAAGTGGCAGATTCCTCTGTGGAAAGCCACTTGGATAACCAAGTCCAGTGCCTGGGGAGGGTCAAGGCCACTGGACTCCTTGAGGTCCAGAAAAAGATTTTTGTCGTTGCATACTTGCAATTTGTCGTTGCCATCATCATGTGGCTCAGGGTCAGAGAATCTGTGTGGCAGCTGAAGTGTGTCAGAATCAGAATGGAGCTGTGGCAGAGGTCGTGTTTGGTGTGACTCTGATTGCTGTTGTGGCAGATTCACTTCTTAGTCTATAAGAACTACAGGCTCACCCTATTATGTCAGTGGAGTCAACGCACAGGAAACCTGTGCAGTATTCAATGCCGTACAAGGAGTCAGAGTGAATGTTGAATGAGTGGCTAGCAGAGCTGGGTTCAGAGCCACAGTTGGCACTGGATACAAATCTACCTTTCGTAACCTAATTACGATAACTGGAGGTCTCCACTGATACACAAGGCCCAAAGGTGTGTTAGAGGGCCCGAGAAGGGTAGCAAAACGTTGCAACATAGTCCCTTTAAAGGCTTGAATCTTCAGCGCCACCGGTGAACTCGGGAACTCGGGCTGGTTAAGGACTAGAGCAGTGGGTCAAGTTCCATGGTGGCCGACTGAGAAGTGGAGGTACCCTAACATTCACACAATATCTCCTGACAGGAGTGGCTGGAAGAGAGAGAGCCATGTCTGGATTTCTTGTGTTTTTGCATTTTTGACTTTCCAGAATATAAGAAGTGAGACGATCTCCTCTCTCTGGAATGGACCGACAAAGCCTTCTTGGGAACTCCAACACACAAAAGTGTTGATGCTGCATGTTCTAGGCAGCAACAAAATCCCATCAGGGATTTCCTTTTGGAGGAAAACATTCTGTGCCACCTACGAAAGCAGTTGGTGTCAGTGACCCGCTAGGCGTCACCAGCGGAGTTTGACTGCTCTAGCGTCTTTATGTTTCAGCCCTCTTATAGTGGCCATTCGGGATCCACAGTTTTTGTCAAGACTAATAATGTTTCCCCTTATAGTCTATTTGTTTCTGTGTCTTGCAGTTTTCTCCTTCTCAATTAAGTTCTATTAAAGACAACACACAACAAACAACATACAGTACACACCATAATACAGGCTTACTTGGCTACTGTTGGTGCATATATTAATGCCCCAGGTAGTATTCAATGATATCCCCTTTAAAGAACAAGCCCCAGGGCATGCTCCTACAGTCACTCTCACTCCAACTGTACTGTGCCTTTGATTCATCTAATTGTGCTCAGCTCTATCCCACTTGTTCATTTGACATAGAAACTAAAACTAGTGAGTAATATCATAAGTCCTCACGAAAGATCCAGACCATGTGTGGCCATTATAAGAATGCTAATACATGCTGATGAAAAATGTGTTATAAGTACACTGCATCCCTTTAATAACAACTGTATTCCATAACATTTTATCCACTCCAGAGGTATCCAATATCAAGGGGACAATGGGATACCTGGCAGTTACTTTGATTTCTTAACAAGTACACGGCCATTGGAGAAAATATCAAAAGTGTTCCCTGGAAAATGGTTGAGCCCATCCTGATGTATAGGGACTAGGATAAAACCAGATGATGAAGCATGACACCAAAAAGGGACATAAGGGTCAAAAACAACCCTATAGGGGTATTGTACTTGAGAATGAGAGTTTGAGCTGGACTACCATCCAGCAAAAGGGTACAGGATACTTCTAAGCAATGAATCATTATTTGAGAGACAGTATCCTATGATCCCCATCTTCTAGAAACCTGTCTCCGCCGTTCTGGAAAGTGTGTTTGCACCCTCTCTCAATGTTTCTGTGTGCTGCAATCAAAAGGCATCTCTATAAAGGGAGCATGTACACTGCCAGAAATCTGTGAAACGCATCCACATGTGTCAACTAAGAACAAAACTGGTACCGACTGCCCTTCCAAGTAATCTGCACCACCCACACCTCAGTGAACAGGACTTTGAATCCGTGGCTGCCAAGGTATCTGTAAGGGCCTCGTTATAAAAGGAGAAACGGCTCAGAAGTAGCAATCCCAGGCTGCAAAAAGTCTGTCAGGTTTTGGTCTCAACTGAAGGCAACTGTAAATCCAATGCTTCCGCTGACCTCTGGACCACCACGAAATATGAGGCTCTTTCATCAATAGGTGGCACAAATGGTGAGTAGGGCCCTGCCTCAGGAGAAGTGCAAAGCCAACTGGCATTTTGCATACCCATGTAGAACTCATAATCTGTATACAGAGGTGTGGAGAAAGCCATCCCCATCATCGTCAACATCCTAGGGATCCTTTGTTCTGGCACAGGTTCACAGTCAGAGCCAAAAAGAGAATGGATCCTCTGCTGACAGGTACAGCATGGCAAAGGCACCCAGTGAGAATCAGGGAGCATGACTAACAGTTGTGCTTTTGTGATTTTGTAGCAAGACATCAGTCAAGAACAAGCCGACATCAGTACTAGATCCTCGTCCTGAGCCGGTGGAGCCATTACCAGTGCTGATGTGGAAGGCAATGGCACTGGTCTCAGAGCTAGAGAGGATGTTTGTCCCAGCATTGGTACAGGGCCCATAACATGTCTCAAGGAGACAGTCAGTGTCCAAGTATTGGAGTATTTGCTGTCCAAGATGATGTTGAGGTTGCAGGCGTGGTCAGTTGGGGTGGGGAAGGGCAGAGTTCACCAGGCCACCAAGTGTCGTACCATGGCGAGACGTTGTTCCCAAAGCAGAGGACTTCCGTCTTGTCCTTGTTGAGCTTGAGACAGTTGGCCTTCATCCAGTCGGCAATGTTCATCATACCTCTGTGGAAGTTGGCTCTGGTGGTGGAGGGGTCTCCCACAGTGAAAGGATGAGCTGGGTGTCATGTGTATAAGAGATGATATTGAGTCCATGTGTTGTGATGTTTCTAGCCAAGGTGGTCATGTACATGTTGAAGAGTGTGTAGCTGAGGAACGATCCTTGTGGGACACAGCAGATGATCTTGGGTTCTGAGGTGAATGGTGGGAGACAGATTCTCTGGGTTCTTTTAGTGAGGTATTAAGCGATCCATTTGAGGGTGTCTCCTTGGATTCAGATTTGCTGGAGTCTGTTCATCAAGATATTGTGGGAGACGGTGTCGAAGGCAGCTGACAGGTCCAGGAGGATGAGGGCTTCTGTTTCGCCGCAGTCTAGGAGGGCCCTGATGTCATTAGTGGCTGTGATCAGGGCTGTCTCAGTTTTGTGGTTGGCTCGGAATCCCGACTGAGAGGGGTCCATCTGGATGGAGAGTGGTCAGAGTGTGAAGCGGACCACCTAAAGACAATGGATCAAATGTGCCTCTTGGAGCATGCTTATGTGAAGGCTGTGACTTCTTCTTGTGTAGGGAAACAAACCTTTAACTCCCGGTCCTGGATCGCCTTTGGGTGCTTGAGGGCACATTAATCCCACAACTTGTGGCTCTGGCCCACAGACCCCTCATGCAGGGTCATGACCAACATCTGTTTTGGGCAGTCACGGCATAGTCTGAATCTTGTTGTTTTGGGCAGAGACACCATTCTCTAGCAAACTGAAAATCATTTTAGGAGTCACCAGAAAATCCATAAGATTGTGAGAGAAGCTCTGGATCCGTGTCAGAAGGCATGGAAAGAAAGGAAATGATGGCAGCAAGCAGTGGTGGCACATATGCGGCTCTGCCACATCACTTCAGGGGCAGTACTGAGTCAACATGAAGCCACACAGAGGCACACAGGACATTACAGAAGAAATGTTTTTGGATCCAGTCTAAGGTGTGGAATCTGCAGCTAGAAATACTCATCAGATCCTTGGGAATGAGGGGGGACAGAGAAAAGATGTAGGCAAAGACATTTGGCAATGCCATCGATACTGAATTGCCCATCAAGCCAAGTTGCCAGTACCTGTAATTTTTTTTCAGAAGAATGGATAACTGTTAGAAAAGCTGTCTTTGGTGGGCAGTCAGGTTACCCCATGTCCAAGAAAGGACCCTCACTCTAGTCAGGGTAAAAGAGAATCACACTCAGTTAACCCCTGCTCAACCCCTTGGTAGCTTGGTACGAGCAGGTAGGCTTAACTTCAGAGATCAGGTGTAAAGTATTTTTACCAACACACACAGTAATATAGTAAAAACACTACAAAATACCTCAACACAGGTTTAGAACAATAGCCAATATTTATCTAAACAAAACAAGGCCAAAACAACAAAATTCCAACATACACTAGTCAAGTTATGAATTTTTAACGATTAAACTAAAAAACAGCGCTTAGAAACACAAAATGTGTCGATGAGGTGATAACACGGCATCGTGATGGAGTCGTTCCCAACAATCCGATGCCAATGGCGCCGGGTATGGAGTCACGCAGACCCCCAGGCACAGTACCTTAGTAAACTGTGAGAACATGTTAATGAGCGAAGTTGGGGATCGAGGCTTTGCTGGATCCGAGGCTCCATTGGTTACGGTGCTGCGGCGCAAAGGAGTCACGAAGAGGCATCGGGTCCTTGCTGCGGAGCGGTAGAGGTGAGGCGGCGTTGGTGCGCAGCGTTTAATCTGCGGACTTCAGGAGGCGTCGGTCACAACGTGGTGCGGCGACTTCCACGGAGTTGCGGACTTCGGCGGGGCTGCAGCGGTGTCGGTGCTGCGAGGGTCATCGCACTCCAGCGAGGACCACTGAGTCAGCTGCAGGCAGCGGCGGTCCAGAGTCGTCCGAAGTAGGTTTTCTTGGATTTTCACCAGCTTCTTCTTTCAAGGGCCCAGGGACTTCATAGGGCACCACTTGTCAGGGCAGGAGTCTCAGCAGAGAGTCCAGGTGCTGGTAGGGGAAGTCTTTGATGACCCTGAGACTTCAGAACAGGGGGCAAGCTCAGTCCAAGATCTTGGAGATTCATCTCAAGCAGGAATATACCATACCACAAAGTCCAGTCTTTGTCCCCCTTCCCAGACAGAAGCAGCATCTTCAGGATAGCTCCACAAAGCACAGACACAGGCAGGGCAGCCCTTCTCCTCAGCTCTTCTCCTTGGCAGAGGTTCCTCTTGACTACAGAAGTGATTTTCAGGGATTTTGGGAGCTCTTCTCATACCCCTTTCTGCCTTTGAAGTAGACCTACTTCAAAGTAAAGTCCCTCTTGTTTGTGAGATCCTGCCTTGCCCAGGCCAGGCCCCAGGCACACACAAGGGGTTGGAGAATGCATTGAGTGAGGGCAGGCACAGCCCTTTCAGGTGTGAGTGACCACTCCTCCCCTCCCTCCCAGCACAGGTGGCTCATCGGGATATGCAGGCTACACCCCAGCAACCTTAGTGTCACTGTCTAGAGAGAGGTGCAAACAGCCTAACTGTCAAACTGACCCAGACAAGGAATCCACAAACAGGCAAAGTCACAGAATGGTTTTGGCAAGAAAATGCCTCCTTTCTAAAAGTGGCATTTTCAAACACACAATCTTAAAACCAACTTCACTAAAAGATGTATTTTTTAATTGTGAGTTCATAGACCCCAAACTTAACATGTCTATCTGCTCCCAAAGGGAACCTGCGCTTTCATAACATTTAAAGGCAGACCCCATGTTAACCTATGAGAGAGATGGGCCTTGCAACAGTGAAAACCGAATTTGGCAGTATTTCACTGTCAGAACATTTAGAGCACATAAGTACATGTCCCACCTTTTACATACACTGCACCCTGCCCATGTGGCTACCTAGGGCCTGCCTTAGGAGTGCCTTACATGTAAGAAAATTGAAGGTTTAGGCCTGGCAAGTGGGTACTATTGCCAAGTCAAATTGGCAGTTTAAAACTGCACACACACAGACACTGCAGTGGCAGGTCTGAGCCATGTTTATAGGGCTACTAAGGGGGTGGCACAACCAGTGCTGCAGGTCCACTAGTAGCATTTGATTTACAGGCCCTGAGTACCTCTAGTGCACTGTACTAGGGACTTGCTAGTAAATCAAATATGCCAATCAAGGAAGGTCAATTTCACATACATTTTACATAGAAGCACTTGCATTTTAGTACTGGATAGCAGTGGTAAAGTGCCCAGAGTAACAAAACCAGTAAAACCAAAGTCCAGCATACATCAACAACCTGGGAAACGGAGGCAGAAAGTTAGGGGAGACCAAACCAAGGATGCCAAGTCTAACAATAACAAATCTAGTTTGCATTGGCCCCACATTTTAACGATCCTGGTACTCCGATGGAGAGTGGCTGAGAGCATCTGAGTAGTCATTCTTGAACCGGATGATCAGGTGAGACATCTACATCATCGATATGGCCAAATCCCAGATTAGCTGCACACCCTCAGAAAAAGAGGGGGTCTTGTGCCCGCCCTGATAAGTTATGTAATACATGGAGGTTGAGCTGTTGATTCTAATTATAATTGCTTGGATTCACGGTAGGGGTAGATATGTCTACAGACCAAAGTGGTAAACATGCTCCTAAGGATGCTGATATGGAGAGATTTCTCTTCATCCCATAACAAGCCCCTGTCAAAAGTCCTGCATGGGAGCCTCCCAATTGTTCATTGATGCCTTCACTGTCAACCAGCAGAAAATGTCATGCAACTTTTATAGGGACTGAACAGCGTTTGGAGAAGTCTGTGGCCATCATGTACAGTTTTGCAATGCATTCTGTTGATGGGGATGCATTCACTAATCATGTGTTCAGGATTGCTCCAATGAACTAGCACCATGTAGCAGGGCGGATGGAAGATTTACAGTTGCTGAATGTCAAGCTAAGCAGATGGAACAGATTGATGAAGGCCAGCATGAAGGTGAGAGTTTCTTGAGCAGAGGAGGCCTTCACCAGTCAATCATTGAGATAAGGAAACAATGGGGTCCGATACTCATTATGCAAGACACGTGGTGAAAACCCAGGTATCGTTCCAGACCAAAGGGTAGTGTTTAGAATTGGTAGTGCTACCCACTACTGAGTACCTTAGATATTGTGTGCTGTTTGTGTGAATAGTGATGTGAAAACCAGCAACCTGTAAGTTCAAGAACATGGGGAACTTTCCTTCATGCAAGAAAGAAATACTTCTTGAACAGCGACCATCTGAAGGACTGTTTCTTGTGAAACTTGCTAACCACTCCGATGACCAGCATGGGGCTCCATCCTCTTGTCTTCTTCCTCCCTAGAGAGAACACTGAGGTTTATTTTGGTCTTGGGAAATTGTTAGATTGCTTCCTTGAGAAGAAGGATTTTCTGTTATAGTTCCTGAATGTGCAGACTTTGTTCCTTCATAGATGAAAGACACAATGGTTTTAGTAGTCCCGACTACACTATTTAGAGGCCCCAGCTGTCAGTTGTGATTCTGTTCCAATCAGGGAAAAAAACAAGAGATTCTCCCCCTATGGCCAGAGTGGGGGGCGTAGTGATTAGGTCAGCATCAGGGAATCAGGTGTTCTTTGTCTTGAGTGCGACTTAGATGTTAACCTCTTCTTGCCTGCAGACCTCTGGTAGGTATGAAGCTGTTATCCTCTGCTTCGTGTGTATCCCTATGCTGTCTTATTTGGACTCCAAATTTGGATAAGCATCTGCAGCATTCTGGAGCCTTGGAGGACAATGAAGAAGTGACTGTACTGCAGAGGCCAGGGGAAGAAGCAATTTCTGTTTTGAGGCTCTGCAGGGCATCGCCAAATTGCCACTGTTTCCCCAAAGAAGGGCATGTGGAATATTTTGGCTCTTTCAGGCTTAGCGTGCCTAATAAATTATGCAAAAAGTAAGCAGCGAACTCTGAGTAGTTTCCAACTTTAGACAGATTGCAGCTCCTTTATATGGCTCAACCTTATTACACCAGCGACACTCAATCTACTTACCTCATATGTCTGTCTACCTAGGTTTCTAAGCAAATGATTAGCACGGTGCCATGCACTTGGAGCTGAAAAATCACTCTAGACAAAGTATTACAGCTTTGTATTAGTAAAACAGCATCCAAGTCAGCCTGGAATAAATCCTGTGTTGTTTGCTCAATCTGGTAGGGTGTAGTTGGCACCCTGTTGGTATTTTAGCTGCGCCTATCCCTGCTGCAGACCTTTTCATCTATTGCCTGTACCATTGTGTAGGATCAATACTGGAGTGTGTGGGGGAGGGGGGTTTGGCAGAAGCAAAGGGTCTAACACCTCACTTCTGAGGCAGAAGAGGCATGCAAAGTTGAATTGTCTCCTGTCTCACTGTTCGTCCATTCCAGTGTCACAAGAGTCTCCCAGATGGTTCAAATCTGATCGAACAGAAGGTAAATCCACGGAGCCTACTTGTGACCGGCAGTCTTGGCCGTGATACAGCTTTGCTCCCACTGATTGGGATAGAAGGCGCATAGACAACCTGGGGCTCAAAGTTCATTTCCCGTCAACAATCCTAATAAAAAAAAGCTATTGTTCTGCCCATTCTTGGACTGTATGACCATCAGAAGTGGAATTACATCTTGTGACTCATTGACCCACCCCAGAGGTAGAACAGCACAAAGGTCATCAAGAAGGGAGAGGCTAATGGCTCCATATGAATGTATGACTTTACAATGAATGCCTTTAATACGCATGCATTGTAAAGTCATACGTACATGCCCTTACCATACAAGTTAGGTATAGTTAAAGTAAGTTAAACCTATACATACCTATTGGGGGTCGCCAATAGGTAGTTATAGTTAGGACCTCGTTTCTATAGATGAAACATTGTTTTGCAAATAACTTTGGTGCTGTTTGATGAATCATTATGAAATTCACAAAACCAGTGTACAAGTTACTTTAGCTTCTGTCTGGAAAGTTTCAAGGTAATCTGTCAAGCGAGAGCGGGGGGTTAAAAATTTGGGGGGCAAATGCCCCATGCAAATTTCCGTGGGGATTTCTCACACAACTACAGCCCAAAAAGGTGGACGGAATTAGACCATTCTTGGCAGAAAGCTAGCTCTTGGTCCAGAACGAGCCCTTTTAGTAGCTGGTGCAAATTTGTTCAGTAGTTTTGGAGTTCCTAAAGGAAAAATAAATATAGCTATCTAGGGACACAAATACCCTGTGGATTCAACAGATTTCAGGGTGAGATCTAATTGGCAGCCAACACTTCAACCAGGAAGTGCTGGCAGCCATCTTGGTACACAGCACGGAGCCTGAGTCCCAAAAAAAGACACCCCCCGCCCCAAAAAAAAAAAACGAAAAGGGGGCAGGGTAAGAATACAAATATGTTTTTCTTTTTTTTGGTTTTAAGTTTCTACGCATGTTTTGTATATCTCTCATGCGAACGCCCCTTTTTCTACAACATGCCCACCCGGACGTACCAAGGCAAGTTTGAATGCTTGAAATAGTTTATTTGATCTTACGAAAATCCGCAACACATTAAGGGGAAATGGCAAAGATACGGCGTCAAGTTTTGAATACATAAAAGAGTGAAAGAACAATTGGCAAGACTGTGAAAGCAATTGTAAAGGAGTATTGGGCCACACCGTTGACATTTACGAGAGATATCCTCATTTCATCCCTAATCCATAAGTAGGGAACCCCCTGAAACCCATCGCTGGGCAAGACTAACGACAGGACAATCAACCACCAATACATAAAAATACCTTCAACCACAAACCTACCTCACAGAAAGTTTAACAAGTTATTTTAAGATAATGCTACTACAACTCCGCTTTGGGCAGTTCTCTTCTCAAATCTGTTGCTAAAATGGTTGAACAAGATTTCTTAAGGCGTTTGTAAACTATCACAAAACGAATATTTAATACCCTTACTTTACATCTGTGTTTCTTTACTGAACAAACTGAGATATTGTCCCTGCACGGTATTTATCCAACATGGGCAGGGTCGGATTGTGATCAAAAATAGGCCCGGGCAACCCAAAAAAAGTGACCCACATTAAAGGAGTGCAGACTTTCACGAAACATTGCTTGGTTAGTATCAGTGGGCTACTTTTCTGAGAAATGTGTGCTTCATTAAGTATTTTAAATCATGAAGGGTGAGTAGCACTGGAGAAGACTGGAAACACTATAGTTGTAAAAACTTACTTTCAGTGTTAAAGTTTGGTTGTGAGCATCCAATCAACTGTGTCCTCGACCCTGGTTATCACATAAATCTTTAATTTTCAGTGGCATACTCCTGTTTCTGTCCCCTCTTTTAGAATACCAGCAGTGAATTATAATCTATGATGCACTAGGGGTATAATAAAAATATGCCTACTCTTGCTGGACCCTCAATCACTGGTATCCCTGGGGGCTTTTGCTTTAATCTCTACAATGCAGGCAGTACCTGCCAATTATGCTGTACCTCACCCTCTCCCATCTCATCACAGGGGAGTGGTGTTGGCAACAGTCTAACTCACTGTACCTCACCTTATAACAAGGTGAAGGTGAGGTGAAAAGGCTAAAAACTGATAGCTAGAACCTACACATTACAGTGCAGACTCCACCTTTCTGCTTCAGTTCTTGAGGCTGGTAGACGCAGTGCTCCTGCCACTACAGTCAGCCGAAGCCCAAAGGCTCAGCAAGCTAAAGGAAAGTAAGTAAAAAAAAAACCTGTAAAGTAGTGGGTGTTTGTGAGTAATAGTGTAACTTACTGGGAATGAGTCAGATTGAGTGAGAAAAAATGAGATTAAGTTAGAATTAGAGAGCAAGCATAACTGAGTACATGTGAATGTGAGCTAGAGTGCCCAAGTGAGTTGGAATAAATAAGAGTGAGAGAGGTAATTATTGCCATATGAGGTGTCTGGCCAAAAAGTAGACATATAGGATGTAATTATTGGCATATGGGACAGTTGTCGCAAAATGTTGGTACTGGCATTGTGATTGAGACCCTCAGGGGTGATTTGCCATGCTTTATAAATCCTTGATTGATTATAATTCTTTGTATAAGAAACAAAACTATGCAAAATGCGGGCACTAGAATATTGAAGGTAATTCTTGGCATATGGGGTGAAGCACCCATGGCAACGTGCTGGCACACTAGTGGTAACTGGTGGTATATGGGAGATCATTCTTGGCACTTTGGACACCTGTGCAAAATGCTGGTACTACCATACGCAAGATAATTCTTGGCATTAGGGAGGCCAAAGAGGGCATATTGAGTGGGGGGATGGAGGCAATCATGACAACATTATGGCTTAGTACATACTAGTGGTAATTTTGACCTATGGGTCACCCATAGTATATGGGATGCATGCATTCCAAAATTCTTGCCCTGGTACAACATAGATAATTATTGGCATTCCGGGGCACACACTACACACTGACTTAAATAGGGACGAATCCTGAAGTTTAACCATCTTCACTGAGTTGGTACACATTTAAAGTACTTCAGCATTTATTAAGTGCCCTTCCAGCGCCAGTGTTTTTTTTTTTTTAGCAAATGTGGGTGAATACTGTGCAGTAAAATATTCTATTTGACCTCGTTTTTTAAAACTGTTTTACAGGGAGAAATCCCCCGGAACCTTAACAGAACTTGGGCGTGCTCTCTTTGCTCGTTCACTGGAATTCAGATAAAGTATTACACCACCCCCCATTTTCAGAAACAAGTAGCCTCTACTGCATATTTTACAAACCCTAATGCTGGTTAAAGGCGGAGCTTAGTTTGCAAATAAAAGTGCTGGTGCCCATAGCTCTCTTCTGAAACTTGTGTCTGCTGCAATTAAATGTGCGAGCACGCAATACTGAGGCAGTGTAATCCTAAAGCCAGTGCTTTAAATGGGCCGGTACTGTCCGGTACTGAGTACCAGCACTTTTTTATTTTCAGAGGGAGAGTACCGGCACATCTCAAGGAAAACGTATTACTTTTAATTGGAGAGTACCGGCACTTCTCAGAAACAAGCAGGTACTCTATTACAGAGTACCTGCACTTCTATTTTTCCATTTAAAGCACTGCCTAAAGCCATCTCGGGCCTCTCAATGAGAATCATTTCAAAGGCCACATCACTTAGCCTTTTAGCATCTTCACACTCCTCCCTCACTCCTTCTGGCCTCAGTCCTTCCAGGGCCAAGGTGAAGAGGCCACAAAACTGTCCTCCCAATGTCACTGCTGTGACCCCAGGCAGCCCATCCCCCTCCTCTAAATAATCACTATGCCCGCCTTTTCCGGCCCCATAAAGCAATGGCCTGGACAGGGGAGGAAGGCACGGAGGACACTAGCGCACTATGGGCAATTGGCAGAGGCCTTTAAAAAAAACGGGCCACATTGGCACTCAGGCACTGGCCCATCGGCCAATGACCGCTTTGCCAATCTGACCCTGAACATGGCATCAAAACATGTAGCCAAGCAATACTTTTGTATGATGGATGAGTTTGCAGCTGTTACTGTTATATTTATTAAATGCAAAAATAGATCAGAAAATGTATTAAGCTGTAAAAATCACAACTGAAGCTGCCCATTTCGAAGACAGTGACAGCTCAAGAAGCAATTTCGACAAACCCGGGGACTTTGTAATTATCAATATAAGGTTCTGTGGCTTGCAATGCAGGAATTCCGGTGTGGCATATGGCCGAACCCTTAAGGGGGTCCATGTCATACTAATAATTAAGCAGCAATCTTGCACGAGGGGAGATGTTTCCATTGTTATTAATAATCTCATAAAATGCCCGAACATAACACATGGGCTGTTAAACCGTAGGATCTACATCGAGGCTCCTTTTGTTCAAATTGACAAGGGGCTATTTCACAAGCAATTTTGTAACATGCTGTAATTAGGGAGCTAGCAAATAGGACTCTGAAGCTCGGAAAGCAGGACCTCTAGCTTGGTATATCGCTTAAATCGAATACAAATGTCAAGCTATCCTCGTTTCAACTTCTTTACCAAAATAAAATTTTACTTGCTCATGGCCTTAGATTTAGTAGAATTAATTTAAAGTGTCTTAATCTGTTGCCTTTTTGCATACATATTATTTTTAATACGAGACTCAACGACAAAATATTGGCACTAGACACTTTGTCAATAGGCCCTCTTACTGCCTAAAATACACCCATCATATTTACACATTAAACCAGAAGAACCCTTCCCCATATAAATGGACTAATCCAAGACTCACTGTATTTGGATTTTGAGAACAGTCTCAGGCCATATTTATTTACAAAACAATCATTATTAGTTCTGTAACATAGCATATTAATACATGTACATTTAATATATACATGACTGAAAAAAGCCAGAGGTTACAGGGACATTATAGGTAGGAAACAGCATTAAAATACCACAAAGATTCTCTGAAAAAAACAAAGGTACAGGGACATGACAGTTAGGAAACAGAATTCTAAAAAACTTCACTAGAAAACCAAAGGTTCCAGGGAACTTATAGTTAGATTCCGATTTTAAACACACAAAACCATCAAATATTCAACATTTATAGTTAACTTACTAAGAATAACTCGTGCCCTAAGGTAACCCTCTCTTTTGTTACTTCAGGGCCTGCCCTGGGACGGTCTTAGTCCCCGGGGCTGAAAACGGCCCGGGATGGTGGCCGCACAGCCTCCCTCCCAATTTTAAGTATTGCCAAGCCCCAGGAAGGAGGTGGTTGCCGGGGCCGTAAATGGCCCAGGAGGGTTAACTGCATCATACTGGCCCTGGGGAGGTGGTGATCCCTGGGGCCCTAACAGAAGCAAGAGGGCCTCTGTGCAGCTCCCCCTCATATACTGGCCAAGCCCTGGGGAGGTGGCAATCCCTGGGGAAATAAACAGCCCCCTTCACCTCAATTTTATTTGGCCTTAAGGGCTCCCTCGTGGTCCCTGAAAGCCCATAAAGGGCTAAAAAAACAAATAAACCCCCATAGCTCAGTGTAAAGGTCACAGACCTTCACAATGAGCTATGTGGATTCCAGTCCAGCTGAACTCATGACCATTTTGTTTTTAAATAAAAAAAGTTGTACTTTAAAAAAAATATAGAAATACATTTTTTGTAACATCCAACAAAAAATATCTAATTCTAAGTATATGAGATGTTAAAGTCTAAAAACCTTTCTCTCACTTTCTCTCTTTTAATTTCTCCCACTCACACAACCACTTAGAGAATTGCGCACCCACTCACAGACCCACTGACATCCTCATGCAGCCACTCACAGACCTGTGCACAGACTGACGCACCCACTAAAACACTGATGTACACACTCTCACACCCAGACAGACAATCTGACAACCACTCTCACCCCCAGATACACCCTCACACACCTATTCTCACACCAGAGAAGCTGTGGCTAACTCCTGCCGCGCACGGCGAAAGGGCTATGCCCAGCGTGGGTTTGGGGAGTGCTGGCCACAGGGTCTAGCTGCAGGCCAGGTCTTGCGGGCAACCTCCCCTGCACATGGGTGAAGGACGTGTATGGTTGGGTGCTTATAGGGGGTTGCCCTCAGGTGGCCAACCGTCGGCACACACAGTCGGATTAACATTTAGTAATTAAAATTACAAAATGTTAAAAAAATCATAGAAATTCACTGAAAAAACACCAAAGGTTACAGGGACGTTATAGTTATAAAATAGCATTTAAAAAACCCCATAGAAATTCACTTATAAATTCAAAGGTTAGAGGGAAGTTATAGTTAGGCTCACATTTTAAACGTACAAAACCATAGAAATTCACCAGTTATAGCTAGAGTTACCTAAAGTAACTATAACTTGTGCCCTAAGGTAACTATAACTTGCATCCTCGCCATGCACTGCAAATGACTCCCCAAATTATGGCAATCATGCCATCTTTCATAGCATCATTGATAATATCAATGTAATATTTGCAGTAACATTTTTGATGAAAAAACTGTATGGCGGGGGCACGAGCTATAGTTACCTTAGGGCACGAGTTATAGTTACTTGAGATAAGTATGGAAAATGTCACGTACCCAGTGTACATCTGTTCGTGGCATTAGTCGCTGCAGATTCACATGCTGTGCACATCCCGCCATCTGGTGTTGGGCTCGGAGTGTTACAAGTTGTTTTTCTTCGAAGAAGTCTTTTCGAGTCACAAGATCGAGGGACTTCTCCCATTTCGGCTCCATTGCGCATGGGCGTCGACTCCATCTTAGATTGTTTTCCCCGCAGAGGGTGAGGTAGGAGTTGTGTATGCTAGTAATAGTGCCCATGCGATGGAGTGAATACGTATGTACATAATGTAGTTTTAAGTAATATATTTACAAATTTACAAATGTTTAAGATCAACTTCTAAACGGCTACAGGCTCCCGGGGAGGCGGGTGGGCACATGTGAATCTGCAGCGACTAATGCCACGAACAGATGTACACTGGGTAAGTGACATTTTCCATTCAATGGCATGTGTAGCTGCAGATACACATGCTGTGCATAGACTAGTAAGCAGTTATCTCCCCAAAAGCGGTGGTTCAGCCTGTAGGAGTTGAAGTTGTTTGAAACAATGTTCGTAGTACTGCTTGACCTACTGTGGCTTGTTGTACCGTTAACACATCTACACAGTAGTGTTTGGTAAACGTATGAGGCGTAGACCATGTAGCTGCCTTACATATTTCGGTCATTGGAATATTTCCTAGAAAGGCCATGGTAGCACCTTTCTTTCTAGTTGAGTGTGCCTTTGGTGTAATAGGCAGTTCTCTTTTTGCTTTAAGATAACAGGTTTGAATGCATTTAACTATCCATCTAGCAATGCCTTGTTTAGAAACTGGATTTCCTGTATGAGGTTTTTGGAAAGCAACAAATAATTGTTTTGTCTTTCGAATTTTTTTTGTTCTGTCAATGTAGTACATTAACGCTCTTTTGATGTCTAATGTATGTAGTGCTCTTTCAGCTACAGAATCTGGCTGTGGAAAGAACACTGGTAATTCTACTGTTTGATTCAAGTGGAACGATGATATGACTTTTGGTAAGAATTTAGGATTTGTCCTTAGAACTACTTTATGCTTGTGTATTTGAATAAATGATTCTTGTATGGTAAATGCTTGAATCTCACTTACTCTTCTCAGAGATGTAATGGCAATTAAAAATGCAACTTTCCATGTTAAGAATTGCATTTCACAAGAGTGCATGGGCTCAAAAGGTGGACCCATGAGTCGTGTTAAGACAATGTTGAGGTTCCATGAAGGAACTGGTGGTGTTCTTGGTGGTATAATTCTCTTTAGGCCTTCCATAAATGCTTTTATGACTGGTATCCTAAATAGTGAAGTTGAGTGAGTAATTTGCAGGTAAGCTGAAATTGCGGTAAGATGTATCTTAATGGAAGAAAAAGCTATCTTTGACTTTTGCAAATGTAGTAAGTATCTTACGATGTCTTTGGCAGATGCGTGTAAGGGCTGAATTTGATTATTATGGCAGTAATAAACAAATCTTTTCCACTTATTTGCATAGCAATGTCTAGTGGTAGGTTTTCTGGCTTGTTTTAGAACCTCCATACATTCCTGTGTAAGGTCTAAGTGTCCAAACTCTAGGACTTCAGGAGCCAAATTGCTAGATTCAGCGATGCTGGATTTGGGTGTCTGATCTGCTGTTTGTGTTGCGTTAACAAATCTGGTCTGTTTGGTAGTTTGACATGAGGCACTACTGAGAGGTCTAGTAGTGTTGTGTACCAAGGTTGTCTTGCCCAGGTTGGCGCTATTAGTATGAGTCTGAGTTTGTTTTGACTCAACTTGTTTACTAGATATGGAAGGAGTGGGAGAGGGGGAAAAGCGTAAGCAAATATCCCTGACCAACTCATCCATAACGCATTGCCCTGAGACTGATGCTGTGGGTACCTGGATGCGAAGTTTCGGCATTTTGCGTTTTCCTTTGTTGCAAATAGATCTATTTGTGGTGTTCCCCAACTCTGGAAGTAAGTGTTCAGTATATGGGGGTGAATCTCCCATTCGTGGATCTGTTGGTGATCCTGAGAGAGATTGTCTGCTAACTGATTCTGAATTCCTGGAATAAATTGTGCTATTAGGCGAATGTGGTTGTGAATCGCCCAATGCCATATTCTCTGTGCCAGGAGACACAATTGTGTTGAGTGTGTTCCCCCCTTGTTTGTTTAGGTAATACATCGTTGTCATGTTGTCTGTTTTGACAAGAATGTGATTGTGGCTTATTATGGGTTGAAATGCTTTTAGCGCTAGAAATACTGCCAATAGTTCTAAGTGATTTATGTGAAACTGTTTTTGCTGAGTGTCCCATTGTCCTTGGATGCTGTGTTGATTGAGGTGTGCTCCCCACCCTATCATGGAGGCATCTCTCGTTATTACATATTGTGGCACTGGGTCTTGGAAAGGCCACCCTTGCTTTAAATTTATACTGTTCCACCATTGAAGAGAGGTGTATGTTTGGCGGTCTATCAACACCAGATCTAGAAGTTGACCCTGTGCCTGTGACCACTGTGATGCTAGGCACTGTTGTAAGGGCCGCATGTGCAACCTTGAGTTTGGGACAATGGCTATGCATGAGGACATCATGCCTAGAAGTTTCATCACCATTTTGACTTGTATTTTTTGTTTTGGATACATAGCCTGTATTACATTTTGAAATGCCTGAACCCTTTGTGGACTTGGAGTGGCAATCCCTTTTGCTGTGTTGATTGTCGCCCCTAAGTATTACTGTGTTTGACACGGCAGAAGGTGTGACTTTGTGTAGTTGATTGAGAAACCTAGTTTGTGGAGGGTTTCTATGACATACTTTGGCCCTCATTCTGACCTTGGCGGTCGGCGGAGAGGCGGCGGTCAGACCGCGAACAGACCGGCAGTCCAAAAAATGGCATTCTGACCGCGGCGGTCACCGCTGCGATCGACCGCCACTTCCCCACTCCGACCGCCACGGCGGTCATGACCGACGGGCTGGAGTTTGCACACTCCGGCCCGGCGGTCGACCCAAGACCGCCAACCGTATCATGACCCTGCTTACCGCCGCGGTTTTTGGCGGTCGGGAACCGCCATGCGAACCATGGCGGTAGGCACTATCGGGGCCAGGGAATTCCTTCCCTGGCACTGATAGGGGTCTCCCCCACCCCACACTGCCCCCCACGAGTCCTCCCCCCACACCCTCCACCCCCCTGCCACCCCCCAGAGGTGGTACGAACCCCCTGCCCCCCCCACCCCGACATGCACATACACGCACCCAGACATGCACGCACCCCCAACATGCACATATGCACACCCCCTACACACACACATACACAACGGGGGCACATACCTGCACACATACATGCCGACATGCGCACCCGCCGAACTACACACATTGCCCAAAGGCACAGCAGCACCCCCCGCCCGCATGCACGCACTCACACACCCCCTCTACACACCCCCATGCACGCACACATCACACAACACCCCCCCACCCCCTCCCCTCACGGACGATCAACTTACCTTGTGCGTTGGTCCTCCGGGAGGCGACGGGAGCCATAGGGACATGACCGCCAACAGAAGACCGCCACACAGAAATGTGGGTCGTAATTCTGGGGGCGGTGTTCTGCTGGCGTGGCGGTGGAGGTTGACCAGTCTCCACTTTCCCGCCGACCGCCAGTGTGGCTGCTGGCGGTATTCCGGCGGAACGCTCCCAGCGGTCGGAATACGCGCAGCGGCATACCGCTGCGGTCGGCGGTCTTTACCGCGGCGGAAACTCGGCGGTCTTGCGAAAAGACCGCCAAGGTCAGAATGAGGGCCTTTGTGTGTTGTGAACACCGTTCTAGCGTGTTGGTTTTGATTAGCCAATCGTCTAGGTACGGGAACACATGTATTTGCTGCCTTCTGATATGTGCAGCTATGACTGCCAGGCACTTTGTAAAAACTCTTGGCGCAGTTGTTATTCCGAATGGCAACACCTTGAACTGGTAATGTACCCCTTGGAATAAAAAACCTTAAGTACTTTCTGTGTGAAGGATGTATCGGTATATGGAAATATGCATCCTTTAGGTCTAGTGTTGACATGTAGTCTTGTTGTTTGAGCAATGGGATTACGTCTTGTAATGTCACCATGTGAAAGTGATCTGATTTGATGTAGGTATTTAATGTTCTGAGATCCAATATAGGTCTCAGACGCTTGTCTTTTTTGGGTATGAGAAAGTACAGAGAGTAAACTCCTGTTCCTTTCTGTTGGTTTGGTACTAGTTCTATTGCTTCTTTCTGTAGCAATGCCTGAACTTCTAGTCCTAGAAGATCTATATGTTGTTTTGACACATTGTGTGTTTTCGGTGGGACGTTTGGAGGGAATTTGAGAAATTCTATGCAATAACCATTCTGGATAATTGCCAGTACCCAAGTGTCTGTTGTTATCTCCTCCCAATGTTTGTAAAATTTGCTTAGTCTCCCCCCCCACAGGTGTTATGTGTTGGGGATGTGTGACTGGGAAGTCACTGCTTGTTTTGAGGAGTTTTGGGGCTTTGGAACTTTCCTCTACTTTTTTGGAACTGTCCCCCTCTATATTGTCCCCGAAAACTTCCTTGCAGATATTGGCTCTGGTAAGTGGGCCTTGTTTGTGAGGTCCTGGGTTCTGTGCTTTGCCCTCGAAACCCCCCTCGAAACTGTGTTTTTCGAAATGTGCCTCTGCTCTGTGGGGAGTAGAGTGCGCCCATGGCTTTGGCCGTATCAGTGTCTTTTTTAAGTTTTTCGATAGCAGTGTCCACCTCCGGCCCAAACAACTGCTGTCCGTTAAATGGCATATTCAGCACAGCTTGCTGTATTTCTGGTTTAAATCCTGATGTACGCAGCCATGCATGTCTCCTTATTGTCACTGCTGTGTTGACAGTTCTAGCAGCTGTGTCTGCTGCATCCATTGCTAACCGTTTCTGATTGTTAGAGATACTCTGTCCTTCTTCTACTACTTGCTGTGCTCTCTTCTGGAACTCCTTGGGCACATTTTCTATAAAGTGTTGCATTTCGTCCCAATGAGCCCTATCGTATCTGGCCAACGAAGCCTGTGAGTTTGCGATACGCCACTGGTTTGCTGCCTGTGCCGCCACCCTTTTGCCTGCTGCGTCGAATTTTTGACTTTCTTTATCTGGAGGTGGTGCATCTCCTGAAGTATGTGAGTTCGCTCTCTTGCGAGCTGCCCCTACTACAACTGAGTCCGGTGTTAGCTGTTGTGTGATGTACACGGGGTCTGTTGGTGGCGGTTTATATTTTTGCTCCACTCTTGGAGTAATGGCCCTTCCTTTTACAGGCTCCTCAAACACTTGTTTGGAGTGTTTTAGCATTCCGAGTAGCATGGGAAGACTCTGGTACTGGCTGTGTGTGGACGACAGTGTATTAAATAGAAAGTCGTCTTCAATGGGCTCTGCATGCAGGCTGACATTGTGACATGCTGCTGCCCTCGACACCACCTGTGCGTAGGCTGTACTATCTTCTGGTGGCGACGGTCTAGCTGGGTAACAGTCAGGACTATTATCTGACACTGGCGCATCATAAAGGTCCCATGCGTCAGGGTCATCTTGACTCATCCCTGTATGAGTTGGGGATTGCATTATAGGTGGAGTGGCTACCGGTGATGTTTGCGGCGAGCGTTGTGGAGACGGTGGTGGGCTTACTTGTTTAGCCACCTTTGCCTGTGGCTGCTTGTCTTTCTCCTGGAAGGCAAGTTTGCGTTTCATCCTAATAGGAAGGAGAGTGCTGATCTTTCCCGTTTCTTTTTGGATGTGGAGCCTTCTTTGGGTGTAGTCTGGCTCCATTGTCTCCAATTCCTATCCAAATCTATGTATTTTCATTTGTGAGGACAGGCCTTGTTCCTCTGTGGAGGAACTTGATTTCGGTTCAGAGGCTGGATGTTTCGGTATCGAAACCTTTTCGGCTACTTTTTTTGGCTCCGACAAAACCTTTTTAACTTTCGGCGTCGTTGTCCCTCGGTGCCGACTCATTTCGGTGCCGCTGTCTCGGTGCCGAACTTGCTCGGAGCCGCTATCTCGGGCCCGAAATTGCTGTGTGGCGGTATCTCGACCGGAGTCGGATGACTTCGACACCAGCGTGCCTTTTTTCGGTGCCAATGATCGGTCATCTATTTTTCGGGTTAAGCCATGGCCTGTTGGCGGTGGCGTCCCCTGGGCTTTTGTGGTCTTCTCGTGAGTTTTATGTTTCAACGTCTTACTCACGGTTTTCGGCGTCTCCTCGGGATCGATCTCATCCGAGTCTGATTCCTGGATGGAGAAGGTTTCTTCTTCCTCCTCGAAACGCCCTTGTCCTGTCGGCGCCGACGGCATTTGCAGTCTTCTTGCTCTTCGGTCTCTTAGTGTCTTTCTGGACCGAAACGCTCGACAGGCTTCACAAGTATCTTCTTTGTGTTCTGGCGACAAACACAAGTTACAGACCAGATGCTGATCTGTATATGGATACTTGTTATGGCATTTTGGGCAGAAGCGGAATGGGGTCCATTCCGTCAGCCTTGAAGAGACATGTGGCCAGGCCGACCAGGCCCCGACGGGGGATGGAAAAAACCCCGAAGGGCCACCGGAGCTCTTCAAAAGTCGGTATCGATCTGTTATACCTAACCCGATACCGAACGCAAACAGTACCGGCAATTTTTCAGAGATTCTAACTAACTTTCCTACCCGAAACCCGGAGCGAAAAGGAACACGTCCGAACCCGATGGCGGAAAGAAAACAATCTAAGATGGAGTCGACACCCATGCGCAATGGAGCCGAAATGGGAGGAGTCCCTCGATCTCGTGACTCGAAAAGACTTCTTTGAAGAAAAACAACTTGTAACACTCCGAGCCCAACACCAGATGGAGGGATGTGCACAGCATGTGTATCTGCAGCTACACATGCCATCGAACATATATATATATTTATATATATATTTAGCTGGTCACCAGCTAGTAGTTATAGTTAAGGCTGTTTTGATAGGAAAAGCTAATTTTGGTTAGCTAATAACTTCAATGAAGTTTGACGAATCTTTTCAAAACTTCCCAAAAAGAATGTTCATCCACCTGAGCTCCTTCTTGGAAAGTTCTGTGGTGATTCATGAATCAGGGGTTGAGAAAAAAAGGAGAGTTCTAAAACCAGGTTTCCCCATGCATTTTTCATAAACGTTTTTGAAAAGGGTACAGTACAAACTGCTGAATGGAATTACACCCAGTTTGGCAGGAAGCTACATCTTGGTTCAGAAAGTGTGCTTTTACTGATTTGGTGTATTTTATGAGAAATTAAGGTTAAAAATATTTGTATATCTGGACGATTGGGTTTGAGGGACTCCTTCAAGAGTCCTGCAAGCTCACTTTTTAAAAAATAGAGCGTTCAGATTGGCCTAGGGGATGTGTTTTTCCCTTGAGCCAGCTGGCTTCTGCTTGAGGGGAGGAACTGTGGGAGCGAGCACTCTGATTGGCTGGCCACACCATAAAAGTAAATGTTGCAGCAGCCATTACAGGACTCCGGGTGGTGGTGGCAATTGCGATTGTTAAGGCAGCCTGAGTAGCAGCTAGTGAGGTGGAGCATCAGAGGTTTCTGCTGAGGTAGCTCTGGTACTGGCATCTGAACAGCAAAACATAGTGGTTGAGGAACTAACCTATGGAGGGTCTCATTTTCTACAAAGTATAGAGAAAATTTACAGAAATGCACCATAGGTGGATCTTAATGGTGTTATCTGGGTTTATAAGGGGTGTTGGCCACTGGTATATGTTTCTACTGCAGAATACAGAATAAAGACAGACAAATGTGTGGAGCTGTGAAAATGGCACTGGCGTCCTCACACACAGTGTGCTGAAGAAATCTGAGCAGTGGCCTCTAGTGTGAACAAAGGGGGCAGCACATCCATTTCATTAGTTGAAGCTTGGACTGCATCAAATAAGGTTTACGTGCTACCAAACAAACACTGCTTTTGGGCCAAGGCCATTTTAACACTGTTTACTTCTACTGTAAAAGTACCTTTGTGTCCCAGCATGCTGGCAAGAATTGGTTCGAGCATGTGAATCAACAAAATTCAGTGGTGGAGAATGTAGCACGTGATCACAATTAGTAAAATATTATATTTAGAATGGTCACCCTATCTCTCAATTATGATTGCAAGTTCCTGAAATCATTCCTAAATTTTCAGAAGCCAGAGGCATCAAAACCAGATGTTTCAGACAAGCTGTTGATGGGCTGCTTAGTCATACTTTTCTTGTATTTTGTGATCTACAGCTAGAACTTACACCTATATTGAATTTAAGATGTAAAGAAAATCAAGACTGTTTTAACTTTCGAGTTGCACGACACTCACAGCAGAAATATGTATACGGCAGACATTAAGACTCATGAATTGAATTATGTCCATTAACAGAGTGTATTTCATTACATCTAACAAGTTAGGTTGGTAGATTAAGTATTTACGGTGTGATATAGTGTTTGGAGAGAAAATATGCAGTTGTTTTAAGGCGGACGGGATATCTGTGACCTTGTGGCAGAGTAACTATATACCTAACTCTAAAAAGACTCTCACACTTATATATTTACATTACTTACATTTGTGTAATTAAAACAGATACCCGCCCAGACACCAGAATGTAGATATTCATGACAAAGCCTTGTATTGGATTGCCTAGTTTTGCGAGAAATGTAACTTTATAATTTACCTTCTACATACAAATGCAAACCGTAACGCCTACAAATCAGTGATGTTCAGAGCTCAACCATCTCCCAAAAGCACTTCAGTCCTCTGTCTGAATTGATTCAATCTTATAATGTTACCTAGTTCAAATAGGGAGCTAAAGCTCCGATCATCCTCTGTTTCCAAGATCAAAAAGAATCAAAGGCCATGGGGCTGCCACCTTGCTTGATTGTTGTCACTAACTGGATCAATGCTAATCATATCAAACTCAAACCACATAAAATAAAAATCCTGAGATGTTGTAACTGGCCACCTATACAAGAGATGCCTACTTGGCCTGCTGAATTATGACCGACAATCCAATCGATGGACAAAGTAAAAAGTCTAGAACCACAAATAAATAGATGTGAATATGTACAAAATCATAAAACAGACTAACGTACCTATGTTCCTCCTTCCAGAGTACAAGCCAAGTCTGCACTAATATTCATTCACCTGGACTAGGCAAACAAACTTTACCTATCTACACAGACATTTCTTCGTAATAAATTACAATGAAAGGCAAACTCAGTGGCCCGACTACTCTTACTTAAAACCTGAAATGACTTTACCCTATTCCTCTGCATACTGCACTAGATCCTGGTCCCTCAATAGATTGCTTTCAGGGCACTATCCTTAACACACAGGGCACATCAAAGAATCAGACCAATATTCCTCAAACAAAAAAAAATAAAACTGGGAGCTGTGCCGACTCATAAGCAACATTTTCTCCCATCAAGGTTTACTATTTTGTTGAATTTGGAATTGTGAACATGCAAGCAACCACCTGCCTACAGTGAGTAATCATCTGACTACATGCCCAGCATGCATTGGAGAGAACAGACAGTCTTCTCAGCCAGCGTGGAACCCCACCAACATCAGCAGGCTTCTGAATTAAGGAAGCCTTTTACTTGGTTTCTGCAAGTCAGAGTTCGTACCTGGGTCTGGTACTGGCACTCATCCATATAGCAGCAAGACTCCCTCCATCATCAATAATTTTTCTATTGATGAATATGGAAATATGAACACGAGTTAAAGGTTATGAAGCACTGGGATGCATTTGAACATGTAAATGACCACTTGTCTACAGTGAGGAAATACTGTTTGTAACTGCATGTACCAACATGGACTGGGAGAACTAGGAAATCTTTCCAGCCAATGTGCAACCTCGCCCCTTTAAAGAATGTCAGACCTAGCGCACCTGATACACCCTCTGTAGCAACTACTTAACCAAAACTAGACTTTAATGCTGCTCATTCTCAGTGAAAATCACATTTTGGAATTATCGCTCCATCCGAAAGGAACATTATAAAACTAACTTGAATTCTGGAGGGCCAGAAAATCACTGCTTTATAATTTTCAGACATGGACTGATCCTTTATTCCACAGAGGACAACATCTACCAACTGCTGATGCTCACATAACATCTAGGGCAATACACTGTCATATAACCATAGCCAGGTACTTACAAACTGTGCTCGCCACAAACAACTATGATATCCTAAACTCTGATAGAGAAAACAGGACAACACACCGACTTCGTGATGACTCACATATCTGGTATGTTGAATAAAAACTGTATAAAGTACACTTCTCAAATAAACCATAAATTATGGCAAGAATACCAGCCGCAGCAGATTGGTGTGACACAATCAGACTTAATGCACAATACCCATCTCGTCCCAGGTGGGACATACTACAACCACACACTCTACTACCATATATACAGACACACTGACAACCACTCCAGATAATTTGAGTGATAAAATACTGCACCAATGCCAGTCATATACTATACAAATGCCAGATAACATAATATTGCCAGGTACTCTTTTTGACATTGATAACCCCCGATGAAGGATTACTAGAATTCCCAAAGCAGTTAGAATATCAATCATTGATGAATGCAGGAGAAAACTATGTCCATATAAACATGCAGCGTGATGAAATTGATGGCATTATTCAAGTTATTGATTTGATGAAGAAATTCTTTATCAAATTGAATAACTTGAGAATCATAACATGTATTGTACCACTATGACATGGGATTAAAGGAACACCTGAAATGTTTGAAATATTCACAAGATATAATGTGGTATGATTTTGATTAAAAGCTAAGGTCCTCTTCCACAGAGTTAAACACGTCCATCCATTGCTGATGCAACTTGAGCAGAATTGACATGTGAAGGAAACTGCACTCTTTTTTTTACTGATTACAATAGACATCTGGTAGACAATCAAGTTCCTTCTGTCACTAATCTTTGAAGGTGAAGCGAATGTGCTTCATAAGCTGAGCAAGACATAACTATGTGCAACACTGGAGCAATGCGTGCAGGGGAAAATTATCAATCAGATAGTGAGGGCACCATATTATCGGATAAACACCAATTCGCTGGTGAATGGTTAACTGGTACGTCCATGGAGATTAAGAGGGGGATGAGCCACCTCAGAGCTTTCTGGCTTGTATACATAACACTGGACACAGGCAATCAAAGTTAGTGGCTCCATTTACAGTATTTAGGTTCAGCATTCCAGACTCAGACAGTTTTAACTGGGAGTGTCCACAGGATCCCAGGCTATCGAGTACCTATTGGAAAAGAAAAAATACATAAAGGCTTTTCAGGAAGATCTAATGGCCCAGCCAAGAAATATATGAAATATACCAATTGGTTATGTGGGTTGTGGGAAATAGGGAGGATAAATATTTTAAATATAATATTCTTGCACAAATAGCCTTCCTGATGGAAACACTGCCAGTGTATTGATTAAGAATCAATATCGAAAGTTCGAGCAGTATAAATTGCTTCACACGTAAAAAGAAGGCTCGCTGGCTTTGCTGGAAACGGTTCAGATGTGGTATCCATAAAGGAGGAACGACTCTAGCTATCTGCAGTAACAGAGATCATTCATTTTGAGAGCTATCTGAGAAGGCTGCAACAAAGAAACCTTTAGATTATTGAAGAAGCTCATGAAGGGTTGAATGTAGGTTTTATATATATACAATTTCAGATTACACCACTGAAGGAGAGGTACATGCAAAGCTCTGCACACTCCATTTTTATTGCTAAAACAGGTATCAAATTTGAGGGTTAAAAAAGAGGTATTGGTGACGTCCAAGATGGGTGGAATGACCTCCGGAGCCAACAATTTAATGACAGATGACTGGAAGAGGTAGTGATCATAGAAGGCTGCTTGTATGGAATAAAGGATGGATAGTCAATGACTGGGTTGTCAGGAGTTTGAAGGTGTTGGTTATGTTAGGGGGATATGTTATGTTCAACAGTGTGAATGCTGAAGCTGTCAATGTTGAGTATGACTGTCGGTTTTTCAATAATTCATTAATGATGTGTGTCATTAAATGTTTCTTTTGTGCAGTTTGTGGACTCTGAACACTTGGACACTCCAATCCAGGCCCCAATGAACATGCTAAAACATTTTAAAACTGGCTTATTTACAATTAGCCTATTTCACTTTCATATAAGGACAAATCATAAGGTGTCCCAAAATACACCCATGGCATTGAAAGTTATATCTCGCCTATGGAGTACAGCATTCTCATCAACTACTGTGACAAGAGAAATAGGTCTACCAGCCTAACTGTAGCCTTGCTGCTGCATTTTTAAAGCTACAGACCAACAAGTCAAAATTACTCTTACTAACGGAAGTAAATCTCTCTTAAATATAAACAAGTCACCACTATGTAGGACTTGAAGCCCACCAGGTAAAGTGCATGATATTTAAAAGTAGGGCATGTAGAAATTTAAAGATAATGGGCCAGATGCAGGAAACACTTTGCGACTCGCAAACGGCAAAATTTGCCGTTTGCGACTCGCAAATGCGTGTTTCCAATGCAGAAATGCATTTTGCGAGTCGGGACCGACTCGCAAAATGCATTTCCGAATCGCAAATAGGAAGGGGTGTTCCCTTCCTATTTGCGATTCGCTGTGGTATGCAATACCATTTGCGACCGCATATGTGGTCGCAAATGGTGTTGCAGTTACCATCCACTTGAAGTGGATGGTAACCCACTCTCAAATTGGAAGGGGTCCCCATGGGACCCCTTCCTCTTTGTGAATGGACCCCTAATTATTTTTTCAGGGCAGGTAGTGGTCCCCTGAAAAAATACCGAAACTAAAGGTTTTGGATTTTTTTTCAAGTGCAGCTCGTTTTCCTTTAGGGTAAACGGGCTACACTTAAAAAAAAAAAAAAACTGCTTTATTTATAAGCAGTCACAAACATGGAGGTCTGCTGACTACAGCTGGCCTCCATTTTTGCGAGTGCCCATAGTCTGTATGGGGCCGCAATTTGCGGTCCACCTCATTAATATTAATGAGGTGGATCTTTGCGACCCCATACCGACTCGCAGACGGTGTCTGAGACACCGTTCTGCATTCCAATTTGCGAGTTGCAAATTGCGAGTCGGAAGGACTCGCAATTTGCAACTCGCAAATTGGATTTTTGCTACATCTGGCCCAACATGCTCTTACAATTACAAGAAAAAAGGGGAGTACCTTTTCATCCCACCCTGCTTAGGGTACTATCAGAACATATTCACAAAAAATAGCAGGCAGGAACGAATCTAAACATTAACTCAACCAACCAATGAATTCACTTTTGGTTAGTAGGGTCAATTACTTTCCCTTATATGTATTAATTCATTTATTTACAAAAATAGCAATGTATACTTCATCATGAGAACATATATAAAACAACCTCCAATTATCACAAGTCAAATCAAGAAATTATAAACAAATCAAATCAAGAAATTATAACATAAAGTGTACTATACAAGTATTTACAACTAAACATGCTCTTACAGCGACTTCCACCCAAAAGCAATTTTCACTCGACAAAAGCTGTCTGGCCCTTAGAGAAACACTGGGAAGTATAATT